>NC_137785.1:2724643-2729643 GCF_963455305.1 Plecotus auritus | reverse complement strand
AAGGGAGGGAGGGAGGAAGGGAGGGAAGGAGGAAGGGAGGGAGGGAGGGAGGAAGGAAGGAGGAAGGAGGAAGGAAGGAAGGAAGGAAGGAAGGAAGGAAGGGAGGGAGGGAGGAAGGAAGGGAGGGAGGAAGGAAGGGAGGGAGGAAGGAAGGGAGGAAGGAAGGAGGAAGGAAGGAAGGAAGGAAGGAAGGAAGGAAGGAAGGGAGGGAGGGAGGGAGGAAGGAAGGAAGGAGGAAGGAAGGAAGGAGGAAGGAAGGAAGGAAGGGAGGGAGGGAGGAAGGAAGGAGGAAGGAAGGAAGGAGGAAGGAAGGAAGGAGGAAGGAAGGAGGGAGGAAGGAAGGAAGGAGGAAGGAAGGAAGGGAGGGAAGGAGGAAGGAAGGAGGAAGGAAGGAGGAAGGAAGGAAGGAAGGAAGGAGGAAGGAAGGAAGGAAGGAAGGGAGGGAGGGAGGAAGGAAGGAAGGAGGAAGGAAGGGAGGGAGGAAGGAAGGAAGGAAGGAGGAAGGAAGGAAGGAAGGGAGGGAGGGAGGGAGGGAGGGAGGGAGGGAGGAAGGAAGGAAGGAAGGAAGGGAGGAAGGGAGGGAGGAAGGAAGGGAGGGAGGAAGGAAGGAAGGAGGAAGGAGGAAGGAAGGAGGAAGGAAGGAGGGAGGAAGGAAGGAAGGAAGGAAGGAGGGAGGGAGGGAGGGAGGGAGGAAGGAAGGAAGGAAGGAAGGGAGGAAGGGAGGGAGGAAGGAAGGGAGGGAGGAAGGAAGGAAGGAGGAAGGAGGAAGGAAGGAGGAAGGAA
This sequence comes from Plecotus auritus, assembly GCF_963455305.1. NCBI lineage: Eukaryota > Metazoa > Chordata > Mammalia > Chiroptera > Vespertilionidae > Plecotus > Plecotus auritus. The sequence continues at coordinate 2,728,860 of NC_137785.1, read as the reverse complement.
GGAGGAAGGAAGGAAGGGAGGGAAGGAGGAAGGAAGGAGGGAGGAAGGAAGGAAGAAGGAAGGAAGGAAGGAAGGAAGGAAGGAAGGAAGGAAGAAGGAAGGAAGGAGAAGAAAGCACGTTCATTGGGATGTGCCATCATTGGACCAATACTGCTTCAGCAGAGACGGCGTCCCGGCCCGGCGATGGGCCCCGGAGACACTGGCATCGCTTGTGAGGCCCCAGGCCGGTGGTTGGAGCGCTGTTCCCACACACCCAGGCTGTGGTTCCACCCCGGTCAGGGCACAGGGCTTCATCCCTGGTCCGGTGTGTGCAGAGGCACCCCTACACCTCCCTCCCTCCCTCTCTCTCTCTCTCTCCCTCTCCCTCTCTCTCTCTCTCATCCTCCTTCCCTAAAACCCAGTAAAACACATGTAAGGAAAAAAGGGATCAGCCAATGAATGCATCCGTCAGTGGAACAACAAATCCATGTTGTCCTCCACGCTCTCTCCCCCACCCCCCGTCTCTCTCTAAAAATCAGTAAAATGAAATAAAATAACCCAAAGGGAAATCAGACACAACCTATAAACACCCACCGATCAGAAAAGGGGCAAATTAATTGAGGCCTGTTCTGCAGTGGAACATGGGGAGCCGTTTCAAGCAGGGGGGTGTGTGTGGGGAGAGAGAGAGAGAGAGAGAGAGAGAGAGAGAGAGAGAGAGAGAGAGAGATTGGGAACACGGTGCCCAAAGAGGAGTTGAAATAAGACCCCCCCCGCCCCCCACACACACACACGCACCCCGTTTCTCTCAGCTCCCCGGCTCCCCTTCCAATAATTTTGGATTCAAGTCAGACTTCATCTCGCTAGGCGGGCGGCACGTGTGCGGTTCTCCCCGGAACACACAGCAGCCGGGTTGGGGGGTGGGGAGGGGGGGCATTCTGGGGGTTCAGACAAACTTGGGGAGAGGGGGGGTGCCTGGGGGCAGGGAGCACCTGCTTGGCGCCCGCTCGCCTCGGGTTCGGACCCCAGCCCAGCCTCAGGGAAGAAACTGGAAATTTCCAGTCTCCGCAGACCTGCCTTCTGGGGGGCCCCCCCCACTCCCACTCCCCTCTCCTGGCAGGAGCAGCCTATGGTTGCCATGGCGACGGCGGGAGCGTGCCTCTGCCTCCCACGCCCGCGCTGAGCTGAGCGATCGCCCCCCGACAAAGCCGGAGCCTGGGTGGCGGCGGGGAAGGATGGGCTGGGGGGGTCTCCCCTGCACCCCTGGCCCCTCCCCGCCTTCTGTGCATCCTCACGCGGTGCGGGGGGGGGGGGGTCCCCGCGGAGGGAACCAGCATGGGCTCTTGGGGTCTCTGCTGAGAGCTCGCAAAGGTCCCCCAGAACCGTGAACAAGGGTCTGAACTTTTCAACCCCCAGGAGCTCACTCCGGGTGTGCATCGAGCCCCCACTCCTACCCCCCCTTCCACCCCCCCACCCCCCACCAACCCCGCACCCCCACCCCCACCCCCACCCCCACCCCCACCCCTGGCTGGAGCTCGGCGCGAGGCCAGGGATGCCCAGCTGATAACAGACACAAAACAAACCAACTGAACAAACAAAAAAAAAACAGCCGGGACCCCAGGGTTCAGGGGTGCAGCGGCCACCGATGACCCGGGGAGGTCGGGGTTCGAGTCCCGGTCAGAGCCCATGCCCGGGCTGCAGGCTCCATCCCCCATGCGGGGTGCGCAGGAAGCAGATGCTGGTCTTGCTCTCTCTCCCCCTCCCTTGGTCTCTCTCTGAAATCAATAAAAAACATGAAAAAACAAAACAAAAGCCCTGGCCGGTGTGGCTCAGTGGATAGAGCGTCGGCCTGCGGACTGAAGGGTCCCGGGTTTGATTCCCGTCAAGGGCATGGACCTGGGTTGCGGGCACGTCCCCAGTGGGAGGTGTGCAGGAGGCAGCTGATGGATGTTTCTCTCTCATGGATGTTTCTGACTCTCTCTCCCTCTCCCCTCCTCTCTGTAAAATATCAATCAAATATATTTTTTAAAAAATCATGTATTAAAAAAAAAAAAAAGGATCCGTGCATCTGCCCCGGGTGAGGCGTCATTGCTCACCTAGGGCCCAGGGCTCCCCGCTCAGGGTGCCAGACGAGGGGACGCGGGTGCGACAGTCACTGGACAGTGGTTCTCCACCTTCCTGATGCCGCGGCCCTTCAATACAGTTCCTCATGTAGTAGTGACCCCACCCATAAAATCATTTTCGTTGCTACGTCATAACTGTCATTTTGCTACTATTATGAATCATCATGTCAATAGCTGTGTTTTCCGACGGTCTTAGGCGACCCACAGGTTGAGAGCCGCTGCTGTGGAGCCTAAGACCGTCGGAAAACACAGCTATTGACATGATGATTCATAACAGTAGCAAAATGACAGTTATGACGTAGCAGTGAAAATGATTTTATGGTTTTGTGGGGTCAGCACCACATGAGGAGCTGTAGTAAAGGGTCGCGGCATTAGCTAGACAGTGGGACCAGCCAAGGCCCGGAGATGGGGCGGGCGGGGACTTTGCAGGGGGATCCAGCGGCCCTGAGGGCCAGAGCTGACCTGAGGTGGGCGGGAGGTCAGGGGGAGGGAGGGGGGAGGGGTCAGAGAGGGAAAGTATTGGATTTTAAACATAAACGAACAGGCAAACCAGAATCAGACTCCGAGACGCGGAGAACACACAGAGGGAGGCCGGAGGGGAGGGAGTGGGGGAGGGTGTCTGGGTGGAAAAGGTGAAGGATGGAGAAATGCGGACAGTGGTGGCTGGGTTGGGTTAGGGTTAGGGTTGGGTTAGGGTTAGGGTTAGGGTTAGGGTTAGGGTTAGGGTTGGGTTAGGGTTAGGGTTAGGGTTGGGTTAGGGTTAGGGTTGGGTTAGGGTTAGGGTTAGGGTTAGGGTTAGGGTTGGGTTAGGGTTAGGGTTGGGTTACGGTTAGGGTTAGTGATAGGGTTCGGGTTAGGGTTGGGTTAGGGTTAGATTTGGGTTAGGGTTAGGATTAGGGTTAGGGTTAGGGTTGGGTTAGGGTTAGGTTTGGGTTAGGATTAGGGTTAGGTTTGGGTTAGGGTTAGGGTTAGGGTTAGGGTTAGGGTTAGGGCTAGGGTTAGGGTTAGGGTTAGGGTTAGGGTTGGGTTAGGGTTAGGGTTAGAGTTAGGGTTGGGTTAGGGTTAGGGTTAGGGTTAGGGGCCAGCCACGGGCTGTCAAGTACAGCACAGGGAATGCAGCCCATAATAGTGTCAGAACTGAATGGGGGTGGGGGGGTAGTACTCATTGGGGGTCACAGTGCTAAATGTGTAATGGTCTAGTCCCCATGGTGCACCCCTGGGAATAATATGCTACTGTTCATTGTAATTGGAAAATAAATTTAAAAAACAAATAAATGGTAAAAATAATAAATTTTTTTTAAAAAAAGAAATAGTAGCTCAGCCCATGTGGCTCAGTGGTTGGGCTATGAACCAGGAGGTCACAGTTCGATTCCTGGTCAGGACACATGTCCGGGTTGCGGGCTCCATCCCCCCGTGTGGGGCGTGCAGGAGGCAGCCGATCAATGACTCTCTTTCATCATTCATGTTTCTATCTCTCTCCCCCTCTCCCTTTCTCTCTGAAATCAATAAAATATATACTGTTTAAAAAGAAATGGTATTGAGAAAAAAATGAAGGGGAGGTAATCCTTGCACAGACCAAGAGTGAAAGAAGGTAGAGGAGAGAGGGAGGGAGAGAGAGAGAGAAGGAGAGGAGAGAGAGAGAGAGAGAGAGAGAGAGAGAGAGAGAGAGAGCCCTAGCCGGTGTGGCTCAGTGAATAGAACATTGTCCTGAAGACAGAACGGTCCTGGGTTCAATTCCGGTCAAGGGTTCCTGTCCAGGTGGCGGGTTGTAGGCTCGATCCCCAGTGTGGGGTGTGCAGGAGTCAGCCGATCCATGATTCTCTCTCCTTATGGATGTTTCTATCTCTCCCTCTCCCTTCCTCTCTGAAATCAATACAAATATACACGGAGTGGCCAGATGATGATGATCTCTGAACGCATAATCATCTGTCCACTCCGTGTTCTTCTCCTGAGCACCTCATTTGTTTGATATCAAAGAGACTAGAATCGTGCACCTGATCAGTGCTCCCCTTTGCACTGGCTGATAGAAAAGCTCAGGGCAAATAGGTGTTTGATCTCCAGCCAAAGTCTGGAATACTTTTGGTCCCCATTCGAGATACAAATGCACCGAGTGGCCGG
>NC_137785.1:2709643-2719643 GCF_963455305.1 Plecotus auritus | reverse complement strand
TCCCGGGTTCGATTCCGGTCAAGGGCATGTACCTTGGTTGCGGGCACATCCCCAGTGGGAGGTGCGCAGGAGGCAGCTGATCGATGTTTCTCTCTCATCGATGTTTCTAACTCTCTATCCCTCTCCCTTCCTCTCTGTAAAAAATCAATAAAATATATTTTAAAAAAATAAAATAAAATAACCTATTTTCTTGTTCCCCGAAAGCGAAATATGTCCTGTGGCACACACCCAACAAGGCAGTCCAAGACTAACGATGTGGCCATCGGCTGCTAGAATATTCGCCGCTGGGGTTAGTGGAGAGAAATGGTGCGTCTGTGCGTAAGGCGCGTAAGGGAAATGAATGCAACACGATGATAGTCATCAGTCATTAGCAAACGTTTTAGTTCATTATTAATAATCCTATATAGCCCTAACCGGTGTGGCTCAATGGATAGAGCATCGGCCTGCAGACTCAGGGGTCCCAGGTTCGATTCCGGTCAAGGGCATGTACCTTGGTTGCGGGCACATCCCCAGTGGGAGGTGTGCAGGAGGCAGCTGATGGATGTTTCTCTCTCATTGATGTTTCTAACTCTCTATCCCTCTCCCTTCCTCTCTGTAAAAAATCAATAAAATATATATTTTTTTTAAATGAAATAACTAACATTGCCTGGCCGGGTACAACCACATCCCAATACGTCAAGGTTGCAGGTTTGATCTCTGGTCAGGGCACATCAACCAATGAGCCCTGGCTGGTGTGGCCAAGTGGTTAGAGCCGTGGCCGGCAAACTGCGGCTCGCGAGCCACCTGCGGCTCTTTGGCCCCTTGAGTGTGGCTCTTCCACAAAATACCACGGCCTGGGGGAGTCTATTTTGAAGAAGTGGCGTTAGAAGAAGTTTAAGTTTAAAAAATGTGGCTCTCCAAAGAAATGTCAATCCTTGTGCTGTGGATATTTGGCTCTGTGGACGAATGAGTTTGCCGACCACTGGGTTAGAGCATGTGCCCCACACACCCAAGGGTGGAGGGTTTGATTCCCGGTCAAGGGCACGTGCCTGGGTTACAGCTTTGATCCCCAGCTCTGTGGGAGGCAACCAATCTATGTGTCTCTCATATCAATGTTCTCTCTCTCTCTCTCCTCTCTCTCTCTTTCCTCACTCCCTCCCTTCCACTCTGTCTAAAAATTAAGGAAAAAATATCCACAGGTGAGGATTAACAAAAAAATTAAAATTAAATAAAAGGGTTAAGATGGTGGTAAGTTTTATGATGGTCAATTTTACTACCGCCCGAAATTTATTTTTTTAATGACTTGGTTTTAATTTATGTTTCATTGCACTTGACATGCCACTTTATATCCGTTTCAGGTACACAACAGGGATGCGACGTCTACAGACCTTACGGAGCGATCGCCGCCACGCAGCTCGTGGCCATCGGGCAACAGGCCGGTCATTGACTCGATTCCCTGCATCCTATCCTCATGGTATTTCATAACTGGAAGTTCATACTTCTTTTTTTAAAAAAAAAATATATATTTTTATTGATTTCAGAGAGGAAGGGAGAGGGAGAGAGAAAGAAACATCCATGATGAGAGAGAATCATGGATCGGCTGCCTCCTGCACGCCCCCCACTGGGGATCGAGCCCACAACCCAGGCATGTGCCCTTGGCCAGAATCGAACCCGGGACCCTTCAGTCCACAGGCTGACGCTCTATCCACTGAGCCAAGCTGGATAGGGCTTTAAATATATTTTTATTGATGTCAGAGAGGAAGGGAGAGAGAAAGAAACATCCATGATGAGAGAGAATCATGGATAGGCTGCCTCCTGCACACCTCCCACTGGGGATCGAGCCCACAACCCAGGCCTGTGCCCTTGGTCAGAATCGAACCCAGGACCCTTCAGTCCGCAGACCGACGCTCTATCCACTGAGCCACACCGGCCAGGGCTTCTTAATCCCCATCCCCTTTGGCAACCATCCGTTTCTTCTCTGTATCTATGAGTTGGTTTCTGTTTGTTGTTGTTTTTTTATTCTTTATTGATTACGGTATTACATATGTCTCCTTTCCCCCATCACCCCCCCAGCACATGCCCTCCCCCGCCACCCCTTGTCTGTGTCCATTGGTCAGGCTTATACGCATGCATACAAGTCCTTTGGTTGATCTCTCCCCCCTCCTCCCACCCTCCCCAAAATTTATGTTTAATGTGTGTGAATTACTACTGAGATATTTGCAACGTGAGGGTCTCCTGCACCCCCATCCTGTCGGTTGGACATCAGTCGCTCTATTTTTCTCTCAAAAGCTGCCTTTACCAGATTTTTTTTCTTATTTATTTATTTATTTATTTATTTATTTATTTATTTATTTTGCATCGGAAGCAGGCTTCAGCTGTTGCTATGGGAACGGCAGCTAGCATACCATGAAGGGGAGGGGGCCCCCCCGGAAGGAGCCCAGAGAGACCCCGAGGCTGGAATTTTCTTTCTTTTTTTAAAAAATATATTTTATTGATTTTTTACAGAGAGGAAGGGAGAGGGAGAGAGAGTTAGAAGCATCCATCAGCTGCCTCCTGCACACCTCCTACTGGGGATGTGCCCGCAACCAAGGTACATGCCCTTGACCGGAATCGAACCCGGGACCCTTCAGTCCGCAGGCCGACGCTCTATCCACTGAGCCAAACCGGTTAGGGTCCAAGGCTGGAATGTTCCAGCTCGGACTCACACAGGGTGTGTTTGCTCGGCAATCCATGGATGAATGACTTCACATACGGGTCTGTACCCCCCATATTGTGAGGGTCTTTGTCCCCCATAAAACGGGACCCTTCCTTCGCCCCACGAGAGGGGGCACCGGTGCCGCAGGCACAGTCCTCAGCCCGGGGCCAGATCCGGAGGAGACCGGGGTTCCCCGGGGCCAGGGGCCTGGGAAGTTTGGGAAACAGCGTCTCAGTGAAGGCCGAGTCTCTCCAGCTAATTTTCTTTGACGAAAATCTTTTCTTTCTTTTTTTTTTTTTCTTGTTCATAAGTAATTTTCTTTTTTTTCTTTTTAATATATTTTATTGATTTTTTACAGAGAGGAAGGGAGAGGGATAGAGAGTTAGAAACATCCATCAGCTGCCTCCTGCACACCCCCCACTGGGGATGTGCCCGCAACCAAGGTACATGCCCTTGACCGGAATCGAACCCGGGACACCTCAGTCCGCAGGCTGACGCTCTATCCGCTGAGCCAAACCGGTCAGGGCAATAATTTTCTTTATGTTTTGATTTTAGAGGGAGAGTAATGAAGGAGAGAGAGGGGGGAAACATCCATTCGTTTTTCTATTTATTTATGCATTCACTCTTTTGTTTAAAACTCACCTGAGGTGATGCGTTCTTACTGATTTTAGAGAGAGGAAGGGAGGCAGAAAGAGAGAGAGGGTTGCCCCCAGGACTTGCTGCTCACAGGGGATCGAACCTGAAACCTGGGTGTGTGTCCTGACCGGAATCGAACCCGCAACCTTTGGGTGCACAGGAGACACTCCAACCTCCTGAGCCCCCCAGCCAGGGCCAACGGTTGTGTCTTGGATGTGCCCTGGCCAGGGACCAGACACCCAAGCTTGGGGTATCCGGACAACGCTCTAACCCTCTGGCCAGGGCTGGGGAAAAGAAAAATTCTTAATTGTATTTTTATTGATCTCAGAGAGGAAGGGAGAGGGGGAGAGAGATAGAAACATCCATGATGAGAGGGAATCATGGATCGGCTGCCTCCTGCACGCCCCCACCAGAGACTGAGCCCACAACCTGGGCCTGTGCCTTGAGTGGGAATCGAACTGGGCCACACAGGCCGGGCTGAGGGAAAATCTTTTCAAACGGAATAAAATCATGGCCACTCTCCTCTTTTTCTTTTTTTAAAAAATATATTTCTTTATTGATTTCAGAGAGGAAGGGAGAGGGAGAGAGAGAGATAGAAATATCAAAGATGAGAGAATCATCCATCAGCTGCCTCCTGCACGCCCCCTACTGGGGATCGAGCCCACAACCCAGGCCTGTGCCCTTGGCCGGAATCGAACCCGGGACCCTTCAGTCCGCAGGCCGACGCTCTACCCACTGAGCCACACCGGCCAGGTCACCACTCTCCTCTTTAGCACATCAACTGCTAAAAAGCCTCTGAGATTCGAGTCAAGTACAGTTTTGGGGACTTGTTCCTCGAACAGTGATCCTAACTGTGGGCCCCAAAGCACCCCTTTTTATCTTATTTTTTTATGTTTTTATTGATCTCAGAGAGAGGAAGGAGAGGGAGCGAGAGAGAGAGAGAGAGAGAGAGAGAGAGAGAGAGAGAGAGGGAGAGAGAGAGAGAGAGAAATATCCATGATGAGAGAGAATCATGGATCGGCCGCCTCCTGCATTCCCCCCACTGGGGATCGAGCCTGAAACCCCGGCATGTGCCCTGACTGGGGATCAAACCGTGACCCCCAGTCAGGTCGATGCTCAACCACGGAGCCATGCCGGCCGGGCAAGCACCCCCTTTTGAATGAGTCGTTCGTCCGCTCACTCAGTGGACGAGTGTGTGTCTACGGCAATGCAACACACGGTCACAGGGTGAGGGACTGGGGCCACCCCATGACCGTGTTCCCGTGGCTGTCAGCAGGCCGCTTCCTTTCGGGGGGGGGGGGGGGGGGCGCTGGTAGAGGTCAGATCTCGGCCTTGGACAGAGGTCCTGCTTTTTGCCTCGTCCGATCAGAGGGCCTGTCATCACCTTCTGCCCCACGGCCGGCCACCCCTCCCCTCCCTCCCCTCCCTTCCCCTCCCTCCCCTCCCTCCCCTCCCCTCCCCTCCCTCCCCTCCCTTCCCTTCCCTCCCTCCCTCCCCTCCACTCCCCTCCCTCCCCTCCCCTCCCCTCCCTCCCCTCCCTCCCCTCCCCTCCCTCCCCTCCCCTCCCCTCCCTCCCCTCCCCTCCCGTCCCCTCCCCTCCCTCCCCTCCCCTCCCGTCCCCTCCCCTCCCTTCCCTCCCCTCCCTCCCCTCCCTCCCCTCCCCGGGGCTGCTTCCCGGGCTGGCTGCGGCCTTTGAAAACTTGTTTGTGGACATTCTTGGAGGGCCAGGATGAAGCTGCCTTTGGGGTAGTAGAATTTTTTTTTTTTCTTTTATTGAAAAAGTAATTTTTTATTTATCTAAAATATATTTTACTGATTTTTTTTTACAGAGAGGAAGGGAGAGGAATAGAGAGTCAGAAACATCCATGAGAGAGAAACATCCATCAGCTGCCTCCTGCACACCTCCCACTGGGGATGTGCCCGCAACCAAGGTCCATGCCCTTGACTGGAATCAAACCTGGGACCCTTCAGTCCACAGGCCAATGCTCTATCCACTGAGCCATACTGGTTAGGGCTATTCATTTATTTTTAAATATATTTTATTGATTTTTTACAGAGAGGAAGGGAGAGGGAAAGAGAGTCAGAAACATCGATGAGAGAGAAACATTGATCAGCTGCCTCCTGCACACCCCCCACTGGGGATGTGCCCGCCACCAAGGTACATGCCCTTGACCGGAATCGAACCCGGGACCCTTCAGTCCGCAGGCCGATGCTCTATCCACTGAGCCATACTGGTTAGGGCTATTCATTTATTTTAAATATATTTTATTGATTTTTTTACAGAGAGGAAGGGAGAGGGAGAGAGAGTCAGAAACATCCATGAGAGAGAAACATGGATCAGCTGCCTCCTGCACACCCCCCCACTGGGGATGTGCCCGCCACCAAGGTACATGCCCTTGACCGGAATCGAACCCGGGAACCTTCAGTCCGCAGGCCGATGCTCTATCCACTGAGCCACACCGGTCAGGGCGAAAAAGAAATTTCTTTTTAGAGAGACAAAAGGACAGAGAGAGAGAGAGAGAGAGAGAGAGAGAAACATGGATGTTAGAGAGAAACATGGATCCGTTGCCTCCCAAACACGCTCCACACTGGGAATCAAACCCACCACCCGGGCATGTGCCCTGACCGGGAATCGAACCTATGACCTCTTGGTTCATAGGTCAACGGCAACCACTGAGCCATGCTGGCCGGATCCCTTTGCATTTCCATGTGCACGAAAGGTACTTGAGTCCAGCCAGTGTGGCTCAGAGGTTGAGCATCGACCTATGAACCAGGAGGCCCGGGTTCGGGGCTCAGTACCGCAGTGTGGGGCGTGCAGGAGGCAGCTGATGAGTGATTCTCTCCCCCCCTTGATGTGTCTCTCTCTCTCTCTCTCTCTCTCTCTCTCTCTCTCTCTCTCTCCCCCTCTCTCTTCTTCTCTCTGACATCAGTAAAAGTATTTTTAATCCTCACCCGAGGATATTTTCCCATTGATTTTTTTTTAGGGAGAGTGGAAGAGAAAGGGAAAGACAGAGAGAAACACGGATGGGAGAGAGACACATCGATTGGTTGCCTCCTGCGGGAGCCCTGACCAGGGTCCGGGCCCGGGAGACACCTGCCACCGAGGTCCGTGCCCTTGACCCGCATCGAAACGGGGACCCTTCGGTCCGCAGGCCGACGCTCTGTCCACCGAGCCACACCTGCCAGGGCCATAAAAAATATTAAAAGCAAAAAAAAAAAAAAGAAAGAAGGAAAAATGTACGTGAACCGCGGCTGTCCAGCCCGCAGCCTCCAGAGGTTACGATAATCCTCCTACCCCGAGGGCTGTGGCTGGAAGCTGATAACAGAGAACTGTGTTTTCCTTAAACATGATCCCCCCCAGGCTGTTGCCGTGGAAACGATGGGGCCAGGGAGTCCAGGAGACTGAGGAGGGAGACAGGAGCCTGGGAGACTGGAATGCCTCAGGAGTGGGCTAAAGGTTGTGTGTGATCTCAGCGTCTCCATCCAGCTGGCAGCAGGAGTGAAGGAGTGCTTGTGAGTGAATGAATGAATGAATGAATGAATGACTGGGACTCAAGGAGGCACCCCGTGGGTGGAGGCGGGGGTCACAGACCTCATGTCTACTTGAACCCGGGAAATGTTTCTTCTCGCTTTGGGGCGGGGGGGGGGGGGGTGGACCTCGAGGTAGTCAGCATTTGAATTCTTCCATCCACCCACGTAACCCCCCAGCTTGCCCGCCCGCCCAGCTGTATTATTTATGTGGGTTTTTGGGTATCTTTTTTAAAAATATATATTTTCCGCCAAAACCGGTTTGGCTCAGTGGACAGAGCGTCGGCCTGCGGACTGAAAGGTCCCAGGTTCGATTCCGGTCAAGGGCATGTGCCTTGGTTGCGGGCACGTCCCCAGTGGGAGGTGTGCAGGAGGCAGCTGATCGATGTTTCTCTCTCATCGATGTTTCTAACTCTCTATCCCTCTCTCTTCCTCTCTGTAAAAAATCAATAATATATATATAAAATATATATATATATATATTATATATTTTTTTTCCCCATGAGAAAGAAGGTGAATTGAATCCATCTGTCCCAGATCCCCAAATGGTTCTCTGGCTGTTTGTTCTTTAAGGGTTTGGTTTGGTTTGGTTTATTGATTTCAGAGAGGAAGGGAGAGGAGAGAGATAGAAACATCAACGATGACAGAGAATCAGGGATCAGCCGCCTCTGGCATGCCCCACACTGGGGATAGAGCCTGCAATCCAGGCATGTGCCCTTGACTGGAATCGAACCCGGGACCCTTCAGTCTGCAGGCTGACGCTCTATCCACTGAGCCACACCGGCTAGGGTTGATTCCCTATTTTAACTTTTCTTTTTTTAAAAAAATATATTTTATTGATGTTTTACAGAGAGGAAGGGAGAGGGATAGAGAGTTAGAAACATCGATGAGAGAGAAACATCCATCAGCTGCCTCCTGCACACTCCCCACTGGGGATGAGCCCGCAACCAAGGTACATGCCCTTGACCGGAATCGAACCTGGGATCCTTCAGTCCGCAGGCCGACGCTCTATCCACTGAGCCACACTGGCTAGGGCTGATTCCCTGTGTTAACTTTTCTTATAGACAGTACATGTCCATGGCACTGTTTAATCCTATATAATAAAAGCCTAATATGCAAATTGGCCAAATGGCGGAACAACCTGAGGAAAGACGGGTCGCTATGACACGCACTGACCACCAGGGGGCAGACGCTCAATGCAGGAGAGGCCCACCCCCCTCCCACCCCGGCCCACAGGCCCCAGGCCAGCCAAGGTGGGTGCCAGCAGGGGCCTCCTGATCACCCTGCCGGTCGCCCCACATGCCAGGGCCAGCCTGACAGGTTGAACCGAGCTGAGGTAGGGAGGTGGGAATTGAGAAAAGAAAGAAAGACAGGAAAGCGGGGTCGGGAGGACTACAGGTCATCGAGAGACTGCAGCAAGTTTATTAACTGCGTAATGCCTTTTATACATAAAACACTGAATAGGAGGTCTGTCAAGAGGAATGTATTCTTTGTTCCTCTAAATCTCTAAGGGAGAGACTGAGCAGAAGGACACATTCTCAGTACAGCAAATCTCAGTAAATAGTTACAGACTTCTTGGTAAGCTACGAAAGGTTGCTCTCATTCTACTGATAACCGCCATCCAAACAAGCCTGGGAAAACTGTGTGGGTAGGGGACCCAGCCTTGCTAGTCCCTTCAGGTGCAAGGACCGTGTCAGCTTACACCCGGTCTCCACCACCCACACATCGGCCCTGATCGCCGGCCAGGCCTAGGGACCCTATCTGTGCACAAATCTTGGGCCTCTAGTCTATACATAAACCCTGAAAAAAACAAAAAGGGCATGAAATGTCGATGAAAATGTAACAAAAAGGAAAGGAGAGGTACAGGAGATGGAAAAAATGAAAATTTCACAATCATTATAAGCAGCAAAAAAAAAACACAAAACAAAACAAAAAAAAACAAAAACACATTCCCAGCACAATACCCTGAGATGTTCCCGGTGGGAAACGGACACGTATTCACCCATCCTCTCCTTTGTGTGTGTCCTGAGAGAGGTGGCGTGACGGATCCTACAGGGGTGGGCGTGAAAGGGTCCATCAGGGTGAGAGGCGAACTGCTGGAGACGGGGGATGTTCGAGAAACGAGGTCCCCCTGCATTAATAACCAGGTTGATGACAACAGTGTCACGTTGAGGTTCGCTGTTTAGATCCGGCTCGGTGGTTGAGCCTCGACCTAGGAACCAGGAGGTCATAGTTCAATTCCCGGCCAGGGCACATGCCCGGGTTGCGGTCTCTGTCCCCCAGTTTATCACGGATGTTTCCATCTCTCTCCCTTCCTCTCTGAAATCCATAAAAAAGAAAGAGAAGAAGAGAAGAGACATACAGACAAAAAGAAAGACTCGTGGACACAGACAACCGTGTGGTGGTTTGCCAGAGGGAAGGGTGTTGGGGAGCGGGGGGGCGGGGGAGACAGAAGAGTTAGGGGAAGCGGGGATGGGTACCTGGTGATGGAAGGAGACTTGACTTGGGGTGGTGGACACACGAGATAATACGTACACAGGTGATGTGTTGTAGGATTGCACACCTGAAACCTGTATAATTTCATTAACGAATGTCACTCCCAATAAATTCAATTTAAATATATATATATATACACGGAGAGCCCGGCCGGCCTGGCTCAGGGGTTCAGCATCGACCTAGGAACCAGGAGGTCACGGTGCGATTCCCCGTCAGGGCACAGGCCCGGGTTGTGGGCTCCATCCCCAGTGGGGGGCGTGCAGGAGGCAGCCGATCCATGATTCTCTCTCATCATGGATGTTTCTCTCTCTCTCTCCCTCTCCCTTCCTCTCTGAAATCAATCAAAATGTATTTTTAAAAATTATAATTTAGCCGGAACCGGTTTGGCTCAGTGGATAGAGCGTCGGCCTGCGGACTGAAGGGTCCCGGGTTCGATTCCGGTGAAGGGCATGTACCTTGGTTGCGGGCACATCCCCAGTGGGGGGTGTGCAGGAGGCAGCTGATCGATGTGTCTCTCTCATCGATGTTTCTAGCTATCTATCCTCTCCCTTTCCTCTCTGTAAAATATCAATAAAATATATTTTTTTAAAAAATTATAATTTAAACACACACACACACACAGATGCTCTCTCTCTGAAATGTGAGAAGGCAGCGAATTTGAGGATG
>NC_137785.1:2657143-2707143 GCF_963455305.1 Plecotus auritus | reverse complement strand
CACTTACACACACACATACACTTACACACACACATACACGTACACATACACACACATATACACACATACACACACATATATACACACACTTACACACACACATACACACACATATATACACACACTTACACACACATACACACGCATACATACATACACTTACACAGACATATATACAGTTACACACACATACACACACTTACACACACATACACACACATACACACATATATATACACACACTTACACACAAACATACATACACACACATACATACACTTACACACACCACACACACATACACAAACACATATACACATACACACATATATATACACACGTATACACATATACACACACCACACACTATACACACACCACACACACATACATACACTTACACACACCACATACACAAACACATACACACATATACACACACACACACTCACACACACACTATACATACACACACACACACACACACACACGCACACCTGATCTGAAATGCCAGGTCTCTCCTCCCCCGCACAGTAAGCTCTCTATCTGAAGGAACCAGACGTTTCCAGAAAATGTCTCCTCCATGTGCTGTTGTGGGTGTCTGTCTGTGTGTCTGTGAGACTGGATTTCAAGGGGCATCTCACTGCAGGCACCCAGGACAGAAATGCGCCGTCTGCTGACGTGGGGCAAAGGCGTGGCGTCTGGACCAGGTGTCTGAGAGGAAGTGAGACCCAGCACCCGTGTCTTTTCCCTTTTTTGCTCACGTTTCCCTTTTTCTCATCTCGGACGTCCCTCCGTGACTTGGGGGGCTATGCTGCGCCCGCTTGTCTGTCCCCAGTGCTCACGCTCAGGGAGTCGATAGGTGATTGTTGGCAAATCACAGAACGAAGGAGTGGATTTTGCCTCTGAAAACTGGGGTCGGAATGCTCTTATGTTGTTTGGCTTCTTGTCTCTTCTCTCTCTCTCTCTCTCTCTCTCTCTCTCCTCTCTCTCTCTCTCTCTCTCTCTCTCTCTCTTAAGCTTAAATTATAAGGTGGACATGTCCCAGATGGGTTACTAGGTGGCCTGGTACTCAGTGAGCATTTCATAAACACTGGAGGGTATTATTATTGTTGTTGTTGTTGTTGTTGTTGCTAATAGTGAAGCTTTCCAGGTTTAGCAAATAAAAATACCGAATTCCTGCTCTGACCGGTGTGGATCCGTGGATGGAGCGTCGGCCTGCGGACTGAAGGGTCCCGGGTTCGATTCCGGTCAAGGGCACGTGCCAGGTTGCAGGCTCGGTCCCCAGTGAGGGGCGTGCAGAAGGCAGCCGATCCATGATTCTCTCTCATCATTGGTGTCTCTGTCTTTCTCTCCCTCTCCCTTCCTCTCTGACATCAATAAAAATATTTTTAAAAAATAAAAATAATTGCCCTAACTAGTTTGGCTCAGTGGATGGAGCGTCGGCCTGCGGACTGAAGGGTCCCGGTTTCGATTCCGGTCAAGGGCACATGCCCGGGTGGTGATTCCATGATTCTCTCTCATCGTTGAGGTTTCTATCTCTCTCTCCCTCTTCCTTCTTCTCTGAAATCAATAAAAATATTTTTTAAAAGTAAATAATAATAATAATAATAATACTGTGATGACTGCGCATGGTGCCATGTAGGTGGGGGATCACTTCGTGAAGGATGTGGTTGTCTAAAGGAGAGATTTCTAACAGCGGTCCACGCCGTGGAGGACGTCAAGCGAGCTGACATGATCTGGGTCAGGTTCTGTGGTCCAGGGGGGTCGGGCTGGGGGACACGCAGGGGCCAGGAGGGGCCGGCCAGGGCAGAGGCCGGGAGGGAGGGTGACTTTGCACGTGTGAGGACGGACGGGAAGGCGGAGCTTGGCTGGGACCCTGCAGACATCCTGGCTACTTCGTAGATGCACCGGTGAAAAGTAGTTTGTTTGGTTTTTTTTAATATATTTTATTGATTTTTTACAGAGAGGAAGGGAGAGGGATAGAGAGCTAGAAACATCGATGAGAGAGAAACATCGATCAGCTGCCTCCTGCACACCTCCTACTGGGGATGTGCCCGCAACCAAAGTACATGCCCTTGACCGGAATCGAACCCGGGACCCTTCAGTCCGCAGGCCGACACTCTATCCACTGAGCCAAACCGGTTTCAGCTGAAAAGTAGTTTTAATGTATTTGTATTAATGTCAGAGAGGAAGGGGGGAGAGAGAGAGAGAATCAATGATGAGAATCATGGATCAGCTGTCTCCTGCACGCCCCTCACTGGGGATCGAGCCCGCCACCTGGGCACGTGTCCTTGACCGGAATCGAACCCGGGACCCTTCAGTCCGCAGGCCGATGCTCCATCCACTGAGCCATACCGGTTAGGGCAATTATTTTTATTTTTAAAAAAATATATTTTATTGATGTCAGAGAGGAAAGGGAAAGGGAGGGAGAGAGAGAAACATCCATGATGAGAGAGAATCACGGATCGGCTGCCCCCTGCATGCCCCCCAACCTGGGAATAGAGCTTGCCACCCAGGCCTGTGCCCTGACCGGGAATCGAACCGGCAACCTCGGGGTCCCTGGGTTGACACTGAGCCGCTGGGCCACGCCAGCCGGGCACGGCTTCATGTTAATTCACTCGCCTCTTCAGAGGCCCTGTCTCCAAAGACAGTTCTGTTCTGACCTCCTGGGCGGGGTGGGGGGAGGAGGACGGCGACCTGTGAGGGAGACCAGCATCGCCATAGTACTGACTCTGTACTTCTTACGCTGTAATGCTCTTTCTTTTCAAAAAATAGTTTTTTTTTCACTGGTGCATCTGATAAATGCTCAGAGCGCCTGCAGGTGTGAGTTCAGGGGTGAGCTCGGAAGGGGTGCAAAACCCCTGGTGGAGGCGCTTCCGTCCCTGCACCCCAGCCTGGACCACGGAGGCTGTCACCATGGAAACCGTCACCGTGGAAACCGTCACCGTGGAAACCGTCACCGTGGAAACAGCCTCTGCTGGATGAGGAAGGAAGGGAGGGAGCCCCTGAGGGTGGAATTTTCCAGAATCGGGGGGTCCAGGCCCTCAGCCCAGCACACAGCAGGTACTTCATGGGTGTCTCCGGGGTGTCACCGGCACCGAGCACAGCTGGGCGGAGACAGTGAGCTCAGGTGCAGGGCCGGGATCCCTGGAATGTATGGGCGGAACCAGGACTTGGAGGCCCAGTTCGGGGTCGATGGGGAGCCAGGCAGCTGTGTCAGACCTCGGGGTGTGCGTGCTGCTTTCTCAGGGTGTGTCCTGGGGCGCCAGGAAGGTTCTGGAAACTGTGGGAAGGGAGGGTGGAATCCGTGGATGAAGAACCCCAGATCCGCTCCAGGGCGCCCCGCCCACAGCTACCCCCACACACTGTGTGGTCCATGGTGAAGTCTCACGGGGGAGGGGGGTGTCTTTTTTGTTTTTTCATTGATTTGAGAGAAACATCACGTGTTGTTCTACTTACTGATGCATTCATTGGTTGATTCTTTTTATTTCTTTTTTTTTTTTAATATATTTTTTACAGAGAGGAAGGGAGAGGGATAGAGAGCTAGAAACATCGATGAGAGAGAAACATCGATCAGCTGCCTCCTGCACACCTCCCTCTGGGGATGTGCCCGCAACCAAGGTACATGCCCTTGACCGGAATCGAACCTGGGACCTTTCAGTCTGCAGGCTGACGCTCTATCCACTGAGCCAAACCGGTTTCCGCAATTCTTTTTATTTCAATATGTTTTTATTGAGAGGAAGGGAGAGGGAGAGAGAGAGAAACACCCATGATGATGAAAGAATCATTGATGGGCTGCCTCCTGCACGCCCCCCACCGGGGAGCGGCTGATTGCCCTGACCGGGAATCGAACCGTGACCTCCTGGCTCTTAGGTCAATGCTCAACCACTGAGCCACACCAGCCGGGCCTGATTTTTTTTTCTTTTTCTTTTATTTTTTTTTAATATATTTTATTGATTTTGACAGAGAGGAAGGGAGAGGGAGAGAGTTAGAAACATCGATGAGAGAGAAACACCGATCAGCTGCCTCCTGCACACTCCCTACTGGGGATGTGCCCGCAACCAAGGTACATGCCCTTGACCGGAATCGAACCCGGGACCCCTCCGTCCGCAGGCCGACGCTCTATCCACTGAGCCACACCGGTCAGGGCCCATCAGTATTCCTTTTTGTTGTCAATCCTCCCCCGAGGGTATACTATATTTCCACTGATTTTCAGAGAGAGTGGCAGGGAGGGGGAGAGGCAGACAGAGAGGAACATGGAAGTGAAAGAGACAACCAGGGCCGGGGAGGAACCAGCCACCGAGGTGCCTGCCCTTGACCGGAATCGAACCCGGGACACTTCAGTTCGTGGGCTGACGCTCTACCCACTGAGCCACCCGGCCAGGGCCTCTTTGCTCGTTATTTTATTCTCCGTGTCCAGAGCGTGGTGGCGGGTGGGGGGGGGGGGGGGACACAGGGTGCCCCACCACCGTCTCTGATCGGTCCCTGTGCTGAGACCGCGAGGCGCTCAGGATTCTACCCACGTCCACCCAGGCTCCTGCCAGGCGCCGGCCCCGCGGGGGCTGCCGGGGACGCAGGAACCTCTGACGCACAGTCTCTCCACCCGTCTCCCCACCGGGCCCCCCTCACAGGGGCTCCCACCTTCTCCTGCAGGATGCGGGAAGCTCCCGCCGTTGCCATGGAAACCTGGAGGCGCGGGGCTAGGCCTGGTGCAGAGAGAGGAATTTTCCAGGCTCTGCAGGGAGAGAGTGGGTTCAGTCCTGGGACCCCTCTTTCCCTCTCTCTCACTCTCTCTCTATCTCTCTCTATCTCTCTCTCACATACTCACATCTGCCTAGCTTCCTACCATGTATGGATCTCGTCGATGTCTACCTATTTATCATGTATCTACATCCGTCTATTAAACTTCATCATCGAGGTCTCTCACCAAGCCCACGTACCTATCTTGTATTTACCTATTAATACACTAGAGGCCCGGTGCACGGCATCCGTCCACTGGTGGGGGGTCCCTCAGCCCGGCCTGTGGCCTCTCGCAGTCCAGGACTCCTCGGGGGATGTCCGCCAGCCACGGATCTGGCTCGCCAGTCATGAGCCCGCTGGCAAACCCGGCTTCCGGCTGATCGGTGCCCCCCACCCTCTGTGGGAGCGCACTGACCTCCAGGGGCAGCTCCTGTGTTGAGCATCTGCCCCCTGGTGGACAGTGCGTGTCATAGCGACTGGTTGTTCCGCCTTTGGGTCGATTTGCATATTAGCCTTTTATTATATAGGATGTGTATCGCCCTAGCTCAGTGGTCGGCAAACTGCGGCTCTTTGGACCCTTTGCGTGTGGCTCTTCCACAAAATACCACGGCCTGGGCGAGTCTATTTTGAAGAAGTGGCATTAGAAGAAGTTTAAGTTTAAAAAATGTGGCTCTCCAAAGAAATTTCAGTCGTCGTACTGTTGATATTTGGCTCTGTGGACTAAGGAGTTTGCCGACTGCTGACCTGGCTGGTGTGGCTCAGTGGATAAAGTGTTGGCCTGTGGACTGAAGGGTCCCAGGTTCGATTCCCCGTCAGGGCACATGCCCGGGTGGTGGGCTCGATCCCCAGTGTGGGGCGTGCAGGAGGCAGCCGATCAGCGATTCTCTCTCATCGTGGATGTTTCTCTCTGGCTCCCCCTCTCCCTTCCTCTCTGAAATCAATAAAAATATAGTTTAAAATTATATATAAAATAAAAAGATCTTTTAAAAAAAAGGACGACCCCACTTGAAGCGTAGGAGGTAGAGTGGCAGCCGATCAGTGATTCTCTCTCATCATTGATGTTTCTCTCTCTCTGTCTCTCTCTCTCTCTCTCTCTCTCCCTTCCTCTCTGAAATCAATAATTTTTTTTTTTTTATAAAAAGAAAGAAAGTAGGCCGAAACCGGTGTGGCTCAGTGGATAGAGCATCGGCCTGCGGACTCAAGGGTCCCGGGTTCGATTCCTGTCAAGGGCGTGTACCTTGGTTGGGGGGACATCCCCAGTAGGGGGTGTGCAGGAGGCAGCTGATCGATGTTTCTCTCTCATCGATGTTTCTAGCTCTCTATCCCTCTCCCTTCCTCTCTGTAAAATATCAATAAAAAATATATTAAAAAAAAAAAAAAAGAAAGAAAGAAACTAGGCATTCCTTCCGGTTGTAGGTTCCAGGGCGGGGAAAGCGCCTATAAGTGTCGCCACGGGCACCCCGGGGTGCACGTACCCGTCCATTCACCTGCGTCCACGCACAGGGTCCACCGGACCCAGTGGGCGCCTATGAGAACATAGACTGCGATGTCACTGCTGCTTCGCTGGACCCTAATTTCTCTCCGCGTGGGTGGGGCTGCAGCAGCCGCTCCCCCCTTCAGCCCCCCCGCCCAACCCCCTGGGCTTTCTGCAAAGAGGGTCCCCATGACGCGTCTCCCCTGGTCCCCTCCCGCCTCTGCAGCCAGGCCCCTGCGCAGGCTGTTGCCATAGAAACCGCAGCGGCAGGGACCAGGGGGATGGAGGGCCGGGAGGAGGGGAGGTGTGCTTCTCTCCGCATCTCCTGTGGCCCCGGGGAGGAGAGATGGAGTCTGACCTTGACCCCATGACCTTCTGACCCCCCCCCCAGGCAGCCGCCCCCTCGGTGAGCCCTGCGTGCACTCCACACCGAGCTGGGGGGACTGTCAGCCCCTGTCCAGGGAGAGTTGGTTCCCTCGCTCTCTTTTAAGTTGATTTGACAGAGAGAGACATCAGTTTGTTGTTCCGCTTATTTTTTTAAACATATATATATTTTATATTTTTTAAAATATATTTTTATTAATTTCAGGGAGGAAGGGAGAGGGAGAGAGAGAGAGAAACATCAATGATGAGAGAGAATCATTCACCGGCTGCCTCCTGCACGCCCCCCACTGGGATGGAGCCCGCAACCCGGGCATGTGCCCTTAACAGGATTCGAACCTGGGACCCTTGAGTCTGCAGGCTGACACTCTATCCAGCCGTGGGCAAACTACGGCCCGCGGGCCGGATCCGGCTGTTCTATCCGGTTCTCTTGCTCTCCCCTCCGCTCCTTTACTTTGAATTTATATTCGTTCACACAAACACTCCATCCATGCTTTTGTTCCGGCCCTCCGGTCCCGTTTAAGAACCCATGGTGGCCCTCGAGTCAAAAAGTTTGCCCACCCCTGCTCTATCCACTGAGCCAAACCGGCTAGGGCTATTTTTTATATATTTTTAAATTGATTTCAGAGCGGAAATAAAAGCGTAATATGCTAATTAGACCCGATGACCTTCCGGAAGAAGCCGGGGCTGCGAGGGAAGCCGGGGTCCCGGGTGCCAGAGGGAAGCCGGTGCCGGCAGCCGGGGGAAGGCCGGCCGACTCTTGCACGAATTTCGTGCATCGGGCCTCTAGTATTAAAAAAAAAAAAAAGGTATGGTCTAGCCAGTGTGGCTCAGGGGTTGAGCATGGTCCTATGAACCAAGAGATCAGAGTTGGATTCCCGGTCAGGGCACATGCCGGGTTGCGGGTTCGACTCCCAGCATGGGGCGTGCAGGAGGCAGCCGATCCGTGATTCTCTCTCATCACGGGTGTGTCTGTCTGTGTCTCCCTCTCCCTCCCTCTCTGACATCAATAAAAATATGTATTTATAGCCGAAACCGGTGTGGCTCAGTGGATAGAGCGTCGGCCTGCGGACTGAAGGGTCCCGGGTTCAATTCCTGTCAAGGGCATGTACCTTGGTTGCGGGCACATCCCCAGTAGGGGGTGTGCAGGAGGCAGCTGGTCGATGTTTCTCTCTCATCGATGTTTCTGACTCTCTGTCCCTGTCCCTTCCTCTCTGTAAAAAAATCAATAAAATATATTTTTAAAAATATATATGTATTTATAAAAGAAGTAAAAATCAGTGGTAAAAGCATCCTTGCGTGAGGATGAACAGCCACCACCACCACCGGAAAACGGATGAACGCTGGCCAGCGCCGCTGCCCCGGTGTCTTCCCAGGCTGCCGGCTCAGGGCCAGCGGGGCCCGGGAAACAGGTGCGGGGCCGTGGGACTCAGGGGCCAGCGGGGCCCGGGAAACATCAGGCCGGCCACGCGGCCTGTCCATCTCCAGGTCTCCGAGCTGCCTGCCTCGCAGACCGGGTCCCCAGACACCCCCAGGCCCCTGCCTTCGCTGCGCCAGCTGTCTCCTGTCCTCCAGGCCCCGCAGGACCCAGGCCTGGCCCGGGCACCGGGCTCAGCGTACAGCTGGCTCTCCTGGGGGCGCCTGTCCCATGTCATTGCTGGGATGCAAACCTCCTCTCCGAGGCGCCGGCTGAAGGGCACCCCACGCCACAGCACGCGTGTGCTTGCCTCCAGGCCGGCGACACTTCAAGTGGCGTCATCCTTTATTTATTTATTTTATTTTTTAATATATTTTATTGATATTTTACAGAGAGGAAAGGAGAGGGATAGAGAGTTAGAAACATCAATGAGAGAGAAACATCCATCAGCTGCCTCCTGCACACCCCCCACTGGGGATGTGCCCGCAACCAAGGTACATGCCCTTGACCGGAATCGAACCCGGGACCCTTCAGTCCGCAGGCTGACACTCTATCCACTGAGCCACACCGGTTTCGGCACAAGTGGGGTCATCCTTTTTAAAAAAAATCTTTTTATTTTATTTGTATATTTAAAATATATTTTTATTGATTTCAGAGAGGAAGGGAGAGGGAGAGAGAGAGAAACATCCATGAGGAGAGAGAATCCTGGATCGGCTGCCTCCTGCACACCCAGCACTGGGGATCGAGCCTGCCATCTGGGCACGTGCCCTGACGGGGAATCGAACCCTGAGCTCCTGGTTCACAGGTCGATGCTCAACCCCTGAGCCATGCCGGCCGGGCACACACACAGCAGCCTGTATGCTGTCCCCACCGTCCTCCACCTCAAAGGCCAGCAGCCACCACGTCTCGCTAACATCAACCATGTCACCCCTTCGTCAGTTATGGGATTGTCCAGCCACGATGCGGTACACCTGGAACCCACACGACATAATATCGAATGTCAGCTGTCGCTGTAAAATAAACTAAACAATCAATACATCCAACATTGAATGACAAAAACATAAAAGTAAAAATTGTATTGTGTACCTACCTATACTTCCCACCCACCCCCCTGAGTCTCACTGTTTTAAACAAACAAACAAAAAAACGGTCTAGCCCTGACCGGTGTGGCTCAGTGGATAGAGCGTCAGCCTGTGGACTGAAGGGTCCCGGGTTCGATTCCGGTCAAGGGCATGTACCTTGGTTGTGGGCACATCCCCAGTAGGGGGTGTGCGGGAGGCAGCTGATGGATGTTTCTCTCTCATCGATGTTTTTGACTCTCTATCCCTCCCCCTACCTCTCTGTAAAATATCAATAAAATATATTTTTAAAAAGGTCTAGTGCCTTGTTCGGGTGGCTCAGTGGGTTAGAGTATCATCCGGATACACTAAGGTGGTGGGTTCGATCCCCCGTCAGGGCACATACAAGAAGCAACCAATGAATGTGTCCATAAGTGGAACAACAAAACGATGCAGTGTTCTCTCTCTCTCTCTCCTCTCTCTCTCTCTCCTTCCCGTCCTCTCTCTAAAAAGCAATCAATAAAATTGTTTTAAAAACTGTTCTCCTCCCCCATGAGCGTGTTTCAGTGGTTGAGCGTCGACCTATGAACCAGGAGGTCATGGTTTGATTCCTGGTCAGGGCACACGTCCGGGTTGTGGGCTCCATCCCCAGTGTGGGGCTTGGGGCTTGCAGGAGGCAGCCGATCCATGATTCTCTCTCATCATGGATGTTTCTCTCTCCCTCTCCCTTCCTCTCTGAAATCAATTAAAATATATATATATATATATATATATATATATATATAGACTGAGTGTCCAGATTATTATTTATTATGATCTCTGAACACATAATAATCTGGCCACTCAGTATATATATATTTTAGAGGCCCAGTGCATGAATTCGTGCATAGGTGGGGTCCGGCCAGCCTGGCCAGAGGGAGGGGACATGGGCGGTTTGGCTGGCCTGCCTGCTGGTCAAACTCCTGGTCGAGGGGACAATTTGCATATTAGCCTTTTATTCTATAGGATAGACACTGAGTGGCCAGATGATTATGCGTTCAGAGATCATCATCATCTGGCCACTCAGTGTATTTTAAATTGTTCTCCCAAGACCCAGTTTAACAGACAGGAGACACAGGCCTGGGCCCCGGATTAAGTCTCAAATCCATGCCTCCCCCCTATTCCCCGAATCAAGCCATTTAGTTCCCTTATCCCTGGGTCCTCACCGATGAGGGGAAGGGGGCGGGGGTGGCGAGGCTGGCTCCGGTTGCCATGGAAACCTGTGGGCTGAACAATGAGCTGCAAAATTAGGCGTCTGCGCCGGGTCTCAGAGCGTGTCCGTGAAAATGCAGTGACGCGTCACGAAAAATCGCCATGAATGGCGCTTAGCGATGGACCCACACACGCCCTCGGAGACTATGTCTGGGAAGACACAGCAGGAACATGTGGTGAGAGAGGGCGAGGGAGAGATGGGTTTCTCCTTCCCCTTCTCTCCTGTTAACAAGCAAATGTACCCCCTTTCCTTTTCTTTTCTTTTCTTAAACAAATCCTATATAATAAAACCCTAATATGCAAATCAACCGAATGGCAGAATGACCCGTCGCTATGACCCGCCCTGACCACCAGGGGGCAGCACACTGGTGGTCAGTGTGCTCCCACAGGGGGAGTGCTGCTCAGCCAGAAGCCGGGGGGGGGGGGGGGCGGGATGGGGCCTAAGCCGGCAGGCAGACATCCCCCGAGGGGTCCTGGACTGTGAGAGGGCACAGGCTGGGCTGAGGGACCCCCCCGACAATGCACGAATGTCGTGCACCGGTCCTCTAGTATATTTTATATTTGAGAGAGAGACACATCGATTTGTTGTTCACTTACCTATACGTTCATTGCTTGCTTCTTGTCTGTGCCCTGACCGGGGATCGGACCTGCAACCTCGGGGTATCGGGACGACCCTGTAACCAACTGAGCGCTCGGACAGGACTCGGCATCACCTTTTCTAAAACTTAAAGACGGCGCGACAGGCGTCTCCAGGAAAAGTTCGCTACGGATAGAAAGAGTTCAGCTAGAGCCCTGCTGGCGTGGCTCAGCGGTTGAGTGTCAGTCTGGGACCCAGGAGGCCAGGGTTTGATCCCCGGTCAGAGCCCAGGCCCAGGCTGCGGGCTCCATCCCCAGTGTGGGAATTTCGGAAGCATGATTTTTTTGGTACTTGGGCAGCTGGTGATCATTGGTCCTGGCACCCAGGAAGGAAGGAAGGAAGGAAGGGAGGGAGGAAGGAAGGGAGGAAGGAAGGAAGGAAGGAAGGAAGGAAGGGAAGGCAATGATGGCACTGGCCCGGTTGAGCTTTGTCCTGTGCACCCAAAGGTCACCAGTTCAATTCCTGGTTCAATGCCACGGACCTCCCTCACGTGGATGTTTCTCTCTCTCTCCCTCCTGTTCCACTCTCTCTTAAATAATAATAATAATAATACGCCCTAGGGGGAGTAGCTCAGTGGGTAGAGCGTTGGCCTGCGGACTGAAGGGTCCCGGGGTTTGATTCCGGTCAAGGGCACATGCCCGGGTTGCCGGCTGGATCCACAGAGTGAGGCGTGCAGGTGGCAGCCGATCCATGATTCTCTCTCATCATAGATGTTTCTCTCTCTCTCCCTCTCCCTTCCTCTCTGACATCAATGAAAATATATTTGCTACGGGGAGACAGTGGAGGGGGGGTCTGTGATAATCAAAGGATTTCCCTGCCTTTTTTTTTTTTAAATATATTTTATTGATTTTTTTTTACAGAAAGGAAGGGAGAGGGAGAGAGAGTTAGAAACATCGATGAGAGAGAAACATCGATCAGCTGCCTCCTGCACACCTCCCACTGGGGATGTGCCCACAACCAAGGCACATGCCCTTGACCGGAATCGAACCTGGGACCCTTCAGTCCGAAGGCCGTCGCTCTATCCACTGAGCCAAACCAGTTAGGGCTGTTTTTTGGGGTTTTTTTTGCTTTGTGGGTTCTGAGAGAGCCAGAGAGAGAGAGAGAGAGAGAGAGAGAGAGAGAGAGAAAGAGAGAGATCGATGGCGTCCCAAATGCGCCCTTGACCAGGAATCCAACCTGCGACCCTTTGGTGCTGGGGGCGCACACGGCCCGGGCTCCCTGCCTTTGCACGGAGAGCCTGTCGGGTTAGACGGCAGGGGGTCTGGTGCCCCTTATCCCACGGGCTCAGGGCTGTGCCCCGCGCGCGCCCCAGCCCCACGGCCCCCCAGCCCCGCGCGCGCCCCAGCCCCACGGCCCCCCAGCCCCGCGCGCGCCCCAGCCCCGCGCGCGCCCCAACCCCGTGTGCGCCGTGCGCGGCAGCTGCTGGGATCAAGGCCGGGCGCGGGCTGTGCGGCCCCAGCGCAGGACGGTCGGAGGCCGCTTGGGGAGCCCGGGCCCCCGCAGCTGTTGCGGGATTAGCTGTCAGGAAAGCCGATCCCGTGAGCAATGGCTCAGGCATGTCCGCCCCTGGGCAGCTGAGCCCAAGGTTCGCCTCTGAGACGCGTGGGCTGGGGAAGGTGGGGAGGCCCTTGCTGCGTGGGGCACCCCGAAGGCGCCCCAAGAAGCAGGGGACAGGGCGCAGAGGACACGTGGGCTGCAAACACGACAAAGAGGAGGTGGCTTGGGGTCCTGGCCCGGTTAGGGCGTCCTCTGCATACACCAAGGTTGTGGGTTCGACCCCGCTCAGGGAACATACGAGAATCCACCAATGGATGCATAAAAAGTGGAACCACAAGTCTCTCTCTCTCTCTCACCGTCTCTATCAAGACGGTTCCTGTCCAAGGGCGCGTTCGGGACGCCACTGATCTCTCTCTCTCTCTCTCTCTCTCTCTCTCTCTCTCTCTCTCTCAAATCAATAAATACAATTTTTTAAACATTAAAGGTGGCCTCTTCCTGCCCTTTGTATTTTCCCAGAGGGCAGCCGAGGGGGTTGAAACAGGAGAATGATGTGGTCAGATTGGCAATTGATAGAAGGAGGCGTTTGGCTGAGCAACACAGGCTGAGGAGCAAAAATAGATCCAGACACAGAGAGGCAGCCACAGACCGTCCAGCCTGGGGGAGGGGGAGAGGTAAGGGATCAACCAAAGGACTTGTATGCACATGATCATAATCAATGGACACAGACACTAGCGGGGTCAGGGGGTCAGGGGGTCAGGGCATGTGCTGGGGGTGGGGGTGGCCGGGGAGAGGTCAATGCGGGGGGGGGGGCAGGGAGGAGAGGAGACATATGTAAGACTACACGGAGTGGCCAGATGATGGTGATCTCTGAACGCATAATCATCTGGCCACTCGGTGTCTATCCTATAGAATAAAAGGCTAATATGCACATGGTCCCCTGGACCAGGAGTTCGACCAGCAGGCAGGCCGGCCAAATGCCCATGTCCCCTCCCCCTGGCCAGGCTGGCTGGACACCACCCATGCACGCATTCATGCACCGGGCCTCTACTATATAGATTAGAGATCATAATAATCTGGCCACTCAGTGTCTATGACTATATGTAAGACTTTAAACAATAAAGAATTTGAAAGAGAAAGAGAAAATAAATTAATTAAATGAAATTTGAAAAAAGAGGGATTCTGCTTCGAGTAGGAGAAGCCTGGGGGAGGCGGGGGGGGGGGGGGCGTGCAGTGTGGTGGCAACGTGTGAAAATATACAAGTCAGAGCGGGGGACGGCGAGCAGAAGGCGGCCATCCCCACAGCTACCCACCCCGCCCGGCCTGCGCAGCCCCAAAGGGGCTATTTTTACAGCAGAGTCCAGACAGGGTGGCATTTCATCCAGAAATATCGGCCGAGCTTTTTTTAAAAAAAAAATCACACAATTTTTATTTTTAGTTATTTACTTTTCAGTTGCTGTTGACATGCAATATTTTTTAAATGTTCATTTATTGATTTCAGAGAGAGACATGGATTTGTTGTTTCACTTATCGGTGCATTCATTGGTTGATTCTTTTTTAAATGAATGACCCTTTTATTTATCTATTTATTTTTTAAATATATATGTTTATTGATTTCAGGAGGAAGGGAGAGGGAGAGAAAGATAGAAACATCAATAATGAGCCCTGACTGGTGTGGCTCAGTGGATAAAGTGTCAGCCTGCGGACTGAAAGGTCCCGGGTTCAATTCCGGTCAAGGGCATGTACCTTGGTTGCGGGCACATCCCCAGTGGGGGGAGTGCAGGAGGCAGCTGATGGATGTTTCTCTCTCCTCGATGTTTCTAACTATCTCTCCCTCTCCCTTCCTCTCTGTAAAAAATCAATAAAATATATATTTTTTTAAAAATCAGTGATGAGAGAGAATCATGGATCGGCTGCCTCCTGCACACCCCCTACTAGGGATCGAGCCCACAACCCGGGCATGTGCCCTTGGCCGGAATGGAACCCGAGACCCTTCAGTCCACAGGCCGACGCTCTACCCACTGAGCCACACCAGTCAGGGGGTTAGGGCCATTGGTTGATTCTTGTACGTGCCCTGACCGGGGATGGAACCCACAACCTTGTCATATCAAGACGATGCCCTAACCCAGTGGTCGGCAAACGGCGGCTCGCGAGCCACATGCAGCTCTTTGGCCCCTTGAGTGTGGCTCTTCCACAAAATACCACGGCCTGGGCGAGTCTATGTTGAAGAAGTGGCGTTCGAAGAAGTTTAAGTTTAGAAAATGTGGCTCTCCAAAGAAATTTCAGTCGTTGTCCTGTTGATATTTGGCTCTGCGGACTCATGAGTTTGCCGACCACTGGCCTAACAGACTGAGCCACCCGGCCGGGGCTGACATACAAAAGGGCTTTGGTTTCACGTGTCCAGCAAGGTGATGAGACGTCAATATGACGTATGTGGTGACCCTCTGAGAACCTGCTCTTTAGAGTCAGACTTTTGAGCCCACCCACAGAGCCTGTCCTTCAAAATCACCCCTTGGAGAGTGTCCATTGCAAAACGCAGGGCGGGCGGGGGGCGGGGGGACGGGGGGGGGGGGCGGGGGGGGCGGGTGAAGGGAGCGAGGGTCAATAAGCATTTTTCTCACCTTCTTCCTCGGCCTCGGATGAGTGGGTACACTTCCTTCCGGCTGCGTAGGTTTTTCAGAAACTGCCTGGTGCCCTGGCTGGTGTGGCTCAGTGGATAGAGCATCAGCCTGCGGACTGAAGGGTCCCGGGTTCAATTCCCGGTCAAGGGCACATGCCCGGGTTGCAGGCTCCATCCCCAGTAGAGGGGGTGAGCAGGAGGCAGCGGATCCGTGATTCTCTCTCATCGTGGATGTTTCAATCTCTCTCTCTCTCTCCCTTCCTCTCTGAAATCAATAAAAATACTTTTTAAAAAATGTGTTTTAAAAAAAATAAAAGTACTATTAAAAATAAATAAATAAAAATGTAAAGCCCTAACCGGTGTGGCTCAGTGGATAGAGCGTCGGCCTGCGGACTGAAGGGTCCCGGGTTCGATTCCGGTCAAGGGCATGTACCTTGGTAGCAGGCACATCCCCAGTAGGGGGTGTGCAGGAGGCAGCTGATCGATGTTTCTCTCTCATCAATGTTTCTAACTCTCTCTCCCTCTCTGTAAAAAATCAATAAAATATATATATTTTTTTTAAGTATATTTTATTGATTTTTTACAGAGAGGAAGGGAGAGGAATAGAGAGTTAGAAACATCATGAGAGAGAAACATCGATCAGCTGCCTCCTGCACACCCCCTACTGAGGATGTGCCCGCAACCAAGGTCCATGCCCTTGACCGGAATCGAACCCGGGACCTTTCAGTCCGCAGGCCGACGCTCTATCCACTGAGCCAAACCGGTTTTGGCTAAAATATATTTTATAAGAAAATGTAAAACTAGAAACCAATAAAAACATTTTTTTTAAAAAAAGGAACTCCGTGGTATTCTCAGGGCGCCCTCTGCTGGCCATTTTGTGCAGCACGTGACATGGTTACCCCGAGTCTCCAGCAGAGCCGGCAATTGGCCGCGCCTGCGGTGAGCCCAGCCCTTGTATAAAACACGCACTGGAGAATACAAAATAAAATAAAAATAAAACATGCACTGGAAAATAAAAAATAAATAAAACACGCACTGAAAAATAAAAAACAAATAAAACACGTATTGGTATTGGTTACCTGTTGATCACAGGGTAACCTTTCAAATGTGTGGGGTTCAGTAGGATGGGGTCTTCCCATTAGTTTCACCACTTACTTTTCTAATGAGGCTGCTAGGGAGTTTGAAGTGACAGGCGTGGCTCACGTTACATACGCCTTTATTTCTCACTGGTCGGGACTGTTCTAAATGTGTGAGTAGGTCACTCGGCTGTGGGGACCGTCCTGTGCCTTGCAGGGTGTCGGGCAGCGACCCTGGTCCCCCCACCCACTGGATGCCAATGGTGACAACCCAGAACGTCTTCAGACCCTGACAAAGTGTCTCCTGAGGGCAAACTCACCTGGAGCTGAGGACGAAGCAGTGCTTAGAGTGTCAGTCTGCGCATGGAAGGTTCGATTCCTGGTCCAGGGCACATACCTGGTTTCAGGTTTGATCCCCAGCCCTGGTCAGCGAGTGTGGCAGACAGCAATTGATGTATTTCTCTCTCTCTTTCTCTGTTTCTCCCTTTCTACTCTCTCTAAAAAAAAAATCAATGGGAAAAATATCCTTCAGGGAGGGTTAACAAAACAAAAAAATACCAATAGTCCACCCACCCATCTTTCCATCCAACCACCCATCCATCCACCCATCCACCCACCCATCCACCCATCCACCCACCCATCCATCCACCCATCCACCCATTCATCCACCCACCCACCCATCCACCCATCCACCCACCCATCCATCCACCCACCCATCCACCCATCCATCCATCCACCCATCCATTCATCCATCCACCCACCCATCCACTCATCCATCCACCCATTCATCTATCCACCCATCCACCCACCCATCCATCCACCCATCCACCCACCCATTCATCTATCCACCCACCCACCCACCCATCCACCCACCCATCCACCCACCCATTCATTTATCCACCCACCCATCCTTCCATCCATTCATTCAATCATTCAAGCCAGGTTATCTGTCCTGTAGGCCTACTGTGTGCCAAGCACTACCGAAGGCACGGCAAGTGCAGAGGTCACTAAGGCAGGCACAGCTCTGCTCAGGGAGAGTCACTCACACCGAACAGGAGAGAGGGACAGGACACAGCAGATACAAAAGGGGATCGCAGGCACAGACGGGTCACCGGGAGAAAGCACGTGGGGGCCATGAATGGGCTCAGAGAGCGGACGATTCCCACAGCAACTTTTCTCTCAGGCACAGCCCGGCCATCTGCATGGTTAGCAAACTTCGCCTTGGCTGGTACCCTGCAGGGGCTCCCCGCTTGGGTATCGCTGGCGGGGACCAGCCAGTCATAGGGCTAACGAATGGGCAGCCCGCTGGGTTGGTGCTCATCGGGCCCCAGGAGCTCTGGTGCTTGTCTGCAGGTGGCGAGGGGTTCGGAGTGAGGGTGCCAGAACCCCCCCTTCCCAGGAATTCCCTCCACACCACCTCAGGGGCCCCTATTGGAGTCCAGGCTGGGGATCTGAACCCACACCGACACGCAGCCCTGGAAAATTCCAGGCTCTGGCATCCCTCCCTGTTCCTGTCTCATCGTCCCACCCCGCACCACCAACCCCGCCGCTGGCTGCCATTTCCATAGCAACGGATGTCGCTCTTGAGGCTGAAACCCACTGTGTAGACGGGTGAGGGGCTGGGGTGGGC
Source organism: Plecotus auritus (assembly GCF_963455305.1). NCBI lineage: Eukaryota > Metazoa > Chordata > Mammalia > Chiroptera > Vespertilionidae > Plecotus > Plecotus auritus. The sequence goes on along the minus strand of NC_137785.1, from coordinate 2,689,362 downwards.
TTGGTGTCCATCAGCAGTCCGTCCATGCCTCCGACTGGGGTCTTGGCAGAAAGGGGAGAAAGAAGGGTTTTGGGGGGGGGGGTCCCTGCTTCCTGTTACAAACCCCAGATCACCCCAAAGAGCCAGCGCTGTACGCCCTAGCTGCTCTCCAATTCTGCCACTCATTCATTAAACCACGTGTTTATTCCTCAGATAGGGGTATTTGGTGGAATCCACGGTGCATGTGAATCATTGTGCTGATATGTTGATTCTCTCTCTGTTTCCAACTCCAGGCTGTGTTTCAAGGAGACCGAGGGGGGATGAAAGAAGAAGCCTGCAGGGCCCCCCTTTAACGATGCTCTTACATCTAAGATGCAGTCGCACAACCCCCCCTCCCCCTTCCCCCTCCCCCCACCCGCCCCCCGGGCAATCCACGGGTAACAGGAGGGCAGACACGGAGGCGTTCTGGGGAAACAGCCACCAAGGCTGTTTTCCGTTTTTTGTTGTTGTTAATCCTCACCCAAGGTTTTTTTATTTATTTTTATTTATTTATTTTTTGCATTGCGTTTTCTTTTTTTTTTTTTTTAATATATTTTATTGATATTTCACAGAGAGGAAGGGAGAGGGATAGAGAGCTAGAAACATTGATGGGAGAGAAACATCGATCAGCTGCCTCCTGCACACCTCCCACTGGGGATGTGCCCGCAACCAAGGTACATGCCCTTGACCGGAATCGAACCCGGGACCCTACGCTCTATCCACTGAGCCAAACCGGTTTCAGCTGCATTGCGTTTTCAAGAGAGTGGAAGGGAGGGAGGGAGGGGGAGAGAGAGAAAGAAAACAAAAAAACACCAACATGAGAGGGACAATGGATTGGTTGTCCCCCGCAGGCGCCCCGACCAGGCTGGGGATCAGACCTGCGACCCTTCGGTGTCCGGGCGGACAGCCGTGGGCAAACTACGGCCCGCGGGCCGGATCCGGCCCGTTCGGCTGTTCTATCCGGCCCGCGGAGCCGAAAGAGCGGAGGGTTCTCTTGCTCTCCCCTCTGCTCCTTTACTTTGAATTTATATTAGTTCACACAAACACTCCATCCATGCTTTTGTTCCGGCCCTCCGGTCCAGTTTAAGAACCCATTGTGGCCCTCGAGTCAAAAAGTTTGCCCACCCCTGCTCTATCCACTGAGCCAAACCGGTCAGGGCTAAATATATTTTTCTTGATCTCAGAGAGGAAGGGAGAGGGAGAGAGAGAAACATCCATGATGAGAGAGAATCATGGATCGGCTGCCTCCTGCACGCCCCACACTGGGGATCGAGCCCGTAACCCATGGATGTTTTGGTCTCCCTGTTTCTCTCTCTCTAAAATCAATTTTTAAAATATACCCTCGGGCCCTAGCCCATTTGGCTCAGTGGATAGAGCGTCGGCCTGTGAACTGAAAGGTCCCGGGTTCGATTCCGGTCAAGGGCACGTACCTTGGTTGCGGGCACATCCCCAGTAGGAGGTGTGCAGGAGGCAGCTGATCGATGTTTCTCTCTCATCGATGTTTCTAACTTGCTCTCCCTCTCCCTTCCTCTCATATATATATATGCCCTCGGGTGAGGATTGAAAAATAAAATGGCCTGCAGGTGTGGCTCAGCTGGTTGAGCACCACCCCATGAACCAAGAGGTCAGGGTTCGATTCCCGGTCAGGGCACATGCCTGGGTTCAGGGCTCCATCCTAGTGAGGGGTGAGCAGGAGGCAGCCGATCCATGACGCTCTCTCTCATCATGGATGTTTCTCTCTCTCTCTCCCCCTCTCCCTTCCTCTGAATTAAAAAAATTCATTGAGCCGAAACCGGTTTGGCTCAGTGGATAGAGTGTCGGCCTGCGGACTGAAGGGTCCCGGGTTCGATTCCGGTCAAGGGCACGTACCTTGGTTGCGGGCACATCCCCAGTGGGAGGTGTGCAGGAGGCATCTGATGGATGTTTCTCTCTCATCGGTGTTTCTAACTCTCTCTCCCTCTCCCTTCCTCTCTGTAAAATATCAATAAAATATATTTTTAAAAAATTCATTGAAATAAAGAAAACAAAACAAAGATGAGGCCGCGCCCCCCCGCCCCCCCTGCCTGCGCTCGGCCTCCTGGGGCCAGGACGCAGGGCAGTCACCCCCTTGTCCGTGGGCAGGACAAGGGGCTCATTGACCTCATAATGCGCCCCCTGCCGGTGGCCCCCGGGACGGGCAGGGGCGCCTCCCTGGCCTGCGCCCCGCCGAGCTCAGGTCTGGCACCTGCTCCCGCAGAGGCCCCGCCCCCCGCCCCGCCCGCCCCGCCCCTTAACCTCCGGTGACCTCTGGGAAGACCACCACTCCTCCTTCTCCTCCTCCGCAGCCCCCTCCGCAGCCTCTTCCTCCGCCTTCCCGAGCCCCGGGCTCCGAGGTAAGTGTCCGTGTGACACGCCCACCCCATACCCGCAGGGGGGTCCCCAGGGGTGGTGAGAGTCCGCCCTGGGGTCCCGGGTGCCCTGCACCCCGGGGTGTCCGCGGGGCCGGCCAGGTGCCCCCCCAGGGAGTGGAGTCCGGCATCCTGGCGACGGGGGTCGCTGTTCCGAGCCTGCTGAGCCTTGGGTGAGGTTGCCCCCGGCCGCGCCCCAGGCACCCCCAGTCCCCGGGGAGGTCGAGGTGCCACAGGCGTCTCGGGGGTCAGATCCTGGGCTGGAAACGGGAGGGGCTTTCCCGCCAGGCTTCCTGGTCCCTCCACGTGAAAACCCGGTGGAGGCCCCGGCCGGTGTGGCTCAGTGGGCAGAGCGCCGGCCTGCAGACCGAAGGGTCCCGGGTTCGATTCCGGTCAAGGGCATGGACCTCGGTTGCAGGCTCCTCCCCGGCCCAGGCCCTGGTCAGGGCTCTTGCAGGAGGCAACCCATCCATGTGCTTCTCTCCCATCCATGTTTCTCTCCGTCTCTCTCCCTTCCTTCCACTCCCTAAAACTCAATGGGGTAAAAAAATAAATTAATAAAAATAAAAATAAAAATCGATGAAAAAATAGGGTGATGATTAACAACAACCAGGAGGAGGCGCTTTGCTCCAGGGCGTCTGAGTGGCCCGGGATGTGCAGGTCACCGCCGCCACCCGCCCAGGTGATTCCGAGCTGGGGACCCTCCGAGGGGCGCCTGGGGGGAGGCGGGGGTCAGGGAGGATGACCTTCTCCCCGGCCCTGTGCCCGTGAGGGGCTGCCGAGCGGTGAGGCCGAGGTCCAGGACCCTGACCGGCCATTGATTAGCAAATAACAAGGACGGATACGGGCGGGCCGCCGCTGGCTCTGGGCCCAGGCGGGGATTCTGTGCGACGTGAGGGCCTGGGAAAAATGCCTGTCTTTGTCTGTCTTTGTCTCTGTGTGTGTGTCTGTCTCTGTCTCTCTCTGTCTTTGTCTCTGTGTGTGTGTCTCTGTCTCTCTCTGTCTTTGTCTCTGTGTGTGTCTCTGTCTCTGTCTGTCTCTCTCTTTCTTTCTCTCTGTCTCTCTCTGTCTCTCTGTGTGTCTCTGTCTGTCTCTCTCTTTCTCTCTGTCTCTCTCTGTCTCTGTCTGTCTCTCTCTGTCTCTCTCTCTCTGTCTCTCTCTGTCTGTCTCTATCTTTGTCTCTCTCTCTCTCTGTCTCTCTCTCTCTGTCTTTCTCTCTCTCTCTCTGTCTTTCTCTCTGTCCCTCTTTGTCTCTCTCTCTGTCTCTCTCTGTCTCTCTCTCTGTCTCTCTGTCTCTCTCTGTCTCTCTCTCTGTCTCTATCTTTGTCTCTGTCTCTCTCTCTCTGTCTGTCTCTGTCTGTCTCTCTCTCTGTCTCTCTCTCTCTGTCTCTCTCTCTCTCTGTCTCTCTCTCTGTCTCTGTCTGTCTCTATCTTTATCTCTCTCTCTGTCTCTCTCTCTCTGTCTCTCTCTCTCTCTCTCTCTGTCTGTCTCTATCTTTGTCTCTCTCTCTCTGTCTCTCTGTCTCTCTCTCTCTGTCTCTCTCTCTCTCTCTCTCTCTCTCTGTCTCCCTCTACACCTCCGCCCCTCACGCCAGCCATAGTTTCCATGGCAGCCAGCGAGTACCCTTGAGCACCTTGGGGAATGGTGACAGGCTGGGCGGGAATGTCCCCCCCACCCCCACCCCGGGGCGGGCCCACCCGCGCCTCAGCCTTTGCTCAGAGGGCTCCTGGGGCCGCAGAGGGGGCAGAAGAGAGAAAGAAGAAGAAAGGAAGCGGGTCCAGGCAGCTCCTGCTGACTCTTAAGGAGACCTCGGCCCGGTCCGTCCCGCAGCTGCCGCAGGTGCGGGCGCTCCCCCGCCCCGTCCTCCCCGGTCAGCCGCCCGCCTCCCGCCTCCTGCAGACACTTGAGGATAATTGCCAGACCCCCCCCCCGACAAAGGAGAGAAACCTGAGAGCCGGCGGCCACTCCAGTGTCTCCCCGTGTCTCTCGCCCCAAGAAGCCCACCGGGAGGGTCCAGTTAGCCCGGCTCCCAAGCCCTGCAGCCTGTGCCCTGGGGCCCGTGGCCCCCCCACGCACCCCAAGAGGCTTGGCCAATGCCCTGAATGCACCAGGAGAAGGGGCCCTGGCTTCCTTTCAGGCCCCGGGCAGGAGTCCGGAGATGGGTTTGGGCGGTGTGGCCAGAGACGGATCGCCCACCGTGGTTTGGGGGAGCCCCCCCCCCCGCCTTATTCATCACAATTCAGAACGTTGGATAGGTGCTCCCTGGTGGGACTTCGGCCGGACACTGTCCAGGAAGGAGCAGGCGGCCCCGCACAGCCCCTTGGCCATCTGCTCGAGCCCGTGCAGGGGTGGGCAAACTTTTTGACTCGAGGGCCACCATGGGTTCTTAAACTGGACCGGAGGGCCGGAACAAAAGCATGGATGGAGTGTGTGTGTGAACTAATATAAATTCAAAGTAAAGGAGCGGAGGGGAGAGCAAGAGAACCCTCCGCTCTTTCGGCTCCGCCGGCCGGATAGAACAGCCGAACGGGCCAGATCCGGCCCGCGGGCCGGAGTTTGCCCACCGCTGTTCTAAGTAGACGATGGCAGCGTGAAGAGGAGATTGTGCAGAGGTGTAGAGAGAAGACTCTAAACCCGTGGTCAGCAAACTGCGGCTCGCGAGCCACATGCGGCTCTTTGGCCCCTTGAGTGTGGCTCTTCCAGAAAATACCACGGCCTGGGCGAGTCCATGTTGAAGAAGTGGCGTTAGAAGAAGTTTAAGTTTAAAAAATGTGGCTCTCCAAAGAAATGTCCATCGTTGTCCTGTGGATATTTGGCTCTGTGGACGAATGAGTTTGCCGACCACTGCTCTAAACCAAGCGTGTCAAACTCAGTGGTTAACATGGGCCAAGTAACCGAGGCATGCGGCCTGCGGGCCGCGAGTTTGACACGCTTGCTCTACGTGTCTCTCTCTTCAGACTGAATTTATGGAATGATCCCAAGCCCAAGGGTCAGGGTGAAGAATTCAGTGTTAACAACGCACATCCATGCAGGTAGAGATGTTCATTATGTGCGTTCTATTTTTTTATTTTTTTTTTATTTTTTTATTTTTTTTTTAAATATATTTTATTGATTTTTTACAGAGAGGAAGGAAGAGGGACAGATAGTCAGAAACTTCGATGAGAGAGAAACATCGATCAGCTGCCTCCTGCACACCTCCCACTGGGGATGTGCCCACAACCAAGCTACATGCCCTTGACCGGAATCGAACCTGGGACCCTTCAGTCTGCAGGCCGACGCTCTATCCACAGAGCCAAACCGGCTAGGGCTGATGTTTCTTTTTTAAAAAAAAAAAATATTTTTTTTTTATTGATTTCAGAGAGGAAGGGAGAGAACCATCACTGATGAGAATCATGGATCGGCTGCCTCCTGCATGCCCCCTACTGGGGATTGAGCCCGCAACCCAGGCATGTGCCCTTGACCGGAATCGAACCTGGGACCCTTGAGTCCGCAGGCCGACGCTCTATCCACTGAGCCACACCGGCTAGGTCTCTCATTGGTGTTTCTCTCTCTCTCCACCCTCTCTAAAAATCAATAGAGCCCTAGCCGGTGTGGCTCAGTGGATGGAGCGTTGGCCTGCGGACTCAAGGGTCCCAGGTTCGATTCCGGTCAAGGGCATGTACCTTGGTTACGGGCACATCCCCAGTGGAGGGTGTGCAGGAGGCAGCTGACCGATGTTTCTCTCTCATCGATGTTCCTAACTTTCTATCCCTCTCTCTTCCTCTCTGTAAAAAATCAATAAATTTTAAAAATAAAAATCAGTAGAAAACTTTTAAAAAAAAACATGGGTTTGTTGTTCCACTGACCTATGCGTTCATTGGTTGCTTCGTGTATGCGCTCTGACCAGGAATCACACCCACAGCTCTGGTGTGGGGGGGCATGGGGGCGGGGAGGGAGCAGGACCACTAGGTGATGGCTCAACGGTAAAGATTTTAGGAAAAACCTTGGCGTGTGGGGACGGTGCTCTAGTCTAGCCAGCTGAGCTCCCCAGCCAGGGCTCGCTCTCTCCCTTTCCTTCTCTTTAACGATTTGAGAGGAGGGGAGAGGTTGTTGCACCCACTCGCTCATTCGCTGGTTGATTCTCCTAAATGCCCTGACGGGGGGTGGAACCCACAACCTTGGCGTATCAGGGCGACGCTCTAACCCGGCCACCCAGCCAGAACTCGCTTTTTTTATTTAAAATATTTTTATTGATTTTTTACAGAGAGGAAGGGAAAGGGAGAGAGACATCGATGAGAGAGAGACATCAATGAGCTGCCCCCTGCACACCTCCTACTGGGGATGTGCCCGCAACCAAGGTACATGCCCTTGACCGGAATCGAACCCGGGACCCTTCAGTCCGCAGGCCGACGCTCTATCCACTGAGCCAAAAACATTCTTCCGTTGTGCGAGGAAGCATCGCAGCCATCAGCTGCAGGGTACGCCCAGCCCCTGGGACAGTTGCCTTTTTCTGCCTTTACTGTCTGCGCATTTGCGGGAAAACAATAACCCTGCGTTCCTCCTGGGAGGATCGTATTCTCTTGCCTGGACGAGCCCGTCTAGGAATGTTTGTGGCATTTGCCTCCGGTTTTGTGAATTTTGGCAGTTCCGCTGTGTAGCCAGTAGATGGCGATAAAAGCCAACGACTAAAAGGTCACTGTGCGCCAGGTCCAGCAGACACCGGACGCCTCTGCCCTGCTCACCCCAGCTCTTCCCCGTGTAACCGAATCCCCCACAAATCACACATTCTTCTGATTCCTGAATTGCTGCTTTTATACCAATTGTTTATTTTATTATATTAATTTGATTGGTTTTCAAGCTTTTTAAAAAATATTTTTGATTTCATAGAGGGAGAGGGGGAAAGAGAGAGACAGAGAGAGACAGAGAGAGAGACAGAGACAAACAGACAGAGAGAGACAGAGCGAGACAGAGAGACAGAGAGAGACAGAGAAAGAGAGAGAGAGAGAGAGAGAGAGAGAGAAACATCAATGATGAGAGAATCATGGACCGGCTGCCTCCTGCACACCCCACACTGGGGCTCGAGCCCCCACCCCAGGCATGGGCCCTGACTGCTGTGGCTCAGTTGGTTGCCAGCCTCCTGTGCACGAAAAGGTGTTGGGCTCCATTCCCGCGGAGGGCACATACCCGGTCAGTCGGGGCTCGTCCAGGAGGAGGCCGATGGATGTCTCCCTCTCTGAAGTCAACAAGGAGAATTTTAAAAAGGAAATCACAGTATCACATCCTTTGAGGATTTCTGCCTGAATCCGTCGACAGGCCGATGAGTTACAAATGAGAGGAAGGACCCTTTACAGCCTCGTGGCTTCGGAGAGAGCAGGCGGGTCGCCAGCAGCCCTCGGGGGAGAAGCGGCCAGGGCTCTCCGTCCTCCTGCTGTGTCTGCTGCAGCCCGCACCCCGCACAGAGGCACCGCGCCCGCTGACCCGGCCTCGTTCTGCGCCACCCGTGTCCCACCAGTGCGTGAAGGCTGTGGGCCTGGTCAAGGTGGACTGGGCGAGCTTCCGGGAATGGGTGGACGTCTGCCTCACTATAGGCGCTTTAAATAAAATAAAGTAAAAAACTTCCAGATATAAAAAGTAAAACGAGCCAGCCAGCCTGGCTCCGGGGCTGAGTGTCCCACCCAGGAACCAGGAGGTCACGGCCGAGTCCGGGTCAGGCACAGGCCCGGGTTGGGGGCTCCATCCCCAGTGTGGGGCGTGCAGGAGGCAGCCGATCCGTGATCCACGATCCTCTCATCACCGATGTCTCTCTCTCCCTCTCCCGTCCTCTCTGAAATCAACAGATTTTTTTAAAATAATAAATAAATAAAATGACTGAGGGCGTTTATTTCCCTCGTCCTTGGCGTCGCTGTGCTGTGCCGCCGGCTCGGGGCGGGGCTGCGTGGTCCCTGTCGGCCTCCTGGCGTCCTGTCGGCCTCAGAGAGAGGGCTCCGGTCAGGGGAGGCAGGAGACTCGATGGGAAGGCCGTGTTCCCAGGCATGGGGGGGCCTTCAGGCCTGGGCCGAGGACATCAGGCCCACGGGTCTGTCGCTGGTCCCTGTGGTCCGGGCCTTGGAGAAAGAAGTCGGTGGCTAGTGAAACGGTGCTACTGGGTGTGGCTTCTGTATCTGAGAAGGATCGCTGAGAGGAAAGGAAAGAATTGAAGAAGCCGGTTTAGACACACAACATAGAAGGTGACTCTTCCCATCTTTCTTTCTCTTTATGATTATTTTTATTTGAAACTTTAAGAAATCTAGCTCTTTATTTAACTTCAAAGCTAACATCATGTGTTTATTTAGCAGGATAATGGCACCTTGCTTTGAATGGGGTGCAGATCTACACCCGCCTTCTTTTTCCTTCCAAATATATTTGTATTGATTCCCGAGAAGGGAGAGAGAATGAAACATCAATGACAAGAGAGAATCACGGATCGGCTGCCTCCCGCACGCTCCGCGCTGGGGATCGAGCCCGCTGCCCGGGTGTGTGCCCTGACCGGGAATCCAGCCGTGACCTCCTGGTTCACAGGTCAACACTCCACCACCGAGCCAGGCGGGCCGGGCGCCTCTGCCCACCTTCCCAGTCCAGCGTGGAACCTACTGGCTCGGGCAGGACACACCCGAGGCTCCCCGGGGCCGTGGCTCAGCGGTGCCTTCCACAACAGCGCATCGATTGCCGGCTGTGGGCTGTGGTCCAGGCCCGGGAAGACACCAGGGAACACGCCCGCCTTCCCACGGGGCGTCGGGGCTGCAGCTGGGAGAGTGGGCAGCGAGCTCCAGCCGGGGGGCTCGGCTGGTGGGAGCGACCTCCTGATGCGCCGAGGCTGCGGGTTCGATCCCCGGTCAGGGCACACACGGACCAACCAATGAAAGCGTCCGCAAATGGGACAGCAGAGCGACGTTTTTCTCTCTGACAATCAATCAATTAAAAAAATGTAGGCGCACAGGGAGCCCTAGCCGCTCTGGCTCTGTGGGAAGAGCATCAGCCCGCAGACGGAAGGGTCCCGGGTTCGAGTCCACTCAAGGGCACATAACTCAGCTGAGGTAACCAATCGATGTGTTTCTCTCACATCACGTCGATGTTTCTCTCTGTCTTTCCTACTCTCCCCAAAAATCAATGGGAAAACGTCCTCGGTGAGGATTTAAAAAAAAAAGGGCACAGAGGGATGCCTTGGGAGGACCCAAACGGGGAGGGGCTTCAGGGACTGTGGACGAGCCCCTGGCTCCATGGAGCCGGCCCAGGGCCTGAGAGGAAGCGGGAGGGCGGGCTCTCAGAGGCTCCCCTGCACGTGGGAGGGAGGGAGGGAGGGAGGGAGGGAGGGAGGACACTCAGAGGCCCCCCTGCAGTGGGAGGGAGGGAGGGAGGACACTCAGAGGCTCCCTGCAGTGGGAGGGAGGGAGGGAGGACACTCAGAGGCCCCCCTGCAGTGGGAGGGAGGGAGGGGGGACACTCAGAGGCCCCCCTGCAGTGGGAGGGAGGGAGGGAGGACACTCAGAAGCTCCCTGCAGTGGGAGGGAGGGAGGGAGGACACTCAGAGGCCCCCCTGCAGTGGGAGGGAGGGAGGGGGGACACTCAGAGGCCCCCCTGCAGTGGGAGGGAGGGAGGGAGGACACTCAGAAGCTCCCTGCAGTGGGAGGGAGGGAGGGAGGACACTCAGAGGCTCCCTGCAGTGGGAGGGAGGGAGGGAGGACACTCAGAGGCCCCCCTGCAGTGGGAGGGAGGGAGGGAGGGAGGACACTCAGAGGCCCCCCTGCAGTGGGAGGGAGGGAGGGGGGACACTCAGAGGCTCCCCTGCAGTGGGAGGGAGGGAGGGGGGACACTCAGAGGCCCCCCTGCAGTGGGAGGGAGGGAGGGAGGGAGGACACTCAGAGGCCCCCCTGCAGTGGGAGGGAGGGAGGGAGGGAGGACACTCAGAGGCTCCCCTGCAGTGGGAGGGAGGGAGGGGGGACACTCAGAGGCCCCCCTGCAGTGGGAGGGAGGGAGGGGGGACACTCAGAGGCCCCCCTGCAGTGGGAGGGAGGGAGGGAGGACACTCAGAAGCTCCCTGCAGTGGGAGGGAGGGAGGGAGGACACTCAGAGGCCCCCCTGCAGTGGGAGGGAGGGAGGGAGGGAGGACACTCAGAGGCCCCCCTGCAGTGGGAGGGAGGGAGGGGGGACACTCAGAGGCTCCCCTGCAGTGGGAGGGAGGGAGGGGGGACACTCAGAGGCCCCCCTGCAGTGGGAGGGAGGGAGGGAGGGAGGACACTCAGAGGCCCCCCTGCAGTGGGAGGGAGGGAGGGAGGGAGGACACTCAGAGGCTCCCCTGCAGTGGGAGGGAGGGAGGGGGGACACTCAGAGGCTCCCTGCAGGGGGAGGGAGGGAGGGAGGGAGGACACTCAGAGGCCCCCCTGCAGTGGGAGGGAGGGAGGGGGGACACTCAGAGGCTCCCCTGCAGTGGGAGGGAGGGAGGGGGGACACTCAGAGGCTCCCTGCAGGGGGAGGGAGGGAGGGAGGGAGGACACTCAGAGGCCCCCCTGCAGTGGGAGGGAGGGAGGGGGGACACTCAGAGGCTCCCTGCAGGGGGAGGGAGGGAGGGAGGGAGGACACTCAGAGGCCCCCCTGCAGTGGGAGGGAGGGAGGGGGGACACTCAGAGGCTCCCTGCAGGGGGAGGGAGGGAGGGAGGGGGGACACTCAGAGGCTCCCTGCAGTGGGAGGGAGGGAGGGAGGGAGGACACTCAGAGGCTCCCTGCAGGGGGAGGGAGGGAGGGAGGGAGGACACTCAGAGGCTCCCTGCAGAGGGAGGGAGGGAGGGAGGGAGGACACTCAGAGGCTCCCTGCAGGGGGAGGGAGGGAGGGAGGGAGGACACTCAGAGGCTCCCTGCAGAGGGAGGGAGGGAGGGAGGGAGGACACTCAGAGGCTCCCTGCAGGGGGAGGGAGGGAGGGAGGGAGGACACTCAGAGGCCCCCCTGCAGTGGGAGGGAGGGAGGGGGGACACTCAGAGGCTCCCTGCAGTGGGAGGGAGGGAGGGAGGACACTCAGAGGCCCCCCTGCAGTGGGAGGGAGGGAGGGAGGGAGGACACTCAGAGGCTCCCCTGCAGAGGGAGGGAGGGAGGGAGGACACTCAGAGGCTCCCTGCAGTGGGAGGGAGGGAGGGAGGGAGGGAGGGAGGGAGGGAGGACACTCAGAGGCCCCCCTGCAGTGGGAGGGAGGGAGGGAGGGAGGACACTCAGAGGCCCCCCTGCAGGTGGGAGGGAGGGAGGGAGGGAGGACACTCAGAGGCTCCCCGGGGCCACAGTGGGAAGCGAGGCGGTTACCTGGGACGGGCTCCTGTCAGGCGTCCTGTTCCTGGTCCCGTGTCCGTTCTGAAGACGCATCCGGCTGGTTTTTCCTCTGGGCAGAGCGTCTAGGCGGGTCTCTAGACCTTCGATTTTGAAACCAAGCCTAAGGGGGTAGAACCAGGAGAACCACAGAGCCCTGAGGGCGGCGAGCCGCACCGCTCTGCTTGCAGGAGGCCCAGGGGAGACGGGGTGCCTGGGGGCCTTTCCCAAACCCCCGGCAGGAAGAGAAATTAAAGGACAGGAAGCAAAGAGAAGCCTGCAGCGTGGCTCCGGGGCTGGGCATCGACCCCGTGAACCGGGGGTCACGGCTGGATGCCCCGTCAGGGCACAGGCCCGGGTGCGGCCTCGGTCCCCAGCGGGGGCTGTGCAGGAGGCGGCCGGTCCATGATTCTCTCTATCCTCCTCCCTTCCTTTCTCTCTAGAAAAATAAGTAAAAACTGTTTTTTAAAAAGGAGAAGCAGCACCAGCCCTGGCCCACGGGGCTGGCTCCGGGGTGGGAGCATCGGGGGTGCGCCGAAGGGCCGCAGGCCCCGTTCCCAATCCGGGCGTGTGCCGGGGCTGCGGGTCTGCTCCCCACCCCGGGTCGGGGTGCGTGCAGGAGGCAACCAATGGATGGGTGTGTCTCTTTCACATCGACGTTTCTCTCCCCCACTCCCCCCCGCCCTCCGTCCCACTCTCTCTGCAAAGCAATAGAAAAAATATCCTCAGGTGAGGATTAACATAAACAGGGAGGAGGAGGAAAAAGAAATCAAAAAGATGGAAAAAAGAAAACAGAAACCATGGACATTCCTTGTGAGGTCTATCAGGTCGGAAGGTAAAACTCAGATTTCCGAGCTCCCTCCCGGCACCTTCCTGACCTCGTGCGGGTTCATGGGCTCAAAGTCCCCGAGACCCTCATCTCACCCGGTCTGTCCCCCAGACCCCCATCTCAGCCGGTCTGTCCCCCAGACCCCCATCTCACCCGGTCTGTCCCCCAGACCCCCATCTCACCCGGTCTGTCCCCCAGACCCCCATCTCACCCGGTCTGTCCCCCAGACCCCCATCTCACCCGGTCTGTCCCCCAGACCCCCATCTCACCCGGTCTGTCCCCCAGACCCCCATCTCACCGGTCTGCCCCGAGCGCCCCCATCTCACCCGGTCTGTCCCCCAGACCCCCATCTCACCCGGTCTGTCCCCCAGACCCCCATCTCACCCGGTCTGTCCCCGAGACCCCCATCTCACCCGGTCTGTCCCCGAGACCCTCATCTCACCCGGTCTGTCCCCCAGACCCCCATCTCACCCGGTCTGTCCCCCAGACCCCCATCTCACCCGGTCTGTCCCCCAGACCCCCATCTCACCCGGTCTGTCCCCCAGACCCCCATCTCACCCGGTCTGTCCCCCAGACCCCCATCTCACCCGGTCTGTCCCCGAGACCCCCATCTCACCCGGTCTGTCCCCGAGACCCCCATCTCACCCGGTCTGTCCCCGAGACCCCCATCTCACCCGGTCTGCCCCCGAGACCCCCATCTCACCCGGTCTGTCCCCCAGACCCCCATCTCACCCGGTCTGTCCCCCAGACCCCCATCTCACCCGGTCTGTCCCCCAGACCCCCATCTCACCCGGTCTGTCCCCGAGACCCCCATCTCACCCGGTCTGTCCCCGAGACCCTCATCTCACCTGGTCTGTCCCCCAGACCCCCATCTCACCGGTCTGTCCCCGAGACCCCCATCTCACCGGTCTGTCCCCGAGAACCCCATCTCACCCGGTCTGTCCCCCAGACCCCCATCTCACCCGGTCTGTCCCCCAGACCCCCATCACACCGGGTCTGTCCCCCAGACCCCCATCTCACCCGGTCTGTCCCCGAGACCCCCATCTCACCCGGTCTGTCCCCGAGACCCTCATCTCACCTGGTCTGTCCCCCAGACCCCCATCTCACCGGTCTGTCCCCGAGACCCCCATCTCACCGGTCTGTCCCCGAGAACCCCATCTCACCCGGTCTGTCCCCCAGACCCCCATCTCACCCGGTCTGTCCCCGAGACCCCCATCTCACCCGGTCTGTCCCCGAGACCCCCATCTCACCCGGTCTGTCCCCGAGACCCTCATCTCACCTGGTCTGTCCCCCAGACCCCCATCTCACCGGTCTGTCCCCGAGACCCCCATCTCACCGGTCTGTCCCCGAGAACCCCATCTCACCCGGTCTGTCCCCCAGACCCCCATCTCACCCGGTCTGTCCCCGAGACCCCCATCTCACCCGGTCTGTCCCCGAGACCCTCATCTCACCTGGTCTGTCCCCCAGACCCCCATCTCACCGGTCTGTCCCCGAGACCCCCATCTCACCGGTCTGTCCCCGAGAACCCCATCTCACCCGGTCTGTCCCTGAGACCCCCATCTCACCGGGTCTGTCCCTGAGACCCCCATCTCACCCGGTCTGTCCCCCAGACCCCCATCTCACCGGGTCTGTCCCTGAGACCCCCATCTCACCGGTCTGTCCCCGAGACCCTCATCTCACCCGGTCTGCCCCGAGCGCCACGCCTGTGTCCCGCACTTCCCTCGCTGCAATTGCTTTTTCTGTCTTCCTGTCAGAAAGGCCTATTTCCTAGGAAGACTTTGTTTTTCAATCCCCGCCTGAGAATATGTTTGCACTGATTGAGAGAGAGAGGAAGGGAGAGACAGAGAGAAACACCGACGTGACAGAAACACCCCGGCTGCCTCCTGCACACGCCCCGCCATCGGATCGAACCCGTGACACGCTCCGACCGGCTGAGCTGCCCGGGCTGCGCTCAGCGCACGGGGCATGACTGATCGCTGCCCCTTGCTTGCACCCATGAACTGCACACGTGTGCGTGTGAGGTGTACATATTATATACACTCACACACTGTAACTGTAGACACGCATGTGTACACACGCACGCACACGCACACACGCTCCGCACCACGGCCAGCACTGCGTTCCGTTTCAGCACTCGGCGACCGCGGGCCTTGGGCGGCTGCTCCCTGTGGGAGGGGCCCTTTTCTTTCTAGGCTGTGAGTCAGAGGAATTTGTAAAACTTTTTTTGTCGTTGTTAATCCTCACCTGAGGATATTTTTCCCATTGGCTTTAGACTCGCAGGGGTGGGCAAACTTTGTGACTCCAGGGCCACCATGGGTTCTTAAACTGGACCGGAGGGCCGGGACAAAAGCATGGATGGAGAGTTTGTGTGAACTAATATAAATTCAAAGTAAAGAAGCGGAGGGGAGAGCAAGAGAACCCTCCGCTCTTGCGGCTCCGTGGGCCGGATAGAACAGCCGAACGGGCCGGATCCGGCCCGCGGGCCGTAGTTTGCCCACGGCTGCTTTAGAGAGTGGGAGGGAGGGAGGGGGAGAGAGAAACGTCAGTGGGAGGGAGAGACACGGCTGGGTCGCCTCCCGGACGCACCGACCAGGGAGTGAAGCTGCAGCCTCCGGTGAGTGGGACGAGGCTGCCATGGGCGGAGCCAGGCCAGGGCTCCAACAGCCTTCGGAGGAATGCCAACGACACTGACCATGACCCGCAGGAGCTGAAGGGTGGGAGGGGCCGCGTGGGTCCCTGAAGGGCGCACCTCCCAGGCCCAGCGGGAAGGGCAGCTCAGAGCTGGCAGGCGTGGCTTCGCCCCCGCCCGCCTCTGCCCCTACGAGAGGGAACAGCCCAACTCCTTATCGCTTACTTGGACTCTGGACTCTGGGACCCCAACTTCCTTAGCAAGTTGCTCCCGGGCTTCGAACCCGGGGAACGGGTTGCTGGCATAGGCCTGCAGGAGGGTGCAGATGTGGGAGGCCGTGAGCCTGGCACCACCCCGGCTGCCTCCACCTGGAAGGGGTGAGGGGCAGAGGTCAGTGAACAGATTCGGACCGGGAACCTGCCCGGGTCCCACGGTCGCGGAGAATGTGGAACCCGTCGGCTAGGAGAGGAGAGGACCCTGTCCGGGCCCAGTGCGGGGGGGGTGGTGTTGGGGGGGGAGGCTGTGGAGGAGGGGCACAAGGGCAGGTTGCTGACCTTCAGCGGGAAAAACGCAGACTGGGAAATGATCAGAACGAAGGTGCAGCCCCGGCGGGTGGCTCAGTGGGTTGAGCACCCTCCCAGGAACCTAGAGGGCTGTCTGGCTCAGGAGGTTGCTGGTTGGGTTCCGGTCAGGGCACATGCCTGGGCTGCAGGCTCGATCCCCGTTAGGGGGCGTGCAGGGGACAGCCCACTGACCTCTCTCTCCCTCCCTCTCCCTTCCTCTCTCTAAAAGTCAAAACTATTCTTTAAAAAAAAACACCAAAAAAAACACAACTCAGTGGATACAGCATGGGCCTGTGGACTGAAGGGTCCTGGGTTCAATTCCAGCCAAGGGCACATGCCCAGGTTGCGGGCTCGATCCCCATTAGGGGCGTGCAGGAGGCAGCCACTCAGTGATTCTCTCTTATCATTGACGTTTCTCTCTCTCCCTCTCCCTTCCTCTCTGAAGACAATAAGAATATATAGATATAGAGATAGATACATAGATATATTAAAACAACAAAAAACAAACAACAACAAAGCAAACCCTCCCGTGCTCATTCAATAACACAGAAAGAAAGAAGGCCATGGGCCGGGGGGGAGCATTCCCAGGCCATGTTGACCGTGTGAGCCCTTTGCCACCAGAAGACACTGCCCAGGGGCCCTGAGCGCACCCCGTCCCAGCACAGCCCTGGCTGCTCCGTACCAGAGGGAGGTGCCGGGGCACCCGAGGCTCGGACGGGGCAGGACCGGGCCGGCGTCTCCACAGGGCACTGTGGGTCGGGATCTCGGCCTTGGCTTGCTCCTAAGTGGTCCTGGGGCTGTGCTCTCCTCCTCTGCCTTCGGACCTTAGCTCTTCGATTCTTAAACCAAAGCTAAGTGAGGAAACAAGGCTCAGGGTTACTCCTGAGGTCTGTCCCCTGGGACTAGCTCTTAGTCAGACCTTGGCATTGGGACCTTCACAATCTCGTCTTGGCATAATTCGATATAACAAATCTTTTCTAAAAAGTACGTTTTTACTGATTTGAGAGACATGGACGAGAGAGAAACATCAATATCCATCAGCTGCCTCCGGCAGGCCCTACCGGGGATCCAGCCCGAAACCCGGGCATGGGCCCCGACCAGGAGTCAAACCTGGGAACGCTGGGTGCACAGGACGACACCCATCCAGTGGGAGCCACACCTGCTGGACGCCATAGTAACGGTTTAAGCCAGTAAATGGATGCTGCGATCAGTATGCCTTTAAGAACCAACTCAAGCCCACCTGCTATGGCTCAGTGGTTAGAGCGTTGGTGGGTGAGCTGAAGGGTTGTGGGTTCAATTCCCGGTCAAGGGCACGTAGCATGTTTCTCTCTCTGTCTCTCCACCTCTCTTCCACTCTCTCTAAAAATCAATGGAAAAAAAATACCCTCAGGTGAGGATTAACAAAAAAATAATAAAGTGCAACGAATTTTTTTTTTTTCCTTAAAAAAAAACGTGCCCTAAATGGTCATATTGGAGAAACCAAGATGGCGGCATAGGTAAACACCTAAACTGCTGCCTCGCACAACAATTTCAAAACTACAACTAAAAGACAGAACGGACACCATCCAGAACCGCAGGAAAGCTGACTGAGTGAAAATTCTACAACTAGAAGGAAGGAGAAAAGCTCACAGAGAATTGGAGGTACGGCAAAGGGTCTTTGTGCGCGCAGAGAGGAAGGGCGGCAGAGTGCCTGGCTGGCTTTCTCTGGCGGAAGGGGGAAGGGAGCCCCCGACCGCATTGAACCCCAGTTCTGACTGCACTGAACACCTATTCCGGGCGAGCCCCTGGGGACCCACGCTCTTGTGGGGGGAGTCTGGACTCTCGGGCGGAGACTCGGGAGCCGGGGAAGGCGGAAGACTGAAAGTCCGCTCGCGCCAGTGCGCACAAAGGCTGCGGGAGGCTGCCACAGGCTTTCCCTAGCGGAAGGGAGTGAGAGGCTCCTGACGGCACAAAACCCCAGTTCTGACTGAAGTGAGCCCCAGTTCTGACTGCAGTGAACCCCAGTTCCAGGCGAGCCCCCGGGGACCCACGCTCTTGTGGGGGGAGTCTGGACTCTCGGGCGGAGACTCGGGAGCCGGGGAAGGCGGAAGACTGAAAGTCCCCTCGCGCCAGTGCGCACAAAGGCTGCGGGAGGCTGCCACAGGCTTTCCCTAGCGGAAGGGAGTGAGAGGCTCCTGACGGCACAAAACCCCAGTTCTGACTGAAGTGAGCCCCAGTTCTGACTGCAGTGAACCCCAGTTCCAGGCGAGCCCCTGGAGACCCACGCTCTTGTGGGGGGAGTCTGGACTCTCGGGCGGAGACTCGGGAGCCGGGGAAGGCGGAAGACTGAAAGTCCCCTCGCGCCAGTGCGCACAAAGGCTGCGGAGGCTGCCACAGGCTTTCCCTAGCAGAAGGGAGTCAGAGGCTCCTGACGGCACTGAACACCAGTTCTGACTGAAGTGAGCCCCAGTTCTGACTGCAGTGAACCCCAGTACCAGGCGAGCCCCTGGAGACCCACGCTCTTGTGGGGGGAGTCTGGACTCTCGGGCGGAGACTCGGGAGCCGGGGAAGGCGGAAGACTGAAAGTCCGCTCGCGCCAGTGCGCACAAAGGCTGCGGAGGCTGCCACAGGCTTTCCCTAGCAGAAGGGAGTCAGAGGCTCCTGACGGCACTGAACACCAGTTCTGACTGAAGTGAGCCCCAGTTCTGACTGCAGTGAACCCCAGTTCCAGGCGAGCCCCCGGAGACCCACGCTCTTGTGGGGGGAGTCTGGACTCTCGGGCGGAGAATCGGGAGCCGGGAAGGCAGAGGACTGAAGGCACACACGTGCTAGCAAGGGCAAGGCTGATGGGAAGCCAAGACTGAGACTCCACCCCATCCAAGCTGAGCACAGAGGCTATTGCAATTTGGCAAGTCTAATCCTATAAGGCTGTCTCCAGCACCGGACTTCTCCCAGCATAGACACAGCTGATCCTTACAGCCAACTGGCCTGGAGGTCAATTCTTCCCAGTGATACCAACAACAATAAAGACTTAATTACAACAAGGCTGTACACACAGTCCACAAAGGGGTGCACCAAGAGTGTCCACCTCAGGTTAACTGGGGAGGCAGACCCACTGGGCCAAATTGGAAACCTAGCACACAAATCTACCTTACCAACTCAGGGAAGCAGTGAAAATGCGGCGTCAAAGAATCAGGTCACAAACGAAAGAAATGGAGGAAAACAAACGACTGGATATAGAATTCAAAACCACCGTTATAAGGCTTTTTAAGAATATCCTAGAAAAGGCCGATAAATATAACGAGACCCTCGAAGAGATGAAAAAGGACCAACTAGAAATTAAACATACACTGACTGAAATAAAAAATATTATACAGAGACCCAAAAACAGACAAGAGGAACACAAAAATCAAGTCAAAGAATTGAAATACAAAGAAGCAAAAAACACTCAACCGAAAAAGCAAAAAGCAAAAAAAAAAATCCAAAAAGTTGAAGATAATGTAAGAAGACTCTGGGACAACTTCAAGCGTACCAACATCAGAATTATGGGGGTGCCAGAAGAAGAGAGAGAGCAAAATACTGAAAACCTATTTGAAGAAATAATGACCGAAAACTTCCCCCACCTGGTGAAAGAAATAGACTTACAAGTCCAGGAAGCCCACAGAACCCCAAACAAAAGGAATCCAAAGAGGACTACACCAAGACACATCATAATTAAAATGCCAAGAGCAAAAGACAAAGAGAGAATATTAAAAGCAGCAAGAGAAAAACAGTTAGTTACCTACAAGGGAGCACCCATACGACTGTCAGCTGACTTTTCAACGGAAACTATGCAGGCCAGACGGGAGTGGCAAGAAATTTTCAATGTGATGAATAGCAAGAACCTACAACCAAGATTACTCTACCCAGCAAAGCTATCATTCAGAATTGAAGGGCAGATAAAGAGTTTCACAGACAAGAAAAAGCTAAAGGAGTTCATCACCACCAAACCAGTATTATATGAAATGCTGAAAGGTATTCTTAAAGAAGAGGAAGAAGAAAAAAGGAAAGATAAAAATTATGAACAACAAATACATATCTATCAACAAGTGAACCTAAAAATCAAGTGAATTAAAAACCTGAGGAACAGAATAATCTGGTGAATACAATAGAATCAGGGGCATAGAAAGGGAGTGGACTGATAATTCTCAGGGGGAAAGGGGTATGGGGGGGTTCATAAAGAGACTGGACAAAAATCATACACCTATGGATGAGGACAGTGGGGGGTAGGTAAGGGCAGAAGGTGGGGTGGGAAATGGCTGGAGGGGAACTATGGGGGAAAAAAGGAGAAATAATTGTAATAATCTGAATAAAGATTTATTTAAAAAAAAAAAAAAAACAAACGCCATGAAAAAAAAAAAAAAAAAACGTGCCCACTCAAGCCCGGCTGGTATAGCTCAGTGGTTGAGCATTGACCCAGGAACCAAGAGGTTGGGAGTGCAATTCCCAGTCAGGGCACAGGCCCAGGTCTCCGGCTTGATCCCTACGAGGAGGCCTGCAGGTGGCAGGCGAGGGGTGTGGATGTTTCTCTCTGATCACGTTTCTATCTCTCTCCCGCTCTCCCTATCTCTCTCTAAGTCAAAAAAATAAAAATTAAACAACAGCCTGGCCAGTGTGGCCCGGTCATTGAGCGTCCACCTATCAACGAGGAGCTCACAGGTTTGATTCCCGATCAGGGCACATGCCTGGGTTGCGGCCTTGATCCCCAGTGTGGGGCGAGCAGGAGGCAGCCAGTGATTCTCTGATCACTGATCCTTCTATCTCTCTTGCCCTCTCCTTTCTTCTTTGAAATCAATAAATACGTGTTTTTAAAAATTAAACAAAACAATGATACCCACACACAGCCCTCGGAACCCTGGCGTGGAGACGCGGTCAGTGCACTGTCCTCCCCCCGTGCTTCCTGCCTCCTGTCTTGGGGCGCAGAGCTTGTCACGTACCTGGATTCTGCGCCTCTCAACACCCATGTCTGCAGCGAGCTTTTGCACGGTAGTGTCGTCGGGATGCTGCGTCTGCTTGAATACCTGGAGGAGGGTTTCCACCTGCTCCTCTGTGAAACTGATGCGCCTTCGGCAGTGAGGCACCGCTGTGGAGAGGTTGGGAGAGAGGAATCATGGAATGACTCAGTGTACACATCAGGCGTCAGGTTCAAGCTGGTCTCTATTTCCTCTTGTCAAGCGGAACCCACCAGAACACACCAGGAACGAGATCATAAAGCTCTTAAACACACCGGGGTGATTCTCCACCTTCTCCAGCTGATCTGAATGCCCTGACCTGGGTGTCCAGATCGTCTGTTTTCAAAAACCATGAAGGGCCCTGAGTGGGTGTCTCCGTTGGTTAAAGTGTCGTCCTGATACCCCAACCGTGCAGATTCGATCCCCGGTCAGGGCGCATGCAAGAAGCAAGTAGCAACCAATGAATGCACAGAGAAGTGGGGCCACAAATCTCTCTCTTTCTTCCACTCTCTCTCTCTCTCTCAAGTCAATTAATAAACGTTTTGACAGCCCTGGCTGGTTTGGCTCAGTGGATAGAGAATTGGCCTCTGGACCGAAGGGTCCCGGGTTCGATTCTGGTCAGGGCACGTGCCTGGGTTGCAGGTTCGATTCCCACTAGGGGCCTGCAGGAGCGGCCGATCCATGATTCTCTCTCGTCATGGATGTTTCTATCTCTCACCTTCTCTTTTCCTCTCTGGAATCAATAAAAAATATATTTAAAAAAAGAAGCAACCAATGAATGCATAATTAAGTGGAAAAACAAATTGATAAAAAAATAAATAATAAATTAAATAAATAAATAATTTTTTTACAAATGAAAGGAAACGTAAGCCACGGGAAATAGACGTGCTCTGCTCATGTGGATCAGGAACAACCTGAGACCAGAAAATGGGTGCCAGAACCAAGAGGTGTGCACTAGGTTGGTCCAACACCCACGTGTGGAGTTCTTAATCAGGAGGGATATCTCCGCTCCAGAGGCCTCCCAGGAGGGGTCCCAGCCCCACCCCAGCCCAGGGTTGCAGAGATGGGGAGAGATGTCCCCATAACTTCGGGCGGCAAAGACCAGCGGGAATTGTGGCTGAGTGACATGGAGGCTGCTGGAGACCCAGGCAGTTCCTCTTAAAGGGCCAGCGCACAAACTTACATGGTCCTGCTCCCTGAGAGCTCCAGCGCTGGGTGGCGGCACGGGGGGCACCAGGGACAGACGGGGAGGAAGTGGACTGTGTGCCAGCGGGGCAGGCACTTCCCCCACCTGGGGAAACAAATAGACTTCAAGTCCAGGAAGCCCACAGTCCCTAACAAGAGGAACCCAAGGAGGACCACACCAAGACACATCATAAATAAAATGCCAAGGGTTAAAGACACAGAGAGAAGCTTAGAAGCAGCAAGAGAAAAGCAGTTATTTACCTACAAGGAAGCACCCATAGGACTGTCAGCTGATTTCTCAACAGAAACACTGCAGGCCAGAAGGGAGTGGTAGGAAATATTCAAAGTGATGAGTAGCAAGAACCTACAACCAAGATTACTCTACCCAGCAAAGCTATCATTCAGAATTGAAGGTCAGATAAAGAGCTTCACAGACCAGAAAAGCTAAAGGAGGTCATCACCACAAAACCAGGATTACAGGAAATGCTGAAAATAATTCTTTAAGAGGAAGAAGACAGAGGAGGGGAGAAAAGATAAAAATATGAACAACGGAGGAGAACCCAGACGGCTGTGTAGTTAAACGCCGGTACTCCCCACCTGTCACAACCACATCAAAGTTTCAACTGAAATACAGAACCACCGTCATTCAGAACCACCTGCAATGTGGCTGAATGGAAGTCGGACAACGAGAGAAGGAACGAAAGTACATCGAGAAGGGTAGGAGGGGTAGATCACGGAATGGGCTGCTGGGACACCCATGGGTGGCGTTTTCCTCAATCAGGAGGGATGTCTCGGCTGCAGGGGCCTCCTGTGAGAAGAATGGCTCCCGACCCGACACCAGGGCCCCAGCCCAGGGTTCCAGAGCTAGCTAGATTCCTTCCTTCCTCCCTTCCTTCCTCCCTTCTTTCCTCCCCTCCTTCCTTCCTTTTTCCCTTCCTTCCTTTCTTCCTTCTCTCCTTCCTCCCTTCCTTCCCTCCTTCCTCCCTCCTTCCTTCCTCCTTTCCTTCTTTCCTTCCCTTCTTCCTCCCTTCCTTCTCTTCCTTTCTTCCCTTCCTTCCTCCTTCCTTCCCTCCTTCCTTCCTTCCTTCCTTCCTTCCTTCCTTCCCTCCTTCCTTCCTTCCTCCCTTCCTCCCTTCCTTTTCTTCCCTTCGTTCCTTCCTTCCTTCCTTCCTTCCTTCCTTTCTTCCCTTCCTTCCGTCCTCCCTTCCTTCCTTCCTTCCTTCCTTCCTTCCTTCCTTCCTTCCTTTCCTTCCTCCCTCTCTCTCTTCCCCCCTCCCTCCCTCCCTCCCTCTTCTTTCCGTCTCTCTGTCCCAGGAATGCAGAAAAAAAGGACAATGAAGGCGGGAGTGGGGAGCAGGGCTGGTGGGGGTTGACTGTGGAAAAAGGGGGACATATGTAATACTTTCAACAGTAAAGATTTTTTTTAAATAAAATAAAATTATAAATAAAAAGAAGGTCCAGCCCTGGCTGGGTGGCCCCGTTGGTTTGAGTGACATCCTGTGCACCAAAACGGTTGCAGGTCCGATCACAGGAAGGAAAACTATCGAGTCTCTCTGTCTCTCTCTCTCTCTGTCGCTCTCTCTCCCTCTTTCTCTCTCTCTTTCTCTCTCTCTCTCTCCGTCTCTGTCTCTCTCTCTCTCTCCCTCTCTCTCTCTCTGTCTCTGTCTCTCTCTCTCTCTCTCTAAAACAACAAAACAAAGCAAACCCTCCATGCTCATTCAATAACACAGAAAGAAAGAAGGCCATGGGCCGGGGGGCAGCATTCCCAGGCCATGTTGACCGTGTGAGCCCTTTGCCACCAGAAGACACTGCCCAGGGGCCCTGAGCGCACCCCGTCCCAGCACAGCCCTGGCTGCTCCGTACCAGAGGGAGGTGCCGGGGCAGGACCGGGCCGGCTCCTTACCTGGAATCGTCTCCACAGGGCGCTGTGGGTCGTGGTCTCGGACTTGGCTTGCTCCTAAGTGGTCCTGGGGCTGTGCTCTCCTCCTCTGCCTTCGGAGCTTAGCTCTTCGATTCTGAAACCAATCCTGAGCGAGGAAACAAGGCTCCGGGTTACTCCTGAGGTCTGTCCCCTTGGACTAGCTCTTAGTCAGACCTTGGCATTGGGCACCTTCACAATCTCCTCTTGGCATCATTTGCTGGAATACTCATTTTTAAATTATGTTTTAACTGATTTGAGAGAGAGAAACATCAACATCCATCAGCTGCCTCCTGCACGCCCTACTTGGGTTTTAGGCCAAACCCAGGCATGGGCCCCGACCAGGAGTCAAACCTGAGACCTCTCGGTGCACAGGACCACACCCACAATCGGAGCCGTAGTCATGTTTCACGCTGTACATGGATGCTGTGCTGATAATGCCCTGAAGGGCCCACTCACGCCCTAGCCTGTCTGGCACAGTGGATACGGCATCAGTCTGTGAACTGAATGATCCCAGGTTCAATTCCCGGTCTAGGTCACGACCATGTTTCTCTCTACTTCCCTTCCACTCTCTCTAAATATCAATGGGAAAAATGTCCTCAGGTGAGGATTAACAAAAAAGTAATAATAATAAAGTGCAAGTGATGTTCCTTTTTTTAAAAAAAAAAAAGAACCAACTCAAGCCCGGCGGGTATGGCTCCGTGGTTGAGCATCCACCCAGGCACCAAGAGGTCGCCGGCTCGATTGCCAGTCAGGGCACCGGCTCAGGTCTCCGGCTTGATCCCTACTAGGAGGCCTGCAGGAGGCAGGCGAGGGGTGTTGATGTTTCTCCCTGATCATGTTTCTCTCTCTCTCTCCCGCTCTCCCTCTCTCTCTCTAAGTTAGAAATAAAAATTGAACAACAGCCTGGCCAGTGTGGCCCGGTGACTGAGCGTCCACCTATGAACTAGGAGCTCACAGGTTTGATTCCCGATCAGGGCACATGCCTGGGTTGCGGGCTTGATCCCCAGTGTGGGGCGAGCAGGAGGCAGCCAGTGATTCTCTCATCACTGATCCTTCTATCTCTCTTTCCCTCCCCCTTCTTCTCTGAAATCAATAAATGCGTGTTTTTAAAAATTAAACAAAAAAAAAATACTCCGCACACAGCCCTCGGAACCCTGGCGTGGAATACGTGCTCAGTTCACGGTCCTCCCCACTGTGCTTCCTGCTTCCTGTCTTGGGGTGCAGAGCCGTTTACCTTGATTCTAGACACTTTGACGCCCATGTCTGCAGCGAGCTTTTGCATGGTAGGCTTGTTTGGGTAACAATTCTCGTTGAATGCTTTGATGAGTGTTTCCACCTGCTCCTCTGTGAATCTGATGGGGCAGGGAGGCACCGCTGTGGAGAGGTTGGGAGAGAGGAATCATGGAATGACTCAGTGTACACATCAGGCGTCAGGTTCCAGCTGGTC
The DNA here is from genome assembly GCF_963455305.1 of Plecotus auritus. Taxonomy (NCBI): domain Eukaryota; kingdom Metazoa; phylum Chordata; class Mammalia; order Chiroptera; family Vespertilionidae; genus Plecotus; species Plecotus auritus. Next base: position 2,664,105 of record NC_137785.1, on the reverse strand, counting down.
TCTATTTCCTCTTGTCAAGTGGCACCCACCACAACCCTCCAGGAAAGAGATCATAAAGCTCTTAAACACACCCGGGTGATTCTCCACCTTCTCCCGCTGATCTGAATGCCCTGACCTGGGAGTCCAGGTCGTCTGTTTTCAAAAACCATGAAGGGCCCCGGGTGGGTGTCTCCGTTGGTTAAAGTGTCGTCCTGATACCCCAACCGTGCAGATTCGATCCCCGGTCAGGGCGCATGCAAGAAGCAAGTAGCAACCAATGAATGCACAGAGAAGTGGGGCCACAAATCTCTCTCTCTCTTGCACTCTCTCTCTCTCTCTCAAGTCAATTAACTAACTTTTTTACAGCCCTGGCTGGTTTGGCTCAGTGGATAGAGCATCGGCCTCTGGACCGAAGGGTCCCGGGTTCGATTCTGGTAAAGGCACGTGCCTGGGTTGCAGGTTCGATCCCATTAGAAGCCTGCAGGAGCGGCCGATCCATGATTCTCTCTCGTCATGGATGTTTCTATCTCTCACCCTCTCCTTTCCTCTCTGAAATCAATAAAAAATATATTTAGAAAAAGAAGCAACCAATGAATGCATAAATAAGTGGAAAAACAAATAGATAAAAAAATAAATAATAAATTAAATAAATAAATAATTTTTTTACAAATGAAAGGAAACGTAAGCCACGGGAAATAGACGTGCTCTGCTCATGTGGATCAGGAACAACCTGAGACAAGAAAATGGGTGCCAGAACCAAGAGGTGTGCACTAGGTTGGTCCAACACCCACGTGTGGAGTCCTTAATCAGGAGGGATATCTCCGCTCCAGAGGCCTCCCAGGAGGGGTCCCAGCTCCACCCCAGCCCAGGGTTGCAGAGCTGGGGAGCGATGTCCCCATAACTTCGGGCGGCAAAGACCAGCGGGAATTGTGGCTGAGTGACATGGAGGCTGCTGGAGACCCGGGCAGTTCCTCTTAAAGGGCCAGTGCACAAACTTACATGGTCCTGCTCCCTGTGGGCTCCAGCGCTGGGTGGCGGCACGGGGGGCACCAGGGACAGACGGGGAGGAAGTGGACTGTGTGCCAGCGGGGCAGGAACTTCCCCCACCTGGGGAAACAAATAGACTTCAAGTCCAGGAAGCCCACAGTCCCTAACAAGAGGAACCCAAGGAGGACCACACCAAGACACATCATAAATAAAATGCCAAGGGTTAAAGACACAGAGAGAAGCTTAGAAGCAGCAAGAGAAAAGCAGTTATTTACCTACGAGGAAGCACCCATAGGACTGTCAGCTGATTTCTCAACAGAAACATTGCAGGCCAGAAGGGAGTGGCAGGAAATATTCACAGTGATGAGTAGCAAGAACCTACAACCAAGATTACTCTACCCAGCAAAGCTATCATTCAGAATTGAAAGTCAGATAAAGAGCTTCACAGACCAGAAAAGCTAAAGGAGGTCATCACCACAAAACCAATATAACATGAAATGCTGAAAATAATTCTTTAAGAAGAAGAAGAAGACAGAGGAGGGGAGAAAAGATAAAAATATGAACAACGGAGGAGAACCAAGACGGCTGTGTAGTTAAACGCCGGTACTCCCCACCTGTCACAACCACATCAAAGTTTCAACTGAAATACAGAACCACCATCATTCAGAACCACCTGCAATCTGGCTGAATGGAAGTCCGACAACGAGAGAAGGAAAGAAAGTACTTCGAGACGGGTAGGAGGGGTAGAGGCACGGAATGGGCTGCTGGGACACCCATGGGTGGCGTTGTCTTCCATTGGGAGGGATGTCTCAGGTGCAGAGGTCTCCTGTGAGAAGCAATCACTCCCGACCTGACACCAGGGCCCCAGCCCAGGGTTCCACAGCTAGCTAGATTCCTTCCTTCCTCCCTCCCTTCCTTCCTTCCTTCCTTCCTCCCTTCCTTCCTTCCTCCCTTCTTTCCTCCCCTCCTTCCTTCCTTTTTCCCTTCCTTCCTTTCTTCCTTCTCTCCTTCCTCCCTTCCTTCCCTCCTTCCTCCCTCCTCCTTCTTTCCATCCCTCCTTCCTTCCGACCTCCCTCCCTTCCGTCCTCCCTCTCTTCCTCCCTTCCTTCCTTCCTCCTTTCCTTCTTTCCTCACTTCCTTCCTCCATTCCTTTCCTTCCTTCCTTCCCTCCTTCCTCCCTTCCTTCTCTTCCTTTCTTCCCTTCCTTCCCTCCTTCCTTCCTCCCTTCCTTCCTTCCTTCCCTTCTTCCTTCCTTCCTTCCTCCCTCCCTTCCTTCCTTTCTTCCCTTCCTTTCCTTCCCTCCTTCCTTCCTTCCTTCCTTCCTTCCTTCCTTCCTTCCTTCCTTCCTTCCTTCCTTCCTTTCCTTCCTCCCTCTCTCCCTTCGCCCCTCCCTCCCTCCCTCTTCTTTCAGTCTCTCTTTCCCAGGAATGCAGAAAAAAAGGGCAATGAAGGCGGGAGTGGGGAGCAGGGCTGGTGGGGGTTGACTGTGGAAAAAGGGGGACATATGTAATACTTTCAACAGTAAAGATTTTTTTTAAATAAAATAAAATTATAAATAAAAAGAAGGTCCAGCCCTGACCAGGTGGCCCCGTTGGTTTGACCGACATCCTGTGCACCAAAACGGTGGCAGGTCCGATCACAGGAAGGAAAACTATCGAGTCTCTCTCTCTCTCTCTGTCTCTGTCTGTCTCTGTCTGTCTCTCTGTCTCTCTGTCTCTCTCAGTCTCTGTCTGTCTCTGCCTCTCTCTCTCTCTCTCTGTCTCTGACTCTCTCTCTAAAACAACAAAACAAAGCAAACCCTCCCGTGCTCATTCAATAACACAGAAAGAAAGAAGGCCATGGGCCGGGGGGCAGCATTCCCAGGCCATGTTGACCGTGTGAGCCCTTTGCCACCAGAAGACACTGCCCAGGGGCCCTGAGCGCACCCCGTCCCAGCACAGCCCTGGCTGCTCCGTACCAGAGGGAGGTGCCGGGGCAGGACCGGGCCGGCTCCTTACCTGGAATCGTCTCCACAGGGCGCTGTGGGTCGTGGTCTCGGCCTTGGCTTGCTCCTAAGTGGTCCTGGGGCTGTGCTCTCCTCCTCTGCCTTCGGAGCTTAGCTCTTCGATTCTGAAACCAATCCTGAGCGAGGAAACAAGGCTCCGGGTTACTCCTGAGGTCTGTCCCCTTGGACTAGCTCTTAGTCAGACCTTGGCATTGGGCACCTTCACAATCTCCTCTTGGCATCATTTGCTGGAATACTCATTTTTAAATTATGTTTTAACTGATTTGAGAGAGAGAAACATCAACATCCATCAGCTGCCTCCTGCACGCCCTACTGGGGATCTAGGCCAAACCCAGGCATGGGCCCCGACCAGGAGTCAAACGTGAGACCTCTCGGTGCACAGGACCACACCCACAATCGGGGCCGTAGTCATGTTTCACGCTGTACATGGATGCTGTGCTGATAATGCCCTGAAGGGCCCACTCACGCCCTAGCCTGTCTGGCTCAGTGGGTAGAGCATCAGTCTGTGAACTGAATGATCCCAGGTTCAGTTCCCGGTCAAGGTCACGACCATGTTTCTCTCTACTTCCACTCTCTCTAAATATCAATGGGAAAAATGTCCTCAGGTGAGGATTAACAAAAAAGTAATAATAATAAAGTGCAAGTGATGTTCGTTTGTTTTTTTTAAAAAAAGGAACCAACTCAAGCCCGGCGGGTATGGCTCCGTGGTTGAGCATCCACCCAGGCACCAAGAGGTCGCCGGCTCGATTGCCAGTCAGGGCACCGGCTCAGGTCTCCGGCTTGATCCCTACTAGGAGGCCTGCAGGATGCAGGCGAGGGGTGTTGATGTTTCTCTCTGATCATGTTTCTCTCTCTCTCTCCCGCTCTCCCTCTCTCTCTCTAAGTTAGAAATAAAAATTAAACAACAGCCTGGCCAGTGTGGCCCGGTGACTGAGCGTCCACCTATGAACTAGGAGCTCACAGGTTTGATTCCCGATCAGGGCACATGCCTGGGTTGCCGGCTTGATCCCCAGTGCGGGGCGAGCAGGAGGCAGCCAGTGATTCTCTCATCACTGATCCTTCTATCTCTGTTTCCCTCCCCCTTCTTCTCTGAAATCAATAAATGCGTGTTTTTAAAAATTAAACAAAAAAAGATACTCCGCACATATCCCTCGGAACCCTGGCGTGGAATACGTGCTCAGTTCACGGTCCTCCCCACTGTGCTTCCTGCTTCCTGTCTTGGGGTGCAGAGCCGGTTACCTTGATTCTAGACACTTTGACGCCCATGTCCGCAGCGAGCTTTTGCATGGTAGGCTTGTTTGGGTAACAGTTCTCGTTGAATGCTTTGATGAGGGTTTCCACCTGCTCCTCTGTGAATCTGATGGGGCAGGGAGGCAGCGCTGTGGAGAGGTTGGGAGAGAGGAATCATGTAATGACAGTGTACACATCAGGCGTCAGGTTCCAGCTGGTGTCTATTTCCTCTTGTCAAGCGGAACCCACCACAACCCTCCAGGAACGAGATCATAAAGCTCTTAAACACACCCGGGTGATTCTCCACCTTCTCCCGCTGATCTGAATGCCCTGACCTGGGAGTCCAGGTCGTCTGTTTTCAAAAACCATGAAGGGCCCTGAGTGGGTGTCTCCGTTGGTTAAAGTGTCGTCCTTATACCCCAACCGTGCAGATTCGATCCCCGGTCAGGGCGCATGCAAGAAGCAAGTAGCAACCAATGAATGCACAGAGAAGTGGGGCCACAAATCTTTCTCTCTCTTGCACTCTGTCTCTCAAGTCAATTAACTAACATTTTTACAGCCCTGGCTTGTTTGGCTCAGTGGATAGAGCATCGGCCTCTGGACCGAAGGGTCCCGGGTTCGATTCTGGTAAAGGCAAGTGCCTGGGTTGCAGGTTCGATCCCATTAGGGGCCTGCAGGAGTGGCCGATCCATGATTCTCTCTCGTCATGGATGTTTCTATCTCTCACCCTCTCCTTTCCTCTCTGAAATCAATAAAAAAATATATTTAGAAAAAGAAGCAACCAATGAATGCATAAATAAGTGGAAAAACAAATAGATAAAAAAATAAATAATAAATTAAATAAATAAATAATTTTTTTACAAATGAAAGGAAACATAAGCCACGGGAAACAGACGTGCTCTGCTCATGTGGATCAGGAACAACCTGAGACAAGAAAATGGGTGCCAGAACTAAGAGGTGTGCACTAGGTTGGTCCAACACCCACGTGTGGAGTTCTTAATCAGGAGGGATATCTCCGCTCCAGAGGCCTCCCAGGAGGGGTCCCAGCCCCACCCCAGCCCAGGGTTGCAGAGATGGGGAGTGATGTCCCCATAACTTCGGGCGGCAAAGACCAGCGGGAATTGTGGCTCAGTGACATGGAGGCTGCTGGAGACCCGGGCAGTTCCTCTTAAAGGGCCAGCGCACAAACTTACATGGTCCTGCTCCCTGTGGGCTCCAGCGCTGGGTGGCGGCACGGGGGGCACCAGGGACAGACGGGGAGGAAGTGGACTGTGTGCCAGCGGGGCAGGCACTTCCCCCACCTGGTGAAACAAATAGACTTCAAGTCCAGGAAGCCCACAGTCCCTAACAAGAGGAACCCGAGGAGGACCAACCAAGACACATCATAAATAAAATGCCAAGGGTTAAAGACACAGAGAGAAGCTTAGAAGCAGCAAGAGAAAAGCAGTTATTTACCTACGAGGAAGCACCCATAGGACTGTCAGCTGATTTCTCAACAGAAACATTGCAGGCCAGAAGGGAGTGGCAGGAAATATTCAAAGTCATGAGTAGCAAGAACCTACAACCAAGATTACTCTACCCAGCAAAGCTATCTTTCAGAATTGAAGGTCAGATAAAGAGCTTCACAGATAAGAAAAAGCTAAAGGAGGTCATCACCACAAAACCAGGATTACATGAAATGCTGAAAATAATTCTTTAAGAGGAAGAAGAAGACAGAGGAGGGGAGAAAACATAAAAATATGAACAACGGAGGAGAACCCAGACGGCTGTGTAGTTAAACGCCGGTACTCCCCACCTGTCACAACCACATCAAAGTTTCAACTGAAATACAGAACCACCATCATTCAGAACCACCTGCAATCTGCCTGAATGGAAGTCTGAAAACGAGAGAAGGAAAGAAAGTATTCGAGACGGGTAGGAGGGGTAGAGGCACGGAATGGGCTGCTGGGACACCCATGGGTGGCGTTATCTTCCATTGGGAGGGATGTCTCGGCTGCAGAGGTCTCCTGTGAGAAGCAATCACTCCCGACCTGACACCAGGGCCCCAGCCCAGGGTTCCACAGCTAGCTAGATTCCTTCCTTCCTCCCTTCCTTCCTCCCTTCCTCCCTCCCTTCCTTCATTCCTCCCTTCTTTCCTCCCCTCCTTCCTTCCTTTTTCCCTTCCTTCCTTTCTTCTTTCTCTCCTTCCTCCCTTCCTTCCCTCCTTCCTCCCTCCTTCCTTCCATCCCTCCTGCCATCCGACCTCCCTCCCTTCCGTCCTCCCTCCCTTCCTCCCTTCCTTCCTTCCTCCTTTCCTTCTTTCTTTCTTTCCTTCCTTACTCCCTTCCTTCTCTTCCTTTCTTCCCTTCCTTCCCTCCTTCCTTCCCTCCTTCCTTCCTTCCTTCCTTCCCTCCTTCCTTCCTTCCTTCCTTCCTTCCTTCCCTCCTTCCTTCCCTCCTTCATTCCCTCCTTCCTTCCATCCCTCCTGCCATCGGACCTCCCTCCCTTCCGTCCTCCCTCCCTTCCTCCCTTCCTTCCTTCCTCCTTTCCTTCTTTCTTTCCTTCCTTCCTTACTCCCTTCCTTCTCTTCCTTTCTTCCCTTCCTTCCCTCCTTCCTTCCCTCCCTCCTTCCTTCCCTCCTTCCTTCCTTCCCTCCTTCCTTCCTTCCTTCCTTCCTTCCCTCCTTCCTCCCTTACTCCCTTCCATCCTTCCTTCCTTCCTTCCCTCCCTCCTTCCTTCCTCCCTCCCTCCCTCCCTCCCTCCCTCCCTTCCTTCCTTCCTT
>NC_137785.1:2215000-2656943 GCF_963455305.1 Plecotus auritus | reverse complement strand
CTTCTTTCTCTCTCTCTCTCTCTCTCTGTCTCTGTCTCTGTCTCTCTCTCTCTCTCTCTCTCTCTCTCTCTCTCTCCTCCGTCTCTATCTCTGCCTCTCTCTCTCTCTCTCTGTCTCTGACTCTCTCTCTAAAACAACAAAACAAAGCAAACCCTCCGTGCTCATTCAATAACACAGAAAGAAGAAGGCCATGGGCCGGGGGGAGCATTCCCAGGCCATGTTGACCGTGTGAGCCCTTTGCCACCAGAAGACACTGCCCAGGGGCCCTGAGCGCACCCCGTCCCAGCACAGCCCTGGCTGCTCCGTACCAGAGGGAGGTGCCGGGGCAGGACCGGGCCGGCTCCTTACCTGGAATCGTCTCCACAGGGCGCTGTGGGTCGTGGTCTCGGCCTTGGCTTGCTCCTAAGTGGTCCTGAGGCTGTACTCTCCTCCTCTGCCTTCGGAGCTTAGCTCTTCGATTCTGAAACCAATCCTGAGCGAGGAAACAAGGCTCCGGGTTACTCCTGAGGTCTGTCCCCTTGGACTAGCTCTTAGAGCTTGCCATTGGGGACCTTCACAATCTCGTCTTGGCATCATTTGCTGAAATACTCATTTTTAAATTATGTTTTAACTGATTTGAGAGAGAGAAACATCAACATCCATCAGCTGCCTCCTGCACGCCCTACTGGGGATCTAGGCCAAACCCAGGCATGGGCCCCGACCAGGAGTCAAACCCGAGACCTCTCGGTGCACAGGACCACACCCACAATCGGAGCTGTAGTCATGTTTCACGCTGTACATGGATGCTGTGCTGATAATGCCCTGAAGGGCCCACTCACGCCCTAGCCTGTCTGGCTCAGTGGATAGGGCATCAGTCTGTGAACTGAATGATCGCAGGTTCAGTTCCCGGTCAAGGTCACGACCATGTTTCTCTCTACTTCCCTTCCATTCTCTCTCAGTATCAAAGGGAAAAGTGTCCTCAGGTGAGGATTAACAAAAAAGTAATAATAATAAAGTGCAAGTGATGTTTGTTTTTTTTTTTTAAAAAGAACCAACTCAAGCCCGGCGGGTATGGCTCCGTGGTTGAGCATCCACCCAGGCACCAAGAGGTCGCCGGCTCGATTGCCAGTCAGGGCACCGGCTCAGGTCTCCGGCTTGATCCCTACTAGGAGGCCTGCAGGAGGCAGGCGAGGGGTGTTGATGTTTCTCTCTGATCATGTTTCTCTCTCTCCCGCTCTCCCTGTCTCTCTCTAAGTTAGAAATAAAAATTGAACAACAGCCTGGCAAGTGTGGCCCGGTGATTGAGCGTCCACCTATGAACTAGGAGCTCACAGGTTTGATTCCCGATCAGGGCACGTGCCTGGGTTGGGGGCTTGATCCCCAGTGTGGGGCGAGCAGGAGGCAGCCAGTGATTCTCCCATCACTGATCCTTCTCTCTCTCTTTCCCTCCCCCTTCTTCCCTGAAATCAATAAATACATGTTTTTAAAAATTAAACAAAAAAAAGATATTCCAGCCAAAACCGGTTTGGCTCAGTGGATAGAGCGTCGGCCTGCGGACTGAAGGGTCCCGGGTTCGATTCCGGTCAAGGGCATGTACCTTGGTTGCAGGCACATCCCCAGTGGGGGGTGTGCAGGAGGCAGTAGATCGGTGTTTCTCTCTCATTGATGTTTCTAGCTTTCTATCCCTCTCCTTTCCTCTCTGCAAAATACCAATAAAATATATTAAAAAAAAAAAAAAAAAAAAAAAAAAGATACTCCACACATAGCCCTCGGAATCCTGGCGTGGAATACGTGCTCAGTTCACGGTCCTCCCCACTGTGCTTCCTGCTTCCTGCCTTGGGGTGCAGAGCCGGTTACCTTGATTCTAGACACTTTGACGCCCATGTCTGCAGCGAGCTTTTGCATGGTAGGCTTGTTTGGGTAACAATTCTCGTTGAATGCTTTGATGAGGGTTTCCACCTGCTTCTCTGTGAATCTGATGGGGCCGTGAGGCACCGCTATGGAGAGGTTGGGAGAGAGGAATCATGGAATGACTCAGTGTACACATCAGGCGTCAGGTTCCAGCTGGTCTCTATTTCCTCTTGTCAAGCGGAACCCACCACAACCCTCCAGGAACGAGATCATAAAGCTCTTAAACACACCCAGGTGATTCTCCACCTTCTCCTGCTGATCTGAATGCCCTGACCTGGGAGTCCAGGTCGTTGGTTTTCAAAAACCATGAAGGGCCCCGGGTGGGTGTCTCCGTTGGTTAAAGTGTCGTCCTGATACCCCAACCGTGCAGATTCGATCCCCGGTCAGGGCGCATGCAAGAAGCAAGTAGCAACCAATGAATGCACAGAGAAGTGGGGCCACAAATCTTTTTCTTGCACTCTCTCTCTTTCTCTCAAGTCAATTAACAATTTTTTTCACAAATGAAAGGAAACGTAAGCACGGGAAATAGACGTGCTCTGCTCATGTGGATCAGGAACAACCTGAGACAAGAAAATGGGTGCCAGAACCAAGAGGTGTGCACTAGGTTGGTCCAACACCCACGTGTGGAGTTCTTAATCAGGAGGGATATCTCCGCTCCAGAGGCCTCCCAGGAGGGGTCCCAGCCCCACCCCAGCCCAGGGTTGCAGAGCTGGGGAGCGATGTCCCCATAACTTCGGGCGGCAAAGACCAGCGGGAATTGTGGCTCAGTGACATGGAGGCTACTGGAGACCCGGGCAGTTCCTCTTAAAGGGCCAGCGCACAAACTTACATGGCCCTGCTCCCTGAGAGCTCCAGCGCTGGGTGGCGGCACGGGGGGCACCAGGGACAGACGGGGAGGAAGTGGACTGTGTGCCAGCGGGGCAGGCACTTCCCCCACCTGGGGAAACAAACAGACTTCAAGTCCAGGAAGCCCACAGTCCCTAACAAGAGGAACCCAAGGAGGACCACACCAAGACACATCATAAATAAAATGCCAAGGGTTAAAGACACAGAGAGAAGCTTAGAAGCAGCAAGAGAAAAGCAGTTATTTACCTACGAGGAAGCACCCATAGGACTGTCAGCTGATTTCTCAACAGAAACATTGCAGGCCAGAAGGGAGTGGCAGGAAATATTCAAAGTGATGAGTAGCAAGAACCTACAACCAAGATTACTCTACCCAGCAAAGCTATCATTCAGAATTGAAGGTCAGATAAAGAGCTTCACAGACCAGAAAAGCTAAAGGAGGTCATCACCACAAAACCAGTATTACATGAAATGCTGAAAATAATTCTTTAAGAAGAAGAAGAAGACAGAGGAGGGGAGAAAAGATAAAAATATGAACAACGGAGGAGAACCAAGACGGCTGTGTAGTTAAACGCCGGTACTCCCCACCTGTCACAACCACATCAAAGTTTCAACCGAAATATAGAACCACCATCATTCAGAACCACCTGCAATCTGCCTGAATGGAAGTCCGACAACGAGAGAAGGAAAGAAAGTACTTCGAGACGGGTAGGAGGGGTAGAGGCACGGAATGGGCTGCTGGGACACCCATGGGTGGCGTTTTCCTCAATCAGGAGGGATGTCTCGGCTGCAGAGGCCTCCTGTGAGAAGCAATGGCTCCCGACCCGACACCAGGGCCCCAGCCCAGGGTTCCACAGCTAGCTAGATTCCTTCCTTCCTCCCTTCCTCCCTCCCTTCTTTCCTCCCCTCCTTCCTTCCTTTTTCCCTTCCTTCCTTTCTTCCTTCTCTCCTTCCTCCCTTCCTTCCCTCCTTCCTCCCTCCTTCTTTCCATCCCTCCTTCCTTCCGACCTCCCTCCCTTCCGTCCTCCCTCCCTTCCTCCCTTCCTTCCTTCCTCCTTTCCTTCTTTCCTCACTTCCTTCCTCCATTCCTTTCCTTCCTTCCTTCCCTCCTTCCTCCCTTTCTTCTCTTCCTTTCTTCCCTTCCTTCCCTCCTTCCTTCCTTCCCTCCTTCCTTCCTTCCTTCCTCCCTCCCTTCCTTCCTCCCTCCCTTCCTTTCTCCCCTTCCTTCCTTCCTTTCTTCCCTTCCTTTCCTTCCTTCCTTCCTTCCTCCCTTCCTTCCTCCCTTCCTTCCTTCCTTCCTTCCTTTCCTTCCTCCCTCTCTCCCTTCGCCCCTCCCTCCCTCCCTCTTCTTTCCGTCTCTCTTTCCCAGGAATGCAGAAAAAAAGGGCAATGAAGGCGGGAGTGGGGAGCAGGGCTGGTGGGGGTTGACTGTGGAAAAAGAGGGACATATGTAATACTTTCAACAGTAAAGATTTTTTTTAAATAAAATAAAATTATAAATAAAAAGAAGGTCCAGCCCTGGCCCGGTGGCCCCGTTGGTTGGAGCGACATCCTGTGCACCAAAACGGTGGCAGGTCCGATCACAGGAAGGAAAACTATCGAGTCTCTCTGTCTCTCTGTCTCTCTCTGTCTCTGTCTCTGCCTCTCTCTCTCTGTCTCTGACTCTCTCTCTCTCTCTCTCTAAAACAACAAAACAAAGCAAACCCTCCATGCTCATTCAATAACACAGAAAGAAAGAAGGCCATGGGCCGGGGGGCAGCATTCCCAGGCCATGTTGACCGTGTGAGCCCTTTGCCACCAGAAGACACTGCCCAGGGGCCCTGAGCGCACCCCGTCCCAGCACAGCCCTGGCTGCTCCGTACCAGAGGGAGGTGCCGGGGCAGGACCGGGCCGGCTCCTTACCTGCAATCGTCTCCACAGGGCGCTGTGGGTCGTGGTCTCGGCCTTGGCTTGCTCCTAAGTGGTCCTGGGGCTGTGCTCTCCTCCTCTGTCTTCGGAGCTTAGCTCTTCGATTCTGAAACCAATCCTAAGCGAGGAAACAAGGCTCAGGGTTACTCCTGAGGTCTGTCCCCTTGGACTAGCTCTTAGAGCTTGCCATTGGGGACCTTCACAATCTCGTCTTGGCATCATTTGCTGGAATACTCATTTTAAATTATGTTTTTACTGATTTGAGAGAGAGAAACATCAACATCCATCAGCTGCCTCCTGCACGCCCTACTGGGGCTCTAGGCCAAACCCAGGCATGGGCCCCGACCAGGAGTCAAACGTGAGACGTCTCGGTGCACAGGACCACACCCACAATCGGAGCCGTAGTCATGTTTCACGCTGTACATGGATGCTGTGCTGATAATGCCCTGAAGGGCCCACTCACGCCCTAGCCTGTCTGGCTCAGTGGATAGGGCATCAGTCTGTGAACTGAATGATCCCAGGTTCAATTCCCGGTCAAGGTCACGACCATGTTTCTCACTACTTCCCTTCCATTCTCTCTCAATATCAATGGGAAAAATGTCCTCAGGTGAGGATTAACAAAAAAGTAAAAAAAGTAAAGTGCAAGTGATGTTCGTTTTTTTTTTAAAAAAAAGAACCAACTCAAGCCCGGCGGGTATGGCTCCGTGGTTGAGCATCCACCCAGGCACCAAGAGGTCGCCGGCTCGATTGCCAGTCAGGGCACCGGCTCAGGTCTCCGGCTTGATCCCTACTAGGAGGCCTGCAGGAGGCAGGGGAGGGGTGTTGATGTTTCTCCCTGATCATGTTTCTCTCTCTCCCGCTCTCCCTCTCTCTCTCTAAGTTAGAAATAAAAATTGAACAACAGCCTGGCCAGTGTGGCCCGGTGACTGAGCGTCCACCTATGAACTAGGAGCTCACAGGTTTGATTCCCGATCAGGGCACATGCCTGGGTTGCGGGCTTGATCCCCAGTGTGGGGCGAGCAGGAGGCAGCCAGTGATTCTCCCATCACTGATCCTTCTCTCTCTCTTTCCCTCCCCGTTCTTCTCTGAAATCAATAAATACGTGTTTTTAAAAATTAAACAAAAAAAGATACTCCACACACAACCCTCGGAACCCTGACATGGAATACGTGCTCAGTCATGGTCCTCTCCATTGTCCTTCCTGCTTCCTGTCTTGGGGTGCAGAGCCGGTTACCTTGATTCTAGACACTTTGACGCCCATGTCTGCAGCGAGCTTTTGCATGGTAGGCTTGTTTGGGTAACAGTTTTGGTTGAATGCTTTGATGAGGGTTTCCACCTGCTCCTCTGTGAATCTGATGGGGCCGTGAGGCACCGCTGTGGAGAGGTTGGGAGAGAGGAATCATGGAATGACTCAGTGTACACATCAGGCGTCAGGTTCCAGCTGGTCTCTATTTCCTCTTGTCAAGCGGAACCCACCACAACCCTCCAGGAACGAGATCATAAAGCTCTTAAACACACCCGGGTGATTCTCCACCTTCTCCCGCTGATCTGAATGCCCTGACCTGGGGGTCCAGGTCGTCTGTTTTCAAAAACCCTGAAGGGCCCCGGGTGGGTGTCTCCGTTGGTTAAAGTGTCGTCCTGATACCCCAACCGTGCAGATTCGATCCCCGGTCAGGGCGCATGCAAGAAGCAAGTAGCAACCAATGAATGCACAGAGAAGTGGGGCCACAAATCTCTCTCTCTCTTGCACTCTCTCTCTCTCTCTCAAGTCAATTAATAAACGTTTTTACAGCCCTGGCTGGTTTGGCTCAGTGGATAGAGAATCGGCCTCTGGACCGAAGGGTCCCGGGTTTGATTCTGGTCAGGGCACGTGCCCGGGTTGCAGGTTCGATCCCCACTAGGGGCCTGCAGGTGCGGCTGATCCATGATTCTCTCTCGTCATGGATGTTTCTATCTCTCACCCTCTCCTTTCCTCTCTGAAATCAATAAAAAATATATTTAAAAAAAGAAGCAACCTTGCCCTGACCGGTTTGGCTCAGTGGATAGAGCGTTGGGCTGCGGACTCAAGGGTCCCAGGTTCGATTCCAGTCAAGGGCATGTACCTTGTTTGCGGGCATATCCCCAGTGGGGAGTGTGCGGGAGGCAGCTGATTAATGTTTCTCTCGTCGATATTTCTAACTCTCTATCCCTCTCCCTTCCTCTCTGTAAAAAAATAAAATATATATGTTTTTTAAAAAAAATAAAAGAAAAAAATAAAAAAAGAAGCAACTAATGAATGCATAAATAAGTGGAAAAACAAATAGATTAAAAAAATAAATAATAAAATAAATAAATAATTTTTTACACATGAAAGGAAACGTAAGCCACGGGAAACAGACGTGCTCTGCTCATGTGGATCAGGAACAACCTGAGACAAGAAAATGGGTGCCAGAACCAAGAGGTGTGCACTAGGTTGGTCCAACACCCACGTGTGGAGTCCTTAATCAGGAGGGATATCTCCGCTCCAGAGGCCTCCCAGGAGGGGTCCCAGCCCCACCCCAGCCCAGGGTTGCAGAGCTGGGGAGTGATGTCCCCATAACTTCGGGCGGCCAAGACCAGCGGGAATTGTGGCTCAGTGACATGGAGGCTGCTGGAGACCCGGGCAGTTCCTCTTAAAGGGCCAGTGCACAAACTTACATGGTCCTGCTCCCTGAGAGCTCCAGCGCTGGGTGGCGGCACGGGGGGCACCAGGGACAGACGGGGAGGAAGTGGACTGTGTGCCAGCGGGGCAGGCACTTCCCCCACCTGGGGAAACAAATAGACTTCAAGTCCAGGAAGCCCACAGTCCCTAACAAGAGGAACCCAAGGAGGACCACACCAAGACACATCATAAATTAAATGCCAAGGGTTAAAGACACAGAGAGAAGCTTAGAAGCAGCAAGAGAAAAGCAGTTATTTACCTACGAGGAAGCACCCATAGGACTGTCAGCTGATTTCTCAACAGAAACATTGCAGGCCAGAAGGGAGTGGCAGGAAATATTCACAGTGATGAATAGCAAGAACCTACAACCAAGATTACTCTACCCAGCAAAGCTATCATTCAGAATTGAGGTTCAGATAAAGAGCTTCACAGATAAGAAAAAGTTAAAGGAGGTCAGCACCACAAAACCAGGATTACAAGAAATGCTGAAAATAATTCTTTAAGAGGAAGAAGAAGACAGAGGAGGGGAGAAAAGATAAAAATATGAACAACGGAGGAGAACCAAGACGGGTGTGTAGTTAAACGCCGGTACTCCCCACCTGTCACAACCACATCAAAGTTTCAACTGAAATACAGAACCACCGTCATTCAGAACCACCTGCAATCTGGCTGAATGGAAGTCCGACAACGAGAGAAGGAAAGAAAGTACTTCGAGACGGGTAGGAGGGGTAGAGGCACGGAATGGGCTGCTGGGACACCCATGGGTGGCGTTGTCTTCCATTGGGAGGGATGTCTCAGGTGCAGAGGTCTCCTGTGAGAAGCAATCACTCCCGACCTGACACCAGGGCCCCAGCCCAGGGTTCCACAGCTAGCTAGATTCCTTCCTTCCTCCCTTCTTTCCTCCCCTCCCTCCTTCCTTTTTCCCTTCCTTCCTTTCTTCCTTCCTTCCTTCCTCCCTTCCTTCTCTTCCTTTCTTCCCTTCCTTCCATCCTTCCTTCCTTCCTTCCTTCCCTCCTTCCTTCCTTCCTTCCCTCCTTCCTTCCCTCCTTCCTTCCTTCCTTCCTTCCTCCCTTCCATCCTTCCTTCCTTCCTTCCTTCCCTCCCTCCTTCCTCCCTCCCTCCCTCCCTCCCTCCCTCCCTCCCTCCCTTCCTTCCTTCCTTCCTTCCTTCCTTCCTTCCTTCCTTCCTTCCTTTCCTTCCTCCCTCTCTCCCTTCCCCTCTCCCTCCCTCCCTCCCTCCCTCTTCTTTCCATCTCTCTGTCCCAGGAATGCAGAAAAAAAAGGCCAATGAAGGCCGGAGTGGGGAGCAGGGCTGGTGGGGGTTGACTGTGGAAAAAGAGGGACATATGTAATACTTTCATCAGTAAAGATTTTTTTTTTTTTAAAAGAAGAATCTCTTTTTTTTATTATTGATTTTTTACAGAGAGGAAAGGAGAGGGATAGAGAGTTAGAAACATCGACGAGACAGAGACATCGATCAGCTGCCTCCTGCACACCTCCCACTGGGGATGTGCCCACAACCAAGGTCCATGCCCTTGACCGGAATCGAACCTGGGACCCTTCAGTTCGCAGGCCGACGCTCTATCCACTGAGCCAAATCAGTTAGGGCTAGTAAAGATTTTTTTTTAAATAAAATAAAATTATAAATAAAAAGAAGGTCCAGCCCTGGCCAGGTGGCCCCCCGTTGGTTGGAGCGACATCCTGTGCACCAAAACGGTGGCAGGTCCGATCACAGGAAGGAAAACTATCGAGTCTCTCTCTCTCTCTCTGTCTGTCTCTGTCTCTCTCTCTCTCTGTCTGTCTCTGTCTCTCTGTCTCTCTGCCTCTCTCTCTCTCTCTCTCTCTCTCTGTCTCTCTCTCTCTCTCTCTACGTCTCTGTCTTTCTCTCTCTCTCTCTCTCTCTCTGACTCTCTCTCTCTCTCTCTCTCTCTCTCTCTGTCTCTCTCTCTCCCCTTCTTTCTCTCTCTCTCTCTCTCTCTGTCTCTGTCTCTGTCTCTCTCTCTCTCTCTCTCTCTCTCTCTCTCTCTCTCCGTCTCTATCTCTGCCTCTCTCTCTCTCTCTCTGTCTCTGACTCTCTCTCTAAAACAACAAAACAAAGCAAACCCTCCCGTGCTCATTCAATAACACAGAAAGAAAGAAGGCCATGGGCCGGGGGGAGCATTCCCAGGCCATGTTGACCGTGTGAGCCCTTTGCCACCAGAAGACACTGCCCAGGGGCCCTGAGCGCACCCCGTCCCAGCACAGCCCTGGCTGCTCCGTACCAGAGGGAGGTGCCGGGGCAGGACCGGGCCGGCTCCTTACCTGGAATCGTCTCCACAGGGCGCTGTGGGTCGTGGTCTCGGCCTTGGCTTGCTCCTAAGTGGTCCTGAGGCTGTACTCTCCTCCTCTGCCTTCGGAGCTTAGCTCTTCGATTCTGAAACCAATCCTGAGCGAGGAAACAAGGCTCCGGGTTACTCCTGAGGTCTGTCCCCTTGGACTAGCTCTTAGAGCTTGCCATTGGGGACCTTCACAATCTCGTCTTGGCATCATTTGCTGAAATACTCATTTTTAAATTATGTTTTAACTGATTTGAGAGAGAGAAACATCAACATCCATCAGCTGCCTCCTGCACGCCCTACTGGGGATCTAGGCCAAACCCAGGCATGGGCCCCGACCAGGAGTCAAACCCGAGACCTCTCGGTGCACAGGACCACACCCACAATCGGAGCTGTAGTCATGTTTCACGCTGTACATGGATGCTGTGCTGATAATGCCCTGAAGGGCCCACTCACGCCCTAGCCTGTCTGGCTCAGTGGATAGGGCATCAGTCTGTGAACTGAATGATCGCAGGTTCAGTTCCCGGTCAAGGTCACGACCATGTTTCTCTCTACTTCCCTTCCATTCTCTCTCAGTATCAAAGGGAAAAGTGTCCTCAGGTGAGGATTAACAAAAAAGTAATAATAATAAAGTGCAAGTGATGTTTGTTTTTTTTTTTTAAAAAGAACCAACTCAAGCCCGGCGGGTATGGCTCCGTGGTTGAGCATCCACCCAGGCACCAAGAGGTCGCCGGCTCGATTGCCAGTCAGGGCACCGGCTCAGGTCTCCGGCTTGATCCCTACTAGGAGGCCTGCAGGAGGCAGGCGAGGGGTGTTGATGTTTCTCTCTGATCATGTTTCTCTCTCTCCCGCTCTCCCTGTCTCTCTCTAAGTTAGAAATAAAAATTGAACAACAGCCTGGCAAGTGTGGCCCGGTGATTGAGCGTCCACCTATGAACTAGGAGCTCACAGGTTTGATTCCCGATCAGGGCACGTGCCTGGGTTGGGGGCTTGATCCCCAGTGTGGGGCGAGCAGGAGGCAGCCAGTGATTCTCCCATCACTGATCCTTCTCTCTCTCTTTCCCTCCCCCTTCTTCCCTGAAATCAATAAATACATGTTTTTAAAAATTAAACAAAAAAAAGATATTCCAGCCAAAACCGGTTTGGCTCAGTGGATAGAGCGTCGGCCTGCGGACTGAAGGGTCCCGGGTTCGATTCCGGTCAAGGGCATGTACCTTGGTTGCAGGCACATCCCCAGTGGGGGGTGTGCAGGAGGCAGTAGATCGGTGTTTCTCTCTCATTGATGTTTCTAGCTTTCTATCCCTCTCCTTTCCTCTCTGCAAAATACCAATAAAATATATTAAAAAAAAAAAAAAAAAAAAAAAAAAGATACTCCACACATAGCCCTCGGAATCCTGGCGTGGAATACGTGCTCAGTTCACGGTCCTCCCCACTGTGCTTCCTGCTTCCTGCCTTGGGGTGCAGAGCCGGTTACCTTGATTCTAGACACTTTGACGCCCATGTCTGCAGCGAGCTTTTGCATGGTAGGCTTGTTTGGGTAACAATTCTCGTTGAATGCTTTGATGAGGGTTTCCACCTGCTTCTCTGTGAATCTGATGGGGCCGTGAGGCACCGCTATGGAGAGGTTGGGAGAGAGGAATCATGGAATGACTCAGTGTACACATCAGGCGTCAGGTTCCAGCTGGTCTCTATTTCCTCTTGTCAAGCGGAACCCACCACAACCCTCCAGGAACGAGATCATAAAGCTCTTAAACACACCCAGGTGATTCTCCACCTTCTCCTGCTGATCTGAATGCCCTGACCTGGGAGTCCAGGTCGTTGGTTTTCAAAAACCATGAAGGGCCCCGGGTGGGTGTCTCCGTTGGTTAAAGTGTCGTCCTGATACCCCAACCGTGCAGATTCGATCCCCGGTCAGGGCGCATGCAAGAAGCAAGTAGCAACCAATGAATGCACAGAGAAGTGGGGCCACAAATCTTTTTCTTGCACTCTCTCTCTTTCTCTCAAGTCAATTAACAATTTTTTTCACAAATGAAAGGAAACGTAAGCACGGGAAATAGACGTGCTCTGCTCATGTGGATCAGGAACAACCTGAGACAAGAAAATGGGTGCCAGAACCAAGAGGTGTGCACTAGGTTGGTCCAACACCCACGTGTGGAGTTCTTAATCAGGAGGGATATCTCCGCTCCAGAGGCCTCCCAGGAGGGGTCCCAGCCCCACCCCAGCCCAGGGTTGCAGAGCTGGGGAGCGATGTCCCCATAACTTCGGGCGGCAAAGACCAGCGGGAATTGTGGCTCAGTGACATGGAGGCTACTGGAGACCCGGGCAGTTCCTCTTAAAGGGCCAGCGCACAAACTTACATGGCCCTGCTCCCTGAGAGCTCCAGCGCTGGGTGGCGGCACGGGGGGCACCAGGGACAGACGGGGAGGAAGTGGACTGTGTGCCAGCGGGGCAGGCACTTCCCCCACCTGGGGAAACAAACAGACTTCAAGTCCAGGAAGCCCACAGTCCCTAACAAGAGGAACCCAAGGAGGACCACACCAAGACACATCATAAATAAAATGCCAAGGGTTAAAGACACAGAGAGAAGCTTAGAAGCAGCAAGAGAAAAGCAGTTATTTACCTACGAGGAAGCACCCATAGGACTGTCAGCTGATTTCTCAACAGAAACATTGCAGGCCAGAAGGGAGTGGCAGGAAATATTCAAAGTGATGAGTAGCAAGAACCTACAACCAAGATTACTCTACCCAGCAAAGCTATCATTCAGAATTGAAGGTCAGATAAAGAGCTTCACAGACCAGAAAAGCTAAAGGAGGTCATCACCACAAAACCAGTATTACATGAAATGCTGAAAATAATTCTTTAAGAAGAAGAAGAAGACAGAGGAGGGGAGAAAAGATAAAAATATGAACAACGGAGGAGAACCAAGACGGCTGTGTAGTTAAACGCCGGTACTCCCCACCTGTCACAACCACATCAAAGTTTCAACCGAAATATAGAACCACCATCATTCAGAACCACCTGCAATCTGCCTGAATGGAAGTCCGACAACGAGAGAAGGAAAGAAAGTACTTCGAGACGGGTAGGAGGGGTAGAGGCACGGAATGGGCTGCTGGGACACCCATGGGTGGCGTTTTCCTCAATCAGGAGGGATGTCTCGGCTGCAGAGGCCTCCTGTGAGAAGCAATGGCTCCCGACCCGACACCAGGGCCCCAGCCCAGGGTTCCACAGCTAGCTAGATTCCTTCCTTCCTCCCTTCCTCCCTCCCTTCTTTCCTCCCCTCCTTCCTTCCTTTTTCCCTTCCTTCCTTTCTTCCTTCTCTCCTTCCTCCCTTCCTTCCCTCCTTCCTCCCTCCTTCTTTCCATCCCTCCTTCCTTCCGACCTCCCTCCCTTCCGTCCTCCCTCCCTTCCTCCCTTCCTTCCTTCCTCCTTTCCTTCTTTCCTCACTTCCTTCCTCCATTCCTTTCCTTCCTTCCTTCCCTCCTTCCTCCCTTTCTTCTCTTCCTTTCTTCCCTTCCTTCCCTCCTTCCTTCCTTCCCTCCTTCCTTCCTTCCTTCCTCCCTCCCTTCCTTCCTCCCTCCCTTCCTTTCTCCCCTTCCTTCCTTCCTTTCTTCCCTTCCTTTCCTTCCTTCCTTCCTTCCTCCCTTCCTTCCTCCCTTCCTTCCTTCCTTCCTTCCTTTCCTTCCTCCCTCTCTCCCTTCGCCCCTCCCTCCCTCCCTCTTCTTTCCGTCTCTCTTTCCCAGGAATGCAGAAAAAAAGGGCAATGAAGGCGGGAGTGGGGAGCAGGGCTGGTGGGGGTTGACTGTGGAAAAAGAGGGACATATGTAATACTTTCAACAGTAAAGATTTTTTTTAAATAAAATAAAATTATAAATAAAAAGAAGGTCCAGCCCTGGCCCGGTGGCCCCGTTGGTTGGAGCGACATCCTGTGCACCAAAACGGTGGCAGGTCCGATCACAGGAAGGAAAACTATCGAGTCTCTCTGTCTCTCTGTCTCTCTCTGTCTCTGTCTCTGCCTCTCTCTCTCTGTCTCTGACTCTCTCTCTCTCTCTCTCTAAAACAACAAAACAAAGCAAACCCTCCATGCTCATTCAATAACACAGAAAGAAAGAAGGCCATGGGCCGGGGGGCAGCATTCCCAGGCCATGTTGACCGTGTGAGCCCTTTGCCACCAGAAGACACTGCCCAGGGGCCCTGAGCGCACCCCGTCCCAGCACAGCCCTGGCTGCTCCGTACCAGAGGGAGGTGCCGGGGCAGGACCGGGCCGGCTCCTTACCTGCAATCGTCTCCACAGGGCGCTGTGGGTCGTGGTCTCGGCCTTGGCTTGCTCCTAAGTGGTCCTGGGGCTGTGCTCTCCTCCTCTGTCTTCGGAGCTTAGCTCTTCGATTCTGAAACCAATCCTAAGCGAGGAAACAAGGCTCAGGGTTACTCCTGAGGTCTGTCCCCTTGGACTAGCTCTTAGAGCTTGCCATTGGGGACCTTCACAATCTCGTCTTGGCATCATTTGCTGGAATACTCATTTTAAATTATGTTTTTACTGATTTGAGAGAGAGAAACATCAACATCCATCAGCTGCCTCCTGCACGCCCTACTGGGGCTCTAGGCCAAACCCAGGCATGGGCCCCGACCAGGAGTCAAACGTGAGACGTCTCGGTGCACAGGACCACACCCACAATCGGAGCCGTAGTCATGTTTCACGCTGTACATGGATGCTGTGCTGATAATGCCCTGAAGGGCCCACTCACGCCCTAGCCTGTCTGGCTCAGTGGATAGGGCATCAGTCTGTGAACTGAATGATCCCAGGTTCAATTCCCGGTCAAGGTCACGACCATGTTTCTCACTACTTCCCTTCCATTCTCTCTCAATATCAATGGGAAAAATGTCCTCAGGTGAGGATTAACAAAAAAGTAAAAAAAGTAAAGTGCAAGTGATGTTCGTTTTTTTTTTAAAAAAAAGAACCAACTCAAGCCCGGCGGGTATGGCTCCGTGGTTGAGCATCCACCCAGGCACCAAGAGGTCGCCGGCTCGATTGCCAGTCAGGGCACCGGCTCAGGTCTCCGGCTTGATCCCTACTAGGAGGCCTGCAGGAGGCAGGGGAGGGGTGTTGATGTTTCTCCCTGATCATGTTTCTCTCTCTCCCGCTCTCCCTCTCTCTCTCTAAGTTAGAAATAAAAATTGAACAACAGCCTGGCCAGTGTGGCCCGGTGACTGAGCGTCCACCTATGAACTAGGAGCTCACAGGTTTGATTCCCGATCAGGGCACATGCCTGGGTTGCGGGCTTGATCCCCAGTGTGGGGCGAGCAGGAGGCAGCCAGTGATTCTCCCATCACTGATCCTTCTCTCTCTCTTTCCCTCCCCGTTCTTCTCTGAAATCAATAAATACGTGTTTTTAAAAATTAAACAAAAAAAGATACTCCACACACAACCCTCGGAACCCTGACATGGAATACGTGCTCAGTCATGGTCCTCTCCATTGTCCTTCCTGCTTCCTGTCTTGGGGTGCAGAGCCGGTTACCTTGATTCTAGACACTTTGACGCCCATGTCTGCAGCGAGCTTTTGCATGGTAGGCTTGTTTGGGTAACAGTTTTGGTTGAATGCTTTGATGAGGGTTTCCACCTGCTCCTCTGTGAATCTGATGGGGCCGTGAGGCACCGCTGTGGAGAGGTTGGGAGAGAGGAATCATGGAATGACTCAGTGTACACATCAGGCGTCAGGTTCCAGCTGGTCTCTATTTCCTCTTGTCAAGCGGAACCCACCACAACCCTCCAGGAACGAGATCATAAAGCTCTTAAACACACCCGGGTGATTCTCCACCTTCTCCCGCTGATCTGAATGCCCTGACCTGGGGGTCCAGGTCGTCTGTTTTCAAAAACCCTGAAGGGCCCCGGGTGGGTGTCTCCGTTGGTTAAAGTGTCGTCCTGATACCCCAACCGTGCAGATTCGATCCCCGGTCAGGGCGCATGCAAGAAGCAAGTAGCAACCAATGAATGCACAGAGAAGTGGGGCCACAAATCTCTCTCTCTCTTGCACTCTCTCTCTCTCTCTCAAGTCAATTAATAAACGTTTTTACAGCCCTGGCTGGTTTGGCTCAGTGGATAGAGAATCGGCCTCTGGACCGAAGGGTCCCGGGTTTGATTCTGGTCAGGGCACGTGCCCGGGTTGCAGGTTCGATCCCCACTAGGGGCCTGCAGGTGCGGCTGATCCATGATTCTCTCTCGTCATGGATGTTTCTATCTCTCACCCTCTCCTTTCCTCTCTGAAATCAATAAAAAATATATTTAAAAAAAGAAGCAACCTTGCCCTGACCGGTTTGGCTCAGTGGATAGAGCGTTGGGCTGCGGACTCAAGGGTCCCAGGTTCGATTCCAGTCAAGGGCATGTACCTTGTTTGCGGGCATATCCCCAGTGGGGAGTGTGCGGGAGGCAGCTGATTAATGTTTCTCTCGTCGATATTTCTAACTCTCTATCCCTCTCCCTTCCTCTCTGTAAAAAAATAAAATATATATGTTTTTTAAAAAAAATAAAAGAAAAAAATAAAAAAAGAAGCAACTAATGAATGCATAAATAAGTGGAAAAACAAATAGATTAAAAAAATAAATAATAAAATAAATAAATAATTTTTTACACATGAAAGGAAACGTAAGCCACGGGAAACAGACGTGCTCTGCTCATGTGGATCAGGAACAACCTGAGACAAGAAAATGGGTGCCAGAACCAAGAGGTGTGCACTAGGTTGGTCCAACACCCACGTGTGGAGTCCTTAATCAGGAGGGATATCTCCGCTCCAGAGGCCTCCCAGGAGGGGTCCCAGCCCCACCCCAGCCCAGGGTTGCAGAGCTGGGGAGCGATGTCCCCATAACTTCGGGCGGCAAAGACCAGCGGGAATTGTGGCTGAGTGACATGGAGGCTGCTGGAGACCCAGGCAGTTCCTCTTAAAGGGCCAGCGCACAAACTTACATGGTCCTGCTCCCTGTGGGCTCCAGCGCTGGGTGGCGGCACGGGGGGCACCAGGGACAGACGGGGAGGAAGTGGACTGTGTGCCAGCGGGGCAGGCACTTCCCCCACCTGGGGAAACAAACAGACTTCAAGTCCAGGAAGCCCACAGTCCCTAACAAGAGGAACCCAAGGAGGACCACACCAAGACACATCATAAATAAAATGCCACGGGTTAAAGACACAGAGAGAAGCTTAGAAGCAGCAAGAGAAAAGCAGTTATTTACCTACGAGGAAGCACCCATAGGACTGTCAGCTGATTTCTCAACAGAAACATTGCAGGCCAGAAGGGAGTGGCAGGAAATATTCAAAGTGATGAGTAGCAAGAACCTACAACCAAGATTACTCTACCCAGCAAAGCTCTCATTCAGAATTGAAGGTCAGATAAAGAGCTTCACAGACCAGAAAAGCTAAAGGAGGTCATCACCACCAAACCAGGATTACAGGAAATGCTGAAAATAATTCTTTAAGAGGAAGAAGAAGACAGAGGAGGGGAGAAAAGATAAAAATATGAACAACGGTGGAGAACCAAGACGGCTGTGTAGTTAAACGCCGGTACTCCCCACCTGTCACAACCACATCAAAGTTTCAACTGAAATACAGAACCACCGTCATTCAGAACCACCTGCAATGTGGCTGAATGGAAGTCGGACAACGAGAGAAGGAAAGAAAGTACATCGAGACGGGTAGGAGGGGTAGAGGCACGGAATGGGCTGCTGGGACACCCATGGGTGGCGTTTTCCTCAATCGGGAGGGATGTCTCGGCTGCAGAGGCCTCCTGTGAGAAGCAATGGCTCCCGACCCGACACCAGGGCCCCAGCCCAGGGTTCCACAGCTAGCTAGATTCCTTCCTTCCCCTCTCTCTTCTTTCTGTCCCTTTCCCAGGAATGCAGACAATAGGGCAATGAAGACAGGAGTGGGGAGCAGGGCTGGTGGGGGTTGATGGGGGAAGAAGGGGGACATATGTAATACTTTCAACGGTAAAGATATTTTTTTAAATAAAAGTAAAAATAAAAAGAAGGTCCAGCCCTGGCTGGGTGGCCCCGTTGGTTTGAGCGACATCCTGTGCACCAAAACGGTGGCAGGTCCGATCACAGGAAGGAAAACAATAGAGTCTCTCTGTCTGTCTGTCTCACTCTCTCTCTCTCTCTCTCTCTGTCTGTCTCTCTCTCTCTCTCTCTCTGTCTTTGCCTCTCCCTCTCTCTAAAACAACAAAACAACCCTCCCGTGCTCATTCAATAACACAGAAAGAAAGAAGGCCATGGGCCGGGGGGGGAGCATTCCCAGGCCATGTTGACCGTGTGAGCCCTTTGCCACCAGAAGACACTGCCCAGGGGCCCTGAGCGCACCCCGTCCCAGCACAGCCCTGGCTGCTCCGTACCAGAGGGAGGTGCCGGGGCAGGACCGGGCCGGCTCCTTACCTGGAATCGTCTCCACAGGGCGCTGTTGGTCGTGGTTTCGGCCTTGGCTTGCTCCTAAGTGGTCCTGGGGCTGTGCTCCCCTCCTCTGTCTTGGGTACCTACATCTTCGATTCTGAAACCAATCCTGAGCGAGGAAACAAGGCTCAGGGTTACTCCTGAGGTCTGTCCCCTTGGACTAGCTCTTAGAGGTTGGCATTGGGCACCTTCACAATCTCGTCTTGGCATCATTTGCTGGAATACTCATTTGTAAATTATGTTTTAACTGATTTAAGAGAGAAACATCAACATCCATCAGCTGCCTCCTGCACGCCCTACTGGGGATCTAGGCCAAACCCAGGCATGGGCCCCGACCAGGAGTCAAACCTGAGACCTCTCGGTGCACAGGACGACACCCACAATCGGAGCCGTAGTCATGTTTCACGCTGTACATGGATGCTGTGCTGATAATGCCCTGAAGGGCCCACTCACGCCCTAGCCTGTCTGGCTCAGTGGATAGGGCATCAGTCTGTGAACTGAATGATCCCAGGTTCAATTCCAAGTCAAGGTCACGACCTTGTTTCTCTCTACTTCCCTTCCACTCTCAATATCAATGGGAAAAATGTCCTCAGGTGAGGATTAACAAAAAAGTAATAATAATAAAGTGCAAGTAATGTTCATTTTATTTTTTAAAAAGAACCAACTCAAGCCCGGCGGGTATGGCTCCGTGGTTGAGCATCCACCCAGGCACCAAGAGGTCGCCGGCTCGATTGCCAGTCAGGGCACCGGCTCAGGTCTCCGGCTTGATCCCTACTAGGAGGCCTGCAGGAGGCAGGCGAGGGGTGTTGATGTTTCTCTCTGATCATGTTTCTCTCTCTCTCTCCCGCTCTCCCTCTCTCTCTCTAAGTTAGAAATAAAAATTAAACAACAGCCTGGCCAGTGTGGCCCGGTCATTGAGCGTCCACCTATGAACTAGGAGCTCACAGGTTTGATTCCCGATCAGGGCACATGCCTGGGTTGCGGGCTTGATCCCCAGTGTGGGGCGAGCAGGAGGCAGCCAGTGATTCTCTCATCACTGATCCTTCTATCTCTCTATGCCTCCCCCTTCTTCTCTGAAATCAATAAATACGTATTTTTAAAAATTAAACAACAACAAAAAAATACTCCACACACAGCCCTCGGAACCCTGACATGGAATACGTGCTCAGTCATGGTCCTCCCCACTGTGCTTCCTGCTTCCTGTCTTGGGGTGCAGAGCCGGTTACCTCGATTTGAGACACTTCGACGCCCATGTCTGCAGCGAGCTTTTGCTTGGTAGGGTAGTTTGGGTAAGCCGTCTTGTTGAATGCTTTGATGAGGGTTTCCACCTGATCCTCTGTGAATCTGAAGCGCCTTCGGCAGTGAGGCACCGCTGTGAAGAGGTTAGGAGAGGAATCATGTAATGACTCAGTGTACACATCAGGCGTCAGGTTCCAGCTGGTCTCTATTTCCTCTTGTCAAGCGGAACCCACCACAACCCTCCAGGAACGAGATCATAAAGCTCTTAAACACACACGGGTGATTCTCCACCTTCTCCCGCTGATCTCAATGCCCTGACCTGGGAGTCCAGATCGTCTGTTTTCAAAAACCATGAAGGGGCCCGGGTGGGTGTCTCCGTTGGTTAAAGTGTCGTCCTGATACCCCAACCGTGCAGATTCGATCCCCGGTCAGGGCGCATGCAAGAAGCAAGTAGCAACCAATGAATGCACAGAGAAGTGGGGCCACAAATCTCTCTCTTTCTTCCACTCTCTCTCTCTCTCTCAAGTCAATTAATAAACGTTTTGACAGCCCTGGCTGGTTTGGCTCAGTGGATAGAGAATCGGCCTCTGGACCAAAGGGTCCCGGATTCGATTCTGGTCAGGGCACGTGCCTGGGTTGCAGGTTCGATTCCCACTAGGGGCCTGCAGGAGCGGCCGATCCATGATTCTCTCTCGTCATGGATGTTTCTATCTCTCACCTTCTCTTTTCCTCTCTGGAATCAATAAAAAATATATTTAAAAAAAAGAAACAACCAATGAATGCATAATTAAGTGGAAAAACAAATTGATAAAAAAATAAATAATAAATTAAATAAATAAATAATTTTTTTACAAATGAAAGGAAACATAAGCCACGGGAAACAGACGTGCTCTGCTCATGTGGATCAGGAATAACCTGAGACAAGAAAATGGGTGCCAGAACCAAGAGGTGTGCACTAGGTTGGTCCAACACCCACGTGTGGAGTTCTTAATCAGGAGGGATATCTCCGCTCCAGAGGCCTCCCAGGAGGTGTCCCAGCCCCACCCCAGCCCAGGGTTGCAGAGCTGGGGAGCGATGTCCCCATAACTTCGGGCGGCCAAGACCAGCGGGAATTGTGGCTCAGTGACATGGAGGCTGCTGGAGACCCGGGCAGTTCCTCTTAAAGGGCCAGTGCACAAACTTACATGGTCCTGCTCCCTGAGAGCTCCAGCGCTGGGTGGCGGCACGGGGGGCACCAGGGACAGACGGGGAGGAAGTGGACTGTGTGCCAGCGGGGCAGGCACTTCCCCCACCTGGGGAAACAAATAGACTTCAAGTCCAGGAAGCCCACAGTCCCTAACAAGAGGAACCCAAGGAGGACCACACCAAGACACATCATAAATTAAATGCCAAGGGTTAAAGACACAGAGAGAAGCTTAGAAGCAGCAAGAGAAAAGCAGTTATTTACCTACGAGGAAGCACCCATAGGACTGTCAGCTGATTTCTCAACAGAAACATTGCAGGCCAGAAGGGAGTGGCAGGAAATATTCACAGTGATGAATAGCAAGAACCTACAACCAAGATTACTCTACCCAGCAAAGCTATCATTCAGAATTGAGGTTCAGATAAAGAGCTTCACAGATAAGAAAAAGTTAAAGGAGGTCAGCACCACAAAACCAGGATTACAAGAAATGCTGAAAATAATTCTTTAAGAGGAAGAAGAAGACAGAGGAGGGGAGAAAAGATAAAAATATGAACAACGGAGGAGAACCAAGACGGGTGTGTAGTTAAACGCCGGTACTCCCCACCTGTCACAACCACATCAAAGTTTCAACTGAAATACAGAACCACCGTCATTCAGAACCACCTGCAATCTGGCTGAATGGAAGTCTGAAAACGAGAGAAGGAAAGAAAGTACTTCGAGACGGGTAGGAGGGGTAGAGGCACGGAATGGGCTGCTGGGACACCCATGGGTGGCGTTGTCTTCCATTGGGAGGGATGTCTCAGGTGCAGAGGTCTCCTGTGAGAAGCAATCACTCCCGACCTGACACCAGGGCCCCAGCCCAGGGTTCCACAGCTAGCTAGATTCCTTCCTTCCTCCCTTCTTTCCTCCCCTCCTTCCTTCCTTTTTCCCTTCCTTCCTTTCTTCCTTCCCTCCTTCCTCCCTTCCTTCTCTTCCTTTCTTCCCTTCCTTCCATCCTTCCTTCCTTCCTTCCTTCCCTCCTTCCTTCCTTCCTTCCCTCCTTCCTTCCCTCCTTCCTTCCTCCCTTCCTTCCTCCCTTCCATCCTTCCTTCCTTCCTTCCTTCCCTCCCTCCTTCCTCCCTCCCTCCCTCCCTCCCTCCCTCCCTCCCTCCCTTCCTTCCTTCCTTCCTTCCTTCCTTCCTTCCTTCCTTCCTTCCTTCCTTCCTTTCCTTCCTCCCTCTCTCCCTTCCCCTCTCCCTCCCTCCCTCCCTCCCTCTTCTTTCCATCTCTCTGTCCCAGGAATGCAGAAAAAAAAGGGCAATGAAGGCCGGAGTGGGGAGCAGGGCTGGTGGGGGTTGACTGTGGAAAAAGAGGGACATATGTAATACTTTCATCAGTAAAGATTTTTTTTTTTTTTAAAAGAAGAATCTCTTTTTTTTATTATTGATTTTTTACAGAGAGGAAAGGAGAGGGATAGAGAGTTAGAAACATCGACGAGACAGAGACATCGATCAGCTGCCTCCTGCACACCTCCCACTGGGGATGTGCCCACAACCAAGGTCCATGCCCTTGACCGGAATCGAACCTGGGACCCTTCAGTTCGCAGGCCGACGCTCTATCCACTGAGCCAAATCAGTTAGGCCTAGTAAAGATTTTTTTTTAAATAAAATAAAATTATAAATAAAAAGAAGGTCCAGCCCTGGCCAGGTGGCCCCCCGTTGGTTGGAGCGACATCCTGTGCACCAAAACGGTGGCAGGTCCGATCACAGGAAGGAAAACTATCGAGTCTCTCTCTCTCTCTCTGTCTGTCTCTGTCTCTCTCTCTCTCTGTCTGTCTCTGTCTCTCTGTCTCTCTGCCTCTCTCTCTCTCTCTCTCTCTCTCTCTCTGTCTCTCTCTCTCTCTCTCTACGTCTCTGTCTTTCTCTCTCTCTCTCTCTCTCTCTGACTCTCTCTCTCTCTCTCTCTCTCTCTCTGTCTCTCTCTCTCCCCTTCTTTCTCTCTCTCTCTCTCTCTCTCTCTCTCTCTCTCTCTCTCTCTCTCTCTCTCCGTCTCTATCTCTGCCTCTCTCTCTCTCTCTCTGTCTCTGACTCTCTCTCTAAAACAACAAAACAAAGCAAACCCTCCCGTGCTCATTCAATAACACAGAAAGAAAGAAGGCCATGGGCCGGGGGGAGCATTCCCAGGCCATGTTGACCGTGTGAGCCCTTTGCCACCAGAAGACACTGCCCAGGGGCCCTGAGCGCACCCCGTCCCAGCACAGCCCTGGCTGCTCCGTACCAGAGGGAGGTGCCGGGGCAGGACCGGGCCGGCTCCTTACCTGGAATCGTCTCCACAGGGCGCTGTGGGTCGTGGTCTCGGCCTTGGCTTGCTCCTAAGTGGTCCTGAGGCTGTACTCTCCTCCTCTGCCTTCGGAGCTTAGCTCTTCGATTCTGAAACCAATCCTGAGCGAGGAAACAAGGCTCCGGGTTACTCCTGAGGTCTGTCCCCTTGGACTAGCTCTTAGAGCTTGCCATTGGGGACCTTCACAATCTCGTCTTGGCATCATTTGCTGAAATACTCATTTTTAAATTATGTTTTAACTGATTTGAGAGAGAGAAACATCAACATCCATCAGCTGCCTCCTGCACGCCCTACTGGGGATCTAGGCCAAACCCAGGCATGGGCCCCGACCAGGAGTCAAACCCGAGACCTCTCGGTGCACAGGACCACACCCACAATCTGAGCTGTAGTCATGTTTCACGCCGAACATGGATGCTGTGCTGATAATGCCCTGAAGGGCCCACTCACGCCCTAGCCTGTCTGGCTCAGTGGATAGGGCATCAGTCTGTGAACTGAATGATCGCAGGTTCAGTTCCCGGTCAAGGTCACGACCATGTTTCTCTCTACTTCCCTTCCATTCTCTCTCAGTATCAAAGGGAAAAGTGTCCTCAGGTGAGGATTAACAAAAAAGTAATAATAATAAAGTGCAAGTGATGTTTGTTGTTTTTTTTTTAAAAAGAACCAACTCAAGCCCGGCGGGTATGGCTCCGTGGTTGAGCATCCACCCAGGCACCAAGAGGTCGCCGGCTCGATTGCCAGTCAGGGCACCGGCTCAGGTCTCCGGCTTGATCCCTACTAGGAGGCCTGCAGGAGGCAGGCGAGGGGTGTTGATGTTTCTCTCTGATCATGTTTCTCTCTCTCCCGCTCTCCCTGTCTCTCTCTAAGTTAGAAATAAAAATTGAACAACAGCCTGGCCAGTGTGGCCCGGTGATTGAGCGTCCACCTATGAACTAGGAGCTCACAGGTTTGATTCCCGATCAGGGCACGTGCCTGGGTTGGGGGCTTGATCCCCAGTGTGGGGCGAGCAGGAGGCAGCCAGTGATTCTCCCATCACTGATCCTTCTCTCTCTCTTTCCCTCCCCCTTCTTCCCTGAAATCAATAAATACATGTTTTTAAAAATTAAACAAAAAAAAGATATTCCAGCCAAAACCGGTTTGGCTCAGTGGATAGAGCGTCGGCCTGCGGACTGAAGGGTCCCGGGTTCGATTCCGGTCAAGGGCATGTACCTTGGTTGCAGGCACATCCCCAGTGGGGGGTGTGCAGGAGGCAGCTGATCGGTGTTTCTCTCTCATTGATGTTTCTAGCTTTCTATCCCTCTCCTTTCCTCTCTGCAAAATACCAATAAAATATATTAAAAAAAAAAAAAAAAAAAAAAAAGATACTCCACACATAGCCCTCGGAATTCTGGCGTGGAATACGTGCTCAGTTCACGGTCCTCCCCACTGTGCTTCCTGCTTCCTGCCTTGGGGTGCAGAGCCGGTTACCTTGATTCTAGACACTTTGACGCCCATGTCTGCAGCGAGCTTTTGCATGGTAGGCTTGTTTGGGTAACAATTCTCGTTGAATGCTTTGATGAGGGTTTCCACCTGCTCCTCTGTGAATCTGATGGGGCCGTGAGGCACCGCTGTGGAGAGATTGGGAGAGGAATCATGTAATGACTCAGTGTACACATCAGGCGTCAGGTTCCAGCTGGTCTCTATTTCCTCTTGTCAAGCGGAACCCACCACAACCCTCCAGGAACGAGATCATAAAGCTCTTAAACACACCCGGGTGATTCTCCACCTTCTCCAGCTGATCTGAATGCCCTGACCTGGGAGTCCAGGTTGTTGGTTTTCAAAAACCATGAAGGGCCCCGGGTGGGTGTCTCCGTTGGTTAAAGTGTCGTCCTGATACCCCAACCGTGCAGATTCGATCCCCCGGTCAGGGCGCATGCAAGAAGCAAGTAGCAACCAATGAATGCACAGAGAAGTGGGGCCACAAATCTCCTTCTTGCACTCTCTCTCTCTTTCTCTCAAGTCAATTAACAATTTTTTTCACAAATGAAAGGAAACGTAAGCACGGGAAATAGACGTGCTCTGCTCATGTGGATCAGGAACAACCTGAGACAAGAAAATGGGTGCCAGAACCAAGAGGTGTGCACTAGGTTGGTCCAACACCCACGTGTGCAGTTCTTAATCAGGAGGGATATCTCCGCTCCAGAGGCCTCCCAGGAGGGGTCCTAGCCCCACCGCAGCCCAGGGTTGCAGAGCTGGGGAGAGATGTCCCCAATAACTTCGGGCGGCAAACGACCAGCGGGAATTTGTGGCTGAGTGACATGGAGGCTGCTGGAGACCTGGGCAGGTTCCTCTTAAAGGGGCCAGCGCACAAACTTACATGGTCCTGCTCCCTGTGGGCTCCAGCGCTGGGTGGCGGCACGGGGGGCCACCAGGGACAGACGGGGAGGAAGTGGACTGTGTGCCAGCGGGGCAAGGAACTTCCCCCACCTGGGGAAACAAATAGACTTCAAGTCCAGGAAGCCCACAGTCCCTAACAAGAGGAACCCGAGGAGGACCAACCAAGACACATCATAAATAAAATGCCAAGGGTTAAAGACACAGAGAGAAGCTTAGAAGCAGCAAGAGAAAAGCAGTTATTTACCTACGAGGAAGCACCCATAGGACTGTCAGCTGATTTCTCAACAGAAACATTGCAGCCAGAAGGGAGTGGCAGGAAATATTCACAGTGATGAATAGCAAGAACCTACAACCAAGATTACTCTACCCAGCAAAGCTATCATTCAGAATTGAAGGTCAGATAAAGAGCTTCACAGATAAGAAAAAGTTAAAGGAGGTCAGCACCACAAAACCAGGATTACATGAAATGCTGAAAATAATTCTTTAAGAGGAAGAAGACAGAGGAGGGAGAAAAGATAAAAATATGAACAACGGAGGAGAACCAAGACGGCTGTGTAGTTAAACGCCGGTACTCCCCACCTCTTCACAACCACATCAAAGTTTCAACTGAAATACAGAACCACCATCATTCAGAACCACCTGCAATCTGCCTGAATGGAAGTCCGACAACGAGAGAAGGAAAGAAAGTACTTCGAGACGGGTAGGAGGGGGTAGAGGCACGGAATGGGCTGCTGGGACAACCCAAGGGGTGGCGTTTTCTTCAATCAGGAGGGATGTCTCGGTCTGCAGAGGGCCTCCTGTGAGAAGCAATCACTCCCGACCCGACACCAGGGGCCCCCAGCCCAGGGTTCCACAGCTAGCTAGATTCCTTCCTTCCTCCTTCCTCCCTCCCTTCCTTCCTCCCCTTCCTTCCTTCCTCCCTTCTTTCCTCCCCTCCTTCCTTCCTTTTCCCTTCCTTCCTTTCTTCCTTCTCTCCTTCCTCCCTTCCTTCCCTCCTTCCTCCCTCCTTCTTTCCATCCCTCTCCTTCCTTCCGACCTCCCTCCCTTCCGTCCTCCCTCCCTTCCTCCCTTCCTTCCTTCCTCCTTTCCTTCTTTCCTCACTTCCTTCCTCCATTCCTTTCCTTCCTTCCTTCCCTCCTTTCCTCCCTTCCTTCTCTTCCTTTCTTCCCTTCCTTCCCTCCTTCCTTCCTCCCTTCCTTCCTTCCTTCCCTCCTTCCTTCCTTCCTCCCTCCCTTCCTTTCCTTTCCTTTCCTTCCTTCCTTCCTTCCTCCCTTCCTTTCCTTCCTTCCTTCCTTTCCTTCTCCCTTCCTTCCTTCCTTTCCTTCCTTCCTTCCTTCCTTCCTTCCTTCCTTCCTTCCTTCCTTCCTTCCTCCCTCTCTCCCTTCCTTCCTTCCTTCCTTTCCTTCCTTCCTTCCTTCTCCCTCCCTTCCTTCCTTCCTTCCTTCCTTCCTTCCTTCCTTCCTTCCTTCCTTTCCTTCCTCCCTCTCTCTCCCTTCGCCCCTCCCTCCCTCCCTCTTCTTTCAGTCTCTCTTTCCAGGAATGCAGAAAAAAAGGGCAATGAAGGGCGGAGTGGGGGAGCAGGGCTGGTGGGGATGACTGTGGAAAAAGGGGGACATATGTAATACTTTCAACAGTAAAGATTTTTTTTAAATAAAATAAAAATTATAAATAAAAAGAAGGTCCAGCCCTGCCGGGTGGCCCCGTTGGCTGGAGCAACTTCCTGTGCACCAAAACGGTTGCAGGTCCGATCACAGGAAGGAAAACAATAGAGTCTCTCTGTCTCTCTGTCTCTCTCTCCCTCTCTTTCTCACTCTCTCTCCGTCTCTGTCTCTGACTCTCTCTCTCTCTCTCTGTCTCTGACTCTCTCTCTAAAACAACAAAACAAAGCAAACCCTCCCGTGCTCATTCAATAGCACAGAAAGAAAGAAGGCCATGGGCCGGGGGGAGCATTCCCAGGCCATGTTGACCGTGTGAGCCCTTTGCCACCAGAAGACACTGCCCAGGGGCCCTGAGCGCACCCCGTCCCAGCACAGCCCTGGCTGCTCCGTACCAGAGGGAGGTGCCGGGGCAGGACCGGGCCGGCTCCTTACCTGGAATCGTATCCACAGGGTGCTGTTGGGTCCGTGGTCTCGGCCTTGGCTTTGCTCCTAAGTGGTCCTGGGGGCTTTGATCTCCTCCTCTGTCTTCGGAGCTTAGCTCTTCGATTCTGAAACCAATCCTGAGCGAGGAAACAAGGCTCCGGGTTACTCCTGAGGTCTGTCCCCTTGGGACTAGCTCTTAGAGCTTGGCATTGGGGACCTTCACAATCTCGTCTTGGCATCATTTGCTGAAATACTCATTTTTAAATTATGTTTTTAACTGATTTGAGAGAGAGAAACATCAACATCCATCAGCTGCCTCCTGCACGCCCCTACTGGGGATCTAGGCCAAACCCAGGCATGGGCCCCGACCAGGAGTCAAACCCGAGACCTCTCGGTGCACAGGACACACCCACAATCTGAGCTGTAGTCATGTTTCACGCCGAACATGGCATGCTGTGCTGATAATGCCCTGAAGGGCCCACTCACGCCCTAGCCTGTCTGGCTCAGTGGATAGGGCATCAGTCTGTGAACTGAATGATCCCAGGTTCAGTTCCCGGTCAAGGTCACGACCATGTTTCTCTCTACTTCCTTCCATTCTCTCTCAGTATCAAAGGGAAAAATGTCCTCAGGTGAGGATTAACAAAAAGTAATAATAAGAAAGTGCAAGTGATGTTCGTGTTTTTTTTAAAAAAAGAACCAACTCAAGCCGGCGGGTATGGCTCCGTGGTTGAGCATCCACCCAGGCACCAAGAGGTCGCCGGCTCGATTGCCAGTCAGGGCACCGGCTCAGGTCTCCGGCTTGATCCCTACTAGGAGGCCTGCAGGAGGCAGGCGAGGGGTGTTGATGTTTCTCTCTGATCATGTTTCACTCTCTCCCGCTCGCCCTCTCTCTCTCTAAGTCACAAATTAAAAATTAAACAACAGCCTGGCCAGTGTGGCCCGGTGATTGAGCGTCCACCTATGAACTAGGAGCTCACAGGTTTGATTCCCGATCAGGGCACATGCCTGGGTTGGGGGCTAGATCCCCAGTGCGGGGCGAGCAGGAGGCAGCCAGTGATTCTCCCATCACTGATCCTTCTATCTCTCTTTCCCTCCCCTTCTTCTCTGAAATCAATAAATACATGTTTTAAAAATTAAACAAAAAAAAGATATTCCAGCCAAAACCGGTTTGGCTCAGTGGATAGAGCGTCGGCCTGCAGACTGAAGGGTCCCGGGTTCGATTCCGGTCAAGGGCATGTACCTTGGTTGCAGGCACATCCCCAGTGGGGGGTGTGCAGGAGGCAGCTGATCGATGTTTCTCTCTCATCGATGTTTCTAGCTTTCTATCCCTCTCCTTTCCTCTCTGCAAAATACCAATAAAATATATTTAAAAAAAAAAAAAAAAAAAAAGATACTCCACACATAGCCCTCGGAACCCTGGCGTGGAATACGTGCTCAGTTCACGGTCCTCCCCACTGTGCTTCCTGCTTCCTGTCTTGGGGTGCAGAGCCGGTTACCTTGATTCTAGACACTTTGACGCCCATGTCTGCAGCGAGCTTTTGCATGGTAGGCTTGTTTGGGTAACAATTCTGGTTGAATGCTTTGATGAGGGTTTCCACCTGCTCCTCTGTGAATCTGATGGGGCAGGGAGGCACCGCTGTGGAGAGGTTGGGAGAGAGGAATCATGTAATGACTCAGTGTACACATCAGGCGTCAGGTTCCAGCTGGTCTCTATTTCCTCTTGTCAAGCGGAACCCACCACAACCCTCCAGGAACGAGATCATAAAGCTCTTAAACACACACGGGTGATTCTCCACCTTCTCCCGCTGATCTGAATGCCCTGACCTGGGAGTCCAGGTCGTTGGTTTTCAAAAACCATGAAGGGCCCCGGGTGGGTGTCTCCGTTGGTTAAAGTGTCGTCCTGATACCCCAACCGTGCAGATTCGATCCCCGGTCAGGGCGCATGCAAGAAGCAAGTAGCAACCAATGAATGCACAGAGAAGTGGGGCCACAAATCTCTTTCTTGCACTCTCTCTCTTTCTCTCAAGTCAATTAACAATTTTTTTCACAAATGAAAGGAAACGTAAGCACGGGAAATAGACGTGCTCTGCTCATTTGGATCAGGAACAACCTGAGACAAGAAAATGGGTGCCAGAACCAAGAGGTGTGCACTAGGTTGGTCCAACACCCACGTGTGGAGTTCTTAATCAGGAGGGATATCTCCGCTCCAGAGGCCTCCCAGGAGGGGTCCCAGCCCCACCCCAGCCCAGGGTTGCAGAGCTGGGGAGTGATGTCCCCATAACTTCGGGCGGCAAAGACCAGCGGGAATTGTGGCTCAGTGACATGGAGGCTGCTGGAGACCCGGGCAGTTCCTCTTAAAGGGCCAGCGCACAAACTTACATGGTCCTGCTCCCTGTGGGCTCCAGCGCTGGGTGGCGGCACGGGGGGCACCAGGGACAGACGGGGAGGAAGTGGACTGTGTGCCAGCGGGGCAGGCACTTCCCCCACCTGGTGAAACAAATAGACTTCAAGTCCAGGAAGCCCACAGTCCCTAACAAGAGGAACCCGAGGAGGACCAACCAAGACACATCATAAATAAAATGCCAAGGGTTAAAGACACAGAGAGAAGCTTAGAAGCAGCAAGAGAAAAGCAGTTATTTACCTACGAGGAAGCACCCATAGGACTGTCAGCTGATTTCTCAACAGAAACATTGCAGGCCAGAAGGGAGTGGCAGGAAATATTCAAAGTCATGAGTAGCAAGAACCTACAACCAAGATTACTCTACCCAGCAAAGCTATCTTTCAGAATTGAAGGTCAGATAAAGAGCTTCACAGATAAGAAAAAGCTAAAGGAGGTCATCACCACAAAACCAGGATTACATGAAATGCTGAAAATAATTATTTAAGAGGAAGAAGAAGACAGAGGAGGGGAGAAAACATAAAAATATGAACAACGGAGGAGAACCCAGACGGCTGTGTAGTTAAACGCCGGTACTCCCCACCTGTCACAACCACATCAAAGTTTCAACTGAAATACAGAACCACCATCATTCAGAACCACCTGCAATCTGCCTGAATGGAAGTCTGAAAACGAGAGAAGGAAAGAAAGTATTCGAGACGGGTAGGAGGGGTAGAGGCACGGAATGGGCTGCTGGGACACCCATGGGTGGCGTTATCTTCCATTGGGAGGGATGTCTCGGCTGCAGAGGCCTCCTGTGAGAAGCAATCACTCCCGACCTGACACCAGGGCCCCAGCCCAGGGTTCCACAGCTAGCTAGATTCCTTCCTTCCTCCCTTCCTTCCTCCCTTCCTCCCTCCCTTCCTTCCTTCCTCCCTTCTTTCCTCCCCTCCTTCCTTCCTTTTTCCCTTCCTTCCTTTCTTCTTTCTCTCCTTCCTCCCTTCCTTCCCTCCTTCCTCCCTCCTTCCTTCCATCCCTCCTGCCATCCGACCTCCCTCCCTTCCGTCCTCCCTCCCTTCCTCCCTTCCTTCCTTCCTCCTTTCCTTCTTTCTTTCTTTCCTTCCTTACTCCCTTCCTTCTCTTCCTTTCTTCCCTTCCTTCCCTCCTTCCTTCCCTCCTTCCTTCCTTCCTTCCTTCCCTCCTTCCTTCCTTCCTTCCTTCCTTCCCTCCTTCCTTCCCTCCTTCATTCCCTCCTTCCTTCCCTCCTTCCTCCCTTACTCCCTTCCTCCCTTCCTTCCTTCCTCCTTTCCTTCTTTCTTTCCTTCCTTCCTTACTCCCTTCCTTCTCTT
The DNA here is from genome assembly GCF_963455305.1 of Plecotus auritus. NCBI lineage: Eukaryota > Metazoa > Chordata > Mammalia > Chiroptera > Vespertilionidae > Plecotus > Plecotus auritus. Next base: position 2,625,960 of record NC_137785.1, on the reverse strand, counting down.
CCTTTCTTCCCTTCCTTCCCTCCTTCCTTCCCTCCCTCCTTCCTTCCCTCCTTCCGTTCTTCCCTCCTTCCTTCCCTCCTTCCTTCCTTCCCTCCTTCCTTCCTTCCTTCCTTCCTTCCCTCCTTCCTCCCTTACTCCCTTCCATCCTTCCTTCCTTCCTTCCCTCCCTCCTTCCTTCCTTCCCCCCTCCCTCCCTCCCTCTTCTTTCAGTCTCTCTTTCCAGGAATGCAGAAAAAAAAGGGCAATGAAGGCGGGAGTGGGGAGCAGGGCTGGTGGGGGTTGACTGTGGAAAAAGGGGGACATATGTAATACTTTCACCAGTAAAGATTTTTTTTAAATAAAATAAAATAATAAATAAAAAGAAGGTCCAGCCCTGGCCCGGTGGCCCCGTTGGTTTGAGTGACATCCTGTGCACCAAAACGGTGGCAGGTCCGATCACAGGAAGGAAAACTATCGAGTCTCTCTGTCTCTCTGTCTCTGTCTGTCTCTGCCTCTCTCTCTCTCTGTCTCTGTCTGTCTCTCTGTCTCTCTGTCTCTCTGTCTCTCTCTCTCTCTCTCTCTCTGTCTCTCTCTCTCTCTCTCCCTCTTTCTCTCTCTCTCTGTCTCTGTCTCTCTCTCTCTCTCTCTCTCTCTCTCTCTCTCTCTCTACGTCTCTGTCTCTCTCTCTCTCTGTCTCTCTCTCTCTTTCTCTCTCTCTGTCTCTGTCTCTCTCTCTCTCTCTCTCTCTCTGTCTCTCTCTCTCTCTCTCTACGTCTCTGTCTCTCTCTCTCTCTCTCTGTCTCTCTCTCTGTCTCTCTGTCTCTCTCTCTCTCTCTCTCTCTCTCTCTCTCTGTCTCTCTCTCTCTCTCTCTACGTCTCTGTCTCTCTCTCTCTCCCTCTGTCTCTGTCTCTCTCTCTCTCTTTCTAAAACAACAAAACAAAACAACCCTCCCGTGCTCATTCAATAACACAGAAAGAAAGAAGGCCATGGGCCGGGGGGGAGCATTCCCAGGCCATGTTGACCGTGTGAGCCCTTTGCCACCAGAAGACACTGCCCAGGGGCCCTGAGCGCACCCCGTCCCAGCACAGCCCTGGCTGCTCCGTACCAGAGGGAGGTGCCGGGGCAGGACCGGGCCGGCTCCTTACCTGGAATCGTCTCCACAGGGTGCTGTGGGTCGTGGTCTCGGCCTTGGCTTGCTCCTAAGTGGTCCTGGGGCTTTGATCTCTTCCTCTGCCTTCGGAGCTTAGCTCTTCGATTCTGAAACCAATTCTAGCGAGGAAACAAGGCTCAGGGTTACTCCTGAGGTCTGTCCCCTTGGACTAGCTCTTAGTCAGACCTTGGCATTGGGCACCTTTACAATCTCGTCTTGGCATCATTTGCTGGAATACTCATTTTTAAATTATGTTTTAACTGATTTGAGAGAGAGAAACATCAACATCCATCAGCTGCCTCCTGCACGCCCTACTGGGGATCTAGGCCAAACCCAGGCATGGGCCCCGACCAGGAGTCAAACCTGAGACCTCTCGGTGCACAGGACCACACCCACAATCGGAGCGGTAGTCATGTTTCACGCCGTACATGGATGCTGTGCTGATAATGCCCTGAAGGGCCCACTCACGCCCTAGCCTGTCTGGCTCAGTGGGTAGAGCATCAGTCTGTGAACTGAATGATCCCAGGTTCAGTTCCCGGTCAAGGTCACGACCATGTTTCTCTCTACTTCCCTTCCACTCTCTCTCAATATCAATGGGAAAAATGTCCTCAGGTGAGGATTAACAAAAAAGTAATAATAATAAAGTGCAAGTGATGTTCGTGTTTTTTTTAAAAAGAACCAACTCAAGCCCGGCGGGTATGGCCCCGTGGTTGAGCATCCACCCAGGCACCAAGAGGTCGCCGGCTCGATTGCCAGTTAGGGCACCGGCTCAGGTCTCCGGCTTGATCCCTACTAGGAGGCCTGCAGGAGGCCGGCGAGGGGTGTTGATGTTTCTCCCTGATCATGTTTCTCTCTCTCTCCCGCTCTCCCTCTCTCTCTCTAAGTTAGAAATAAAAATTAAACAACAGCCTGGCCAGTGTGGCCCGGTGATTGAGCGTCCACCTATGAACTAGGAGGTCACAGGTTTGATTCCCGATCAGGGCACATGCCTGGGTTGCGGGCTTGATCCCCAGTGTGGGGGGAGCAGGAGGCAGCCAGTGATTATCTCATCACTGATCCTTCTATCTCTCTTTCCCTCCCCCTTCTTCTCTGAAATCAATAAATGCGTGTTTTTAAAAATTAAACAAAAAAAGATACTCCGCACACATCCCTCGGAACCCTGGTGTGGAATACGTGCTCAGTTCACAGTCCTCCCCACTGTGCTTCCTGCTTCCTGTCTTGGGGTGCAGAGCCGGTTACCTTGATTCTAGACACTTTGACGCCCATGTCTGCAGCGAGCTTTTGCATGGTAGGCTTGTTTGGGTAACAATTCTCGTTGAATGCTTTAATGAGGGTTTCCACCTGCTTCTCTGTGAATCTGATGGGGCCGGGAGGCACCGCTGTGGAGAGGTTGGGAGAGAGGAATCATGTAATGACTCAGTGTACACATCAGTCGTCAGGTTCCAGCTGGTCTCTATTTCCTCTTGTCAAGCGGAACCCACCACAACCCTCCAGGAACGAGATCATAAAGCTCTTAAACACACACGGGTGATTCTCCACCTTCTCCCGCTGATCTGAATGCCCTGACCTGGGAGTCCAGGTCGTCTGTTTTCAAAAACCCTGAAGGGCCCCGGGTGGGTGTCTCCGTTGGTTAAAGTGTCGTCCTGATACCCCAACCGTGCAGATTCGATCCCCGGTCAGGGCGCATGCAAGAAGCAAGTAGCAATCAATGAATGCACAGAGAAGTGGGGCCACAAATCTTTCTCTCTCTTGCACTCTGTCTCTCAAGTCAATTAACTAACTTTTTACAGCCCTGGCTTGTTTGGCTCAGTGGATAGAGCATCGGCCTCTGGACCGAAGGGTCCCGGGTTCGATTCTGGTAAAGGCACGTGCCTGGGTTGCAGGTTCGATCCCATTAGGGGCCTGCAGGAGCGGCCGATCCATGATTCTCTCTCGTCATGGATGTTTCTATCTCTCACCCTCTCCTTTCCTCTCTGAAATCAATAAAAAATATATTTAGAAAAAGAAGCAACCAATGAATGCATAAATAAGTGGAAAAACAAATAGATAAAAAAATAAATAATAAATTAAATAAATAAATAATTTTTTTACAAATGAAAGGAAACGTAAGCCACGGGAAATAGACGTGCTCTGCTCATGTGGATCAGGAACAACCTGAGACCAGAAAATGGGTGCCAGAACCAAGAGGTGTGCACTAGGTTGGTCCAACACCCACGTGTGCAGTTCTTAATCAGGAGGGATATCTCCGCTCCAGAGGCCTCCCAGGAGGGGTCCCAGCCCCACCCCAGCCCAGGGTTGCAGAGCTGGGGAGTGATGTCCCCATAACTTCGGGCGGCAAAGACCAGCGGGAATTGTGGCTCAGTGACATGGAGGCTGCTGGAGACCCGGGCAGTTCCTCTTAAAGGGCCAGCGCACAAACTTACATGGTCCTGCTCCCTGTGGGCTCCAGCGCTGGGTGGCGGCACGGGGGGCACCAGGGACAGACGGGGAGGAAGTGGACTGTGTGCCAGCGGGGCAGGCACTTCCCCCACCTGGTGAAACAAATAGACTTCAAGTCCAGGAAGCCCACAGTCCCTAACAAGAGGAACCCAAGGAGGACCACACCAAGACACATCATAAATAAAATGCCACGGGTTAAAGACACAGAGAGAAGCTTAGAAGCAGCAAGAGAAAAGCAGTTATTTACCTACGAGGAAGCACCCATAGGACTGTCAGCTGATTTCTCAACAGAAACATTGCAGGCCAGAAGGGAGTGGCAGGAAATATTCACAGTGATGAATAGCAAGAACCTACACCAAGATTACTCTACCCAGCAAAGCTATCATTCAGAATTGAGGTTCAGATAAAGAGCTTCACAGACCAGAAAAGCTAAAGGAGGTCATCACCACCAAACCAGGATTACATGAAATGCTGAAAATAATTATTTAAGAGGAAGAAGAAGACAGAGGAGGGGAGAAAAGATAAAAATATGAACAACAGAGGAGAACCAAGACGGCTGTGTAGTTAAACGCCGGTACTCGCCACCTGTCACAACCACATCAAAGTTTCAACTGAAATACAGAACCACCATCATTCACAACCACCTGCAATCTGGCTGAATGGAAGTCGGACAACGAGAGAAGGAAAGAAAGTACATCGAGACGGGTAGGAGGGGTAGAGGCACGGAATGGGCTGCTGGGACACCCATGGGTGGCGTTTTCCTCAATCGGGAGGGATGTCTCGGCTGCAGAGGCCTCCTGTGAGAAGCAATGGCTCCTGACCTGACACCAGGGCCCCAGCCCAGGGTTCCAGAGCTAGCCAGATCCCTCCCTTTCTCCCTCCCTCTTCTTTCTATCTCTCTTTCCCAGGAATGCAGAAAAAAAGGGCATAGAAGGCGGGAGGGGAGAGCAGGGCTGGTGGGGTTTCATGGGGGAAAATGGGGAACAAATGTAATACTTTCAACGGTAAAGATATTTTTTTAAATAAAAATAAAAAGAAGGTCTAGCCCTGGCCGGGAGGCTCCATTGTTTGTAGCGACATCCTGTGCACCAAAACGGTTGCAGGTCCGATCACAGGAAGGAAAACATTCAAGTCTCTCTGTGTCTCTCTCTGTCTCTCTCTCTCTCTCTCTTTCTCCCCCCTCTTTCTCTCTCTCTCTGTCTCTGTCTCTCTGTCTCTCTCTCTCTCTCCCTCCCTCTTTCTCTCTCTCTCTCTCTCTCTATCTCTCTCTCTCTCTCTCTCTCCGTCTCTGTCTCTCTCTCTCTCTCTCCCTCTCTCTATCTCTCTCTCTCTCTCTCTCTCTCTCTGTCTCTGTCTCTCTCAGTCTCTGTCCTGTTTCTCTCTCTCTCTCTAAAACAACAAAACAAAACAACCCTCCCGTGCTCATTCAATAACACAGAAAGAAAGAAGGCCATGGGCCGGGGGGGAGCATTCCCAGGCCATGTTGACCGTGTGAGCCCTTTGCCACCAGAAGACGCTGCCCAGGGGCCCTGAGCGCACCCCGTCCCAGCACAGCCCTGGCTGCTCCGTACCAGAGGGAGGTGCCGGGGCAGGACCGGGCCGGCTCCTTACCTGGAATCGTCTCCACAGGGCGCTGTGGGTCGTAGTCTCGGCCTTGGCTTGCTCCTAAGTGGTCCTGAGGCTTTGATCTCCTCCTCTGTCTTCGGAGCTTAGCTCTTCGATTCTGAAACCAATTCTAAGCGAGGAAACAAGGCTCAGGGTTACTCCTGAGGTCTGTCCCCTTGGACTAGCTCTTAGTCAGACCTTGGCATTGGGACCATCACAATCTCCTCTTGGCATCATTTGCTGGAATACTCATTTTTAAATTATGTTTTAACTGATTTGAGAGAGAGAAACATCAACATCCATCAGCTGCCTCCTGCATGCCCTACTGGGGCTCTAGCCCAAACCCAGGCAAGGGCCCGACCAGGAGTCAAACCCGAGACGTCTCGGTGCACAGGACCACACCCACAATCGGGGCCGTAGTCATGTTTCACGCTGTACATGGATGCTGTGCCGATAATGCCCTGAAGGGCCCACTCACTTCCTAGCCTGTCTGGCTCAGTGGGTAGAGCATCAGTCTGTGAACTGAATGATCCCAGGTTCAATTCCCGGTCAAGGTCACGACCATGTTTCTCTCAACTTCCCTTCCATTCTCTCTCAATATCAATGGGAAAAATGTCCTCAGGTGAGGATTAACAAAAAAGTAATAATAATAAGGTGCAAGGGATGTTCGTTTTTTTTTAAAAAAAAGAACCAACTCAAGCCCGGCGGGTATGGCTCCGTGGTTGAGCATCCACCCAGGCACCAAGAGGTCGCCGGCTCCATTGCCAGTCAGGGCACCGGCTCAGGTCTCCGGCTTGATCCCTACTAGGAGGCCTGCAGGAGGCAGGGGAGGGGTGTTGATGTTTCTCTCTGATCATGTTTCTCTCTCTCTCCCGCTCTCCCTCTCTCTCTCTAAGTTAGAAATAAAAATTAAACAACAGCCTGGCCAGTGTGGCCCGGTGATTGAGCGTCCACCTATGAATTAGGAGCTCACAGGTTTGATTCCCGATCAGGGCACATGCCTGGGTTGCGGGCTTGATCTCCAGTGTGGGGCGAGCAGGAGGCAGCCAGTGATTCTCCCATCACTGATCCTTCTATCTCTCTTTCCCTCCCCCTTCTTCTCTGAAATCAATAAATACGTGTTTTTAAAAATTAAACAAAAAAATGATACTCCACACACAGCCCTCGGAACCCTGGCGTGGAATACGTGCTCAGTTCACGGTCCTCCCCACTGTGCTTCCTGCTTCCTGTCTTGGGGTGCAGAGCCGGTTACCTTGATTCTAGACACTTTGACGCCCATGTCTGCAGCGAGCTTTTGCATGGTAGGCTTGTTTGGGTAACAATTCTCGTTGAATGCTTTGATGAGGGTTTCCACCTGCTCCTCTGTGAATCTGATGGGGCCGTGAGGCACCGCTGTGGAGAGGTTGGGAGAGAGGAATCATGGAATGACTCAGTGTACACATCAGGCGTCAGGTTCCAGCTGGTCTCTATTTCCTCTTGTCAAGCGGAACTCACCACAACCCTCCAGGAACGAGATCATAAAGCTCTTAAACACACCCGGGTGATTCTCCACCTTCTCCCGCTGATCTGAATGCCCCGACCTGAGGGTCCAGGTCGTCTGTTTTCAAAAACCATGAAGGGCCCCGGGTGGGTGTCTCCGTTGGTTAAAGTGTCGTCCTGATACCCCAACCGTGCAGATTCGATCCCCGGTCAGGGCGCATGCAAGAAGCAAGTAGCAACCAATGAATGCACAGAGAAGTGGGGCCACAAATCTCCTTCTTGCACTCTCTCTCTCTCTCTCAAGTCAATTAACTAACTTTTTTACAGCCCTGGCTGGTTTGGCTCAGTGGATAGAGCATCGGCCTCTGGACCGAAGGGTCCCGGGTTTGATTCTGGTCAGGGCACATGCCTGGGTTGCAGGTTCGATCCCCCTAGGGGCCTGCAGGAGCGGCCGATCCATGATTCTCTCTCGTCATGGATGTTTCTATCTCTCACTCTCTCCTTTCCTCTCTGAAATCAATAAAAAATATATTTAAAAAAAGAAGCAACCAATGAATGCATAAATAAGTGGAAAAACAAATAAATAAAAAAATAAATAATAAATTAAATAAATAAATAATTTTTTACAAATGAAAGGAAACGTAAGCCACGGGAAATAGACGTGCTCTGCTCATGTGGATCAGGAACAACCTGAGACCAGAAAATGGGTGCCAGAACCAAGAGGTGTGCACTAGGTTGGTCCAACACCCACGTGTGCAGTTCTTACTCAGGAGGGATATCTCCGCTCCAGAGGCCTCCCAGGAGGGGTCCCAGCCCCACCCCAGCCCAGGGTTGCAGAGATGGGGAGCGATGTCCCCATAACTTCGGGCGGCAAAGACCAGCGGGAATTGTGGCTGAGTGACATGGAGGCTGCTGGAGACCCAGGCAGTTCCTCTTAAAGGGCCAGCGCACAAACTTACATGGTCCTGCTCCCTGTGGGCTCCAGCGCTGGGTGGCGGCACGGGGGGCACCAGGGACAGACGGGGAGGAAGTGGACTGTGTGCCAGCGGGGCAGGCACTTCCCCCACCTGGGGAAACAAATAGACTTCAAGTCCAGGAAGCCCACAGTCCCTAACAAGAGGAACCCAAGGAGGACCACACCAAGACACATCATAAATAAAATGCCAAGGGTTAAAGGCACAGAGAGAAGCTTAGAAGCAGCAAGAGAAAAGCAGTTATTTACCTACGAGGAAGCACCCATAGGACTGTCAGCTGATTTCTCAACAGAAACATTGCAGGCCAGAAGGGAGTGGCAGGAAATATTCAAAGTGATGAGTAGCAAGAACCTACAACCAAGATTACTCTACCCAGCAAAGCTCTCATTCAGAATTGAAGGTCAGATAAAGAGCTTCACAGATAAGAAAAAGCTAAAGGAGGTCATCACCACCAAACCAGGATTACATGAAATGCTGAAAATAATTCTTTAAGAAGAAGAAGAAGACAGAGGAGGGGAGAAAAGATAAAAATATGAACAACGGAGGAGAACCAAGACGGCTGTGTAGTTAAACGCCGGTACTCCCCACCTGTCACAACCACATCAAATTTTCAACTGAAATACAGAACCACCATCATTCACAACCACCTGCAATCTGGCTGAATGGAAGTCCGACAACGAGAGAAGGAAAGAAAGTACATCGAGACGGGTAGGAGGGCTAGATCACGGAATGGGCTGTTGGGACACCCATGGGTGGCGTTTTCTTCAATCGGGAGGGATGTCTCGGCTGCAGGGGCCTCCTGTGAGAAGAATGGCTCCTGACCTGACACCAGGGCCCCAGCCCAGGGTTCCAGAGCTAGCTAGATTCCTTCCTTCCTCCCTTCCTCCCTCCCTTCCTTCCTCCCTTCCTTCCTCCCTTCCTTCCTCCCTTCCTTCTTCCCTTCCTTCCTTCCTTCCTCCCTTCTTTCCTCCCCTCCTTCCTTCCTTCCTTTCTTCCTTCTCTCCTTCCTCCCTTGCTTCCCTTCTTCCTCCCTCCTTCCTTCCTTCCTCCCTTCCTTTCTTCCCTTCCTTCCTTCCTTCCTTCCTTCCTCCCTCCCTCCCTTCCTTCCTTCCTTCCTTTCCTTCCTCCCTCTCTCTCTTCCCCCCTCCCTCCCTCCCTCCCTCTTCTTTCCGTCTCTCTGTCCCAGGAATGCAGAAAAAAAGGACAATGAAGGCGGGAGTGGGGAGCAGGGCTGGTGGGGGTTGACTGTGGAAAAAGGGGGACATATGTAATACTTTCAACAGTAAAGATTTTTTTTAAATAAAATAAAATTATAAATAAAAAGAAGGTCCAGCCCTGGCCAGGTGGCCCCGTTGGTTGGAGCGACATCCTGTGCACCAAAACGGTGGCAGGTCCGATCACAGGAAGGAAAACTATCGAGTCTCTCTGTCTCTCTGTCTCTCTCAGTCTCTGTCTGTCTCTGCCTCTCTCTCTCTCTCTCTGTCTCTGACTCTCTCTCTAAAACAACAAAACAAAGCAAACCCTCCCGTGCTCATTCAATAACACAGAAAGAAAGAAGGCCATGGGCCGGGGGGCAGCATTCCCAGGCCATGTTGACCGTGTGAGCCCTTTGCCACCAGAAGACACTGCCCAGGGGCCCTGAGCGCACCCCGTCCCAGCACAGCCCTGGCTGCTCCGTACCAGAGGGAGGTGCCGGGGCAGGACCGGACCGGCTCCTTACCTGGAATCGTCTCCACAGGGCGCTGTGGGTCGTGGTCTCGGGCTTGGCTTGCTCCTAAGTGGTCCTGGGGCTTTGATCTCTTCCTCTGTCTTCGGAGCTTAGCTCTTCGATTCTGAAACCAATCCTGAGCGAGGAAACAAGGCTCAGGGTTACTCCTGAGGTCTGTCCCCTTGGACTAGCTCTTAGAGCTTGCCATTGGGGACCTTCACAATCTCGTCTTGGCATCATTTGCTGGAATACTCATTTTTAAATTATGTTTTAACTGATTTGAGAGAGAGAAACATCAACATCCATCAGCTGCCTCCTGCACGCCCTACTGGGGCTCTAGGCCAAACCCAGGCATGGGCCCGACCAGGAATCAAACCCGAGACCTCTCGGTGCACAGGACCACACCCACAATCGGAGCCGTAGTCATGTTTCACGCTGTACATGGATGCTGTGCTGATAATGCCCTGAAGGGCCCACTCACGCCCTAGCCTGTCTGGCTCAGTGGAAAGGGCATCAGTCTGTGAACTGAATGATCGCAGGTTCAATTCCCGGTCAAGGTCACGACCATGTTTCTCTCTACTTCCCTTCCACTCTCTCTCAATATCAATGGGAAAAATGTCCTCAGGTGAGGATTAACAAAAAAGTAAAAATAATAAAGTGCAAGTGATGTTCGTTTGTTTTTTTCAAAAAAAGGAACCAACTCAAGCCCGGCGGGTATGGCTCCGTGGTTGAGCATCCACCCAGGCACCAAGAGGTCGCCGGCTCGATTGCCAGTCAGGGCACCGGCTCAGGTCTCCGGCTTGATCCCTACTAGGAGGCCTGCAGGAGGCCGGCGAGGGGTGTGGATGTTTCTCTCTGATCATGTTTCTCTCTCTCTCTCCCGCTCTCCCTCTCTCTCTCTAAGTTAGAAATAAAAATTGAACAACAGCCTGGCCAGTGTGGCCCGGTGATTGAGCGTCCACCTATGAACTAGGAGCTCACAGGTTTGATTCCCGATCAGGGCACATACCTGGGTTGGGGGCTTGATCCCCAGTGTGGGTCGAGCAGGAGGCAGCCAGTGATTCTCCCATCACTGATCCTTCTATCTCTCTTTCCCTCCCCCTTCTTCTCTGAAATCAATAAATACGTGTTTTTAAAAATTAAACAAAAAAAGATACTCCACACACAGCCCTCGGAACCCTGGCGTGGAATACGTGCTCAGTTCACGGTCCTCCCCACTGTGCTTCCTGCTTCCTGTCTTGGGGTGCAGAGCCGGTTACCTTGATTCTAGACACTTTGACGCCCATGTCTGCAGCGAGCTTTTGCATGGTAGGCTTGTTTGGGTAACAATTCTCGTTGAATGCTTTGATGAGGGTTTCCACCTGCTCCTCTGTGAATCTGATGGGGCAGGGAGGCACCGCTGTGGAGAGGTTGGGAGAGAGGAATCATGGAATGACTCAGTGTCCACATCAGGCGTCAGGTTCCAGCTGGTCTCTATTTCCTCTTGTCAAGCGGAACCCACCACAACCCTCCAGGAACGAGATCATAAAGCTCTTAAACACACACGGGTGATTCTCCACCTTCTCCAGCTGATCTGAATGCCCTGACCTGGGGGTCGAGGCCTTCTGTTTTGTTTTTTCTTATTTTCCTTTTTGGTTAATCCTCACCTGAGGATATTTTTCCTTTAAATTTTAGAGACGGAGGGATGGACAGAGAGAGAAACACTGGTTGAGAGAGACCCATCGATTGGTTGCCCTCGCACATGCCCCAACCAGGTCCAGGGATCGAGCCTACCTATGAGGTACATGCCCTTGACTGGTATGGAACCGGGACCCTTCAGTCCACAGGCCGACACTCTTTCCACTGAGCTAAACAGGCGACGGCAAGGTTGTCCGTTTTCAAAAACCATGAAAGGCCCTGGCTGGGTATCTTAGTTGATTAAATCATCATCGGGATACCCACACAGTGCACATTCGATCCCTGGTCAGGACACATACAAGAAGCAAGATCCTGTTCATAGCAACACAATTTGCAATAGCTAAGATTTGGAAACAGCCCAAATGCCCATGCGCAGATGAGTGGATTAGAAAACTATGGTGGCCTAGCCGATTTGGCTCAGTGGATAGAGCAACAGCCTGCGGACTCAAGGGTCCCAGCTTTGATTCTGGTCAAGGGTATGTACCTTGGTTGCGGGCACATCCCCAGTGGGAGGTGTGCAGGAGGCAGCTGATCGATGTTTCTAACTCTCTATCCCTCTCCCTTCCTCTCTGTAAAAAATCAATAAAATATACTTTAAAAAAAAGAAAACTATGGCACATCTACACAGTGGAATACTACGCTGCTATAAAAAAGAAGGAATTCTTACCATTTGCAGCAGCACGAATGGCTCTGGAGAGCATTATGCTAAGTGAAAGAAGCCAGGCAATGAAAGAAAAATACCACATGAGCCAAAACCGGTTTGGATCAGTGGATAGAGCGTCGGCCTGCGGACTGAAGGGTCCCGGGTTCGATTCCGGTCAAGGGCATGTACCTTGGTTGCGGGCACATCTCCAGTGGGAGGTGTGCAGGAGGCAGCTGATCGATGTTTCTGTCTCATCGATGTTTCTAACTCTCTATCCCTCTCCCTTCCTCTCTGTAAAATATCAATAAAATATATTTAAAAAAAAAAATACCACATAATCTCACTCATTTATGGAAAATAAAGAACATTATAACCTGATGAACAAAAAGATAGATACAGAGGCAGTAAAGCACTGAACAGACTGTCAAATTACAGCGGGAAGGCTAGGGAGTGCTGGGGAGGGCGGGAAAGAGATCAACCAAAGGACTTGTATGCTTGCATATAAGCACACCGATGGACACAAGACACTGGGGGTGGGGGGGGGAGGGGTGGGATGAGGGCATGGGACAGGGGTAGGGGAGGCTGGGGGAAGGTAAAGAGGGGAAAAAGGAGATATATGTACTCATATATGTAATACTTCAAACAATAAAAAAAACATTTTTAAAAAAGTTAAAAAAAGAAAAAAAGAAGAAGAAGCAAGAACCCCAGCTGGTTTTGGGCAGCGGATAGAAGCTTGGTTGCCCGAAGATTAGGGGCCCGGATTACGGGCTCCATCCCCAGAGGAGGGGCCTGCAGGAGGCAGCAACGATTCTCTCTCATCATCGATGTTTCTCTCTCTCCTCCTCCCTTCCTCTCTGAAATCAATAAAAATATTTTTAACAATAAAAATTAAAAAAGAAAATAGGTTCCAGAACCAAGAGGTGTGGACTAGGTTGGTCCAACACCCATGTTTGGAGTTCTTAATCAGGAGGGATATCTCCACTCCAGAGGCCTCCCGGGAGGGGTCCCAGCCCCACCCCAGCCCAGGGTTCCAGAGCTGGGGAGAGATGTCCCCATAACTCCGGGCTGTCAAAACCTGCGGGAATTGTGGTTGAGTGACATGGAGACCCAGGCAGTTCCTCTTAAAGGGCCAGTGCCCAAACTTACACGGTCCCGCTCCCTCTGAGTTCCGGCGCTGGGTGGCGGCATCGGGTGGCAGCTCCAGCACTGGGGCACCAGGGACAGACGGGGAGGAAGTGGACTGTGTGCCAGCGGGACAGGAACTTCCCCCACCTGGTGAAGGAAATAGACTTACACGTTCAGGAAGCCCAGAGAGTCCCATACAAGAGGAACCCAAAGAGGACCACGCCAAGACACATCATAATTAAAATGCCAAGGGTTAAGACAAAGAGAGAATCTTAAAAGCAGCAAGAGAAAAACAGTTACCTACAAGGGAGCACCCATCCGACTGTCAGCTGATTTCTCAACAGCAATGTGGCATGCCAGCCCTAACCGGTTTGGCTCAGTGGATAGAGCGTCGGCCTGCGGACTCAAGGGTCCCGGGTTCGATTCCGGTCAAGGGCATGCACTTTGGTTGCGGGCACGTCCCCCATAGGGGGTGTGCAGGAGGCAGATGATCGATGTTTCTCTCTCATCGATGTTTCTAACTCTCTCTCCTTCTCCCTTCCTCTCTGTAAAAAAATCAATATATTTTTAAAAAAAAGAAATGTGGCAGGCCAGAAGGGAGTGGCAAGAAATAAGCCAAGTGATGAATAGCAATGACCTACAACCAAGATTACCAGGTGTACCAGTTAATAATGCGGATTTTTTTCCTAGATGGAGTTACACATATGTTGATGTATATGCGATTTGATATGTATGCTATTTTGTTGTATTGACAACAAGCTTCAAAACTTCGTATGTCTAATTTTCTTATGATGTTAACATCACAGATATTTTTACACTTAAAAATGTCGAATTTCGTGCCAAAAAAAAAAGCATTTGTGGGAGGTTTTAATTCATTACTTTATTTTGAAGGAAAGTGCTGCTGAAAGTGATCGTATACTTCGGGAGGCTTATGGTGAACATGCTCCATCTTAAGGCACTTGTGAACACTGGTTTAAACGCTTTAAAAGGGATGATTTCGATGTGAAAGACAAAGAATGTCCAGGTCAACTGAAAAAGTTTGAAGACCAACAATGACAAGCATTATTGGATGAAGATGCGTGTCAAACTCAAAAACAACCTGAAGAAAGATTAAATGTTGCTCAGCAAACCATTTCCAATAGTTTACAAGCAATGGGAAGGATTTTAAAGGAAGGAAAACGGGTGCCACATCAACTGAACGAAAGACAAATGGAAAACCGAGAAGTCATCAGGAAAATGTTGCTTCAACAGCATGAAAGAAAGTCTTTTTTGCATCGAATTGTGACTGGCGATGACAAGTGGACTTATTTTGAGAATCCCAAACGCACAAAATCATGGGTTGATCCAGGTCAACCATCAACATCGACTGCAAGGCCAAATCGCTTCGGAAAGAAGACGATGCTCTGCGTTTGGTGGGATCAGGAAGGTGTGGTGTATTATGAGCTTCTAAAACCAGGTGAAACCGTTAATACTGATCACTACGACAACAAATAACCAATTTGAACCACGCTTTGATCGTGAAATGACCAGAATGTTCCAGAAGACACAGCAAAGTGATTTTGCTCCATGATGACGCACCATCACACACTTCAAAACCAGTTAAAGACACGTTAAAAGATCTTGCCTGGGAAGTATTAACCCACCCGCCGTATTCACCAGCCCTTGCTCCTTCAGATGACCACTTGTTCCGATCGATGGCACACGCACTTTCTGAGCAGCACTTCAAAACGTACAAAGAAGTGGAAAACGGGGTCTCTGAATGGTGTGCCTCAAAACAAGAAAAGTTCTATTGGGACGGTACCCACAAATCCCCTGAAAGATGGGGAAATGTGTAGCTAGCGATGGACATTACTTTGAATAAAGCACTTGTGATGTTTCCCTTGAAATTACCGTGTTTTCTTTGATTACAAAGTCCGCATTATTAACCGGGACACCTGGTACCCTACCCCGCATAGCTCTCATTTAGAATGGAAGGTCAGATAAACAGCTTCACAGACCAGAAAAGGGTAAAGGAGAGGTCATCACCACCAAACCAGTATGGGGGGAGGAGGGGGTGGGGAGGAAGAGAGAGAGGAGGAGGAGGAGGGACGGGGCAGCAGCGGGAGGAGAGGGAGGAGGAGGATCAGTTCCCAGATCATTTTTTAAAACACTGTGGGGGTCCTGGCCAGGTGGCTCCCTTGGCTGGGGCACCACCCCAGGTACCGGAAGGTGGCAGGTTCCATTCCCGGTCGGGGTGTGTGCAGGAGGCGACTAATAGCGATCGATCAGTGTTTTTCTCTCACCTCTCTCTCTCTCTCTCTCTCTCAAAATCAATAAAAAAAATTTTTTTTAAAGGATGAAGATCAGCCGAAACCGGTTTGGCTCAGTGGCTAGAGCGTCGGCCTGCGGACTGAAGGGTCCCGGGTTCGATTCCGGTCAAGGGCATGTACCTTGGTTGCGGGCACATCCCCAGTGGGAGGTGTGCAGGAGGCAGCTGATTGATGTTTCTCTCTCATCGATGTTTCCAGCTCTCTATCCCTCTCCCTTCCTCTCTGTAAAAAATCAATAAAATATATTAAAAAAAAAAAAAAAGGATGAAGATCATAAATTTACCCATCCACATAAAAAACTGAGCAGTGCCCAGCCGGTGTTGCTCAGTGGTTGAACGTGGTTGACCCATGAACCAGGAGGTCTTGACTGGATTCCCAGTCAGGGCACGTGCCCAGGTTTTGGGCTCGATCCCCAGTGCGGGTCGTGCAGGAGGCAGCCGATCTGACGGTTCTCTCTCACCATGGATGCCAATGGATAGGTGGAAATGAAGAGGAGTGGTTAAGGAAACAAAGTGGATAAAGAATAAAACTTAGCCCTGGCTCGTTTGGCTCAGTGGATAGAGCGTCGGCCTGAGGACTGAAAGGTCCCGGGTTCGATTCCGGTCAAGGGCATGTACCTTGGTTGCGGGCACATCCCCAGTGGGGGGAGTGCAGGAGGCAGCTGATCGATGTTTCTCTCTCATCAATGTTTCTAACCCTCTATCCCTCTCCCTTCCTCTCTGTAAAAAAATCAATAAAATGAATTAAAAAAAAAAGAAAAGAATAAAACTTAGCCCTACCCAGTTTCTCAGGGGTTAGATTGTCCGCTCATGGACTCAAGGGTTTTGGGTTTGATTGCAGTCAAGGGCACATGCCTAGGTTGCTGGCTCGATCCCCAATAGGGGGTGTACAGGAGGCAGCCGATCAATGATTGATTCTCTCTCATCATTGATATTTCTATCTCTCCCCCTCTTTTTTTTTTTAAATAGCATATGATTATATTTAATACACAAGTTTGGTATCTCTCCCCCTCTTCCTTCCTCTCTGAAATCAATAAAAATCCTTCCCCTCAAAAATCAATCAAATATAAATATTTTTAAAAGTCAATGGAGCTCTAGCCAATTTGGCTCAGTGATATTTCTCTCTCCCTCTCCCTTCCTCTCTGAAATCAATAAAATATGTATTTTTAAAATCAATGGAAAAAAATATCCTAGACTCGCCGTGGTCGGCAAACCGCGGCTCGCGAGCCACATGCGGCTCTTTGGCCCCTTGAGTGTGGCTCTTCCACAAAATACCACGGCCTGGGCGAGTCTATGTTGAACAAGTGGCATTAGAAGAAGTTTAAGTTTAAAAAATGTGGCTCTCCAAAGAAATTCCAATCGTTGTGCTGTGGATATTTGGCTCTGTGGACTAATGAGTTTGCCGACCGCTGTCCTAGGGTGAGGCTAACAACACCACCACATTGGCTTTGTTCTGGTCCATAATCAAATGTCAGACTTCACTAGTATAATTAACTCAATTGTGTGACTAAGGAACAGAAGAGAGAGAAAAGAAACTTGAAAACTGTTTCACAATTTTGTTCTCTAGTAAAGAGCCCTAGCTCACTAATTCAATTGTTTGATCTCAACACCCATTTACAATCTTAAAAAAAAAAATGTTTTTATTGACTTTTAGAGAGAGAGGAAAGGAGAGGGAGGGAGAGAGAGAAACATCCATGATGAGAGGGAATCATGGATCAGCTGCCTCCTGCACGCCCCACACTGGGAATCGAGCCCGAAACCCGGGCATGTGCCCTGACCGGGAATGGAACCGTGACCTTCTGGTTCATAGGTCGATGCTCAACCACGGAGCCACGCCGGCCTGCTGGCCGCTGGTTCGGGTCTTGGACACCGGCGTGTCCGTGATGTTCCCACTGCTCCAAACGCAGGGACAGCAGCCGGCATTCGCAGCGCAAGCCAGAAACCGGCTCCCTCACCCCAGCCGTGGAGCGGCCCAGCTTCTGACAAGCCCAGGGGTTTCGAGCCCAACCTCTCCCCGCACCCCCGGCGCGGAGACCCTCGCCAAGGGGGTGCACTTACAGTCGGGAGGGGTGTTGTGAGCCATGTCGGTTGGCGGGAGTCTCGGCCTGCGACCAGGAAAGACGGCGGCCTGGCGGTCGGCGGGCTTTATACCCCAGGCCCTCCCTGGTATGGAATAATTAGGAGTGATCCTACACATTCCGCCCCTCCCGATCCCATCCTTTTGTAGTTAATGCTCACCTGAGCCCTTTTGTTTCCACAGAGGAAGGGAAAGGAGGGAGAGGGGATCGGTGATGAGAGAAACAGCCATCAGCTGCCTCCTGCACGCCCGCTCCTGGGGATCGAGCCCGCAACCTGGGCAAGTGCCCTGGCCGGGAATCAAACCAGTGACCTCTGGGTGGTCGGGGCGATGCTCACCCACCAGGCCCGCCGGCCAGGGCTCACGCTATTTTCCCGTGGCTTTTTTTTTTAGAGAGTGGAAGGGAGGGGGAGAGACAAAGACAGAAACATGGACCTGAGAGGGACCGACCGACTGGCTGCCTCTCACACTCACACGGACCGGGGCCAAGGTACGTGTCCTTGGCTGGAATCAAACCCGGGACCCTGCCGTCCCCGGGCCACGCTCTATCCACTGAGCTGAACCGGCCTGGGCAACACCTTAATTTCTTAGACAGAAATGACAGAATCTGAGAAGGACACGATAGCACTCCCTTTCCTTCTGTTTTTTTATTTTTAGAGTACGTTTATTAAAGCTGGGGACAGTGAGCCCGCTGGTGTGGCTCAGTGGTTGAGCGTCGACCTATGAACCAGGAGGTCGGGGTTCGATTCCTGGTCAGGGCACAGGCCCGGGTTGCGGGCTCCATCCCCAGTGTGGGGCGTGCAGGAGGCGGCCAATGGGTGGTTCCCTCCATCGTTGATGTTTCTCTCTCTCTCTCCCTCTCCCTCTCTGAAATCAATTTAAAAATCCTAAACAAAAGGGTAATGTGCAGCCGAAACCGGTTTGGCTCGGTGGATAGAGCGTCGGCCTGCGGACTGAAGGGTCCCGGGTTCGATTCCGGTCAAGGGCATGTACCTTGGTTGTGGGCACATCCCCAGTGGGGGGTGTGCAGGAGGAGGCAGCTGATCGATGTTTCTCTCTCATCGATGTTTCTAGCTCTCTATCCCTCTCCCTTCCTCTCTGTAAAATATCAATAAAAAATATATTTAAAAAAAAATAAAAGGGTAATGTGCAAATTGACCCCAACGGCAAAACAACTGGGAACAACCGGTCGCTATGACGCGCACTGGCCACCAGGGGGCAGACGCTCAATGCAGGAGCTGCCCCTGGTGGTCAGTGCGCTTCCACAGGGGGAGCTCTGCTCAGCCACAGCCGGGCTGACCTCTTTGATTGCAGTGGTGGCCGTGGGAGCCTCTCCCGCCTCCTCGGCGGCGCTAAGGATGTCCGGCTGTGGCCTAAGCTGGCAGGTGGACATCCCCCGAGGGCTCCCGGGCTGCCAGAGGGATGTATGACTGCAAGCGTAGGCCTGATCCCACGGGAAGCGGGCCTAAGCTGGCAGGTGGACATCCCCCGAGGGCTCCCGGGCTGCCAGAGGGATGTATGACTGCCAGCGTAGGCCTGATCCCACGGGAAGTGGGCCTAAGCTGGCAGGTGCACATCCCCCGAGGGCTCCCGGGCTGCCAGAGGGATGTATGACTGCCAGCGTAGGCCTGATCCCACGGGAAGCGGGCCTAAGCTGGCAGGTGCACATCCCCCGAGGGGTCCCGGACTGTGAGAGGGAGCAGACCGGGATGAGGGACCCCCCCCCTCCCGAGTGCACAAATTTTCATGCACCAGGCCTCTAGTAAATATATAAAGAAGGATCTTACCCTTAAAAAAAAAAAAAAAAAAGCTGGGGACAGCGAAACACGGAAGGGCCTAGGACAGTGGTCGGCAAACTCATTCGTCAACAGAGCCAAATATCAACAGGACAACGATTGACATTTCTTTGGAGAGCCACATTTTTTAAACTTAAACTATATAGGTAGGTACATTGTTATTAACTTAATTAGGGTACTCCTAAGCTGGCCTTTGCTAAAAACTCGAGGGGCCAAAGAGCCGCATGTGGCTCGCGAGCCGCAGTTTGCCGACCCCTGGCCTAGGCTAAGGAAGCCATAGGAGAGGGACTAGGTGGGGAAATGAGCCCCGGCTGGGCCAACTCTGGCTCACTAAGAAGTCAAAGAAAGGGGGGTCCAGGGGCCAGGGCCAGGGGGTAACCACTGGGGGACACACGGGCGCTGTCCCTGGTTGCAAGCCTCACGGGGTCCCTTGAGGTCTAGGAGATGCACACAGCTGGGAGAGCAGGGCAGGAAGGGAGAGCCGACGCCTTTTCTTCTGTGAATCTGCTTTTAATCATGCAGGTACCACGTCAGAGCGGCTCCCAGACTTTGGAACGCTTTTCCCGACTCTAACATCTTCTGCCAATGTTACTCCACAGCGTAGACCCTGCAGAACCCCCGTACACACCTGTGCACGTTCCTCACGTGAAGCTTTCATTGGCTTGTTTATCATGAATAAATTCACTATTCCGTGTCTAAACATAAAAAAAAAAAACTTAAAAATGTTGCCCTGGCTTGGTGCTGCTCAGGGGGCTGAGCGTCTTGTTCTGGGTACTGGAAGGTGGCGGGTTGATGCCTGGTCAGGGCATGTACCCAGGTTGTGGGTTCGAGCCCGGGTTGGGGTGCATATGGGAGGCAACTGGTAGATGTTTCTCAGATTGATGTTTCTCTCTCCCTCTCCCTTCCTCTCTCTTAAAAAAAAAAAAAACACCAAAAACAGCAGCAACAAAAATAAAAATTGAAAAAGATGGCCCTAACCGGTGTGGTTCAGTGGATAGAGCGTCGGCCTGCGGACTGAAAGGTCCCAGGTTCGATTCCGGTCGAGGGCATGTACCTTGGTTGCGGGCACATCCACAGTAGGGAGTGTGCAGGAGGCAGCTGATCGATGTTTCTAACTCTCTATCCCTCTTCCTTCCTCTCTGTAAAAAAATCAATAAAATATATTTTTTTAAAAAGAAAGAAAAAATATATAGCAACCCTATACACCTAAACCATCCCAATAGCATTTTTGAGTGCTACTACATTTACACACCTTTTTTTTCGATGTTCATAACATACCTATGTATTCTTTTTTTTTTTTTAAATATATTTTATTGATTTTTTACAGAGAGGAAGGGAGAGGGATAGAGAGTTAGAAACATCGATGAGAGAGAGAGACATCGATCAGCTGCCTCCTGCACGCCCCCTACTGGGGATGTGCCCGCAACCCATGTACATGCCCTTGACCGGAATCGAACCTGGGACCCTTCAGTCCGCAGGCCGACGCTCTATCCACTGAGCCAAACCGGTTAGGGCCCTATGTATTCTTGTTAAAACTGTTTCTTCATGCTCTTCCCTTACCTTTGGAAGTGATGGCCTTTTTACCTTTTTTCTTAAAATAAAAGGGTTCTTTTTTTTTTTCATTTTTATTTGATTTCAGAGAGGAAGGGAGAGGGAGAGAGAGTTAGAAACATCCATGATGAGAGAGAATCATGGATCGGCTGCCTCCTGCACGCCCCACACTGGGGATCCAGCCCGCAACCTGGGCATGTGCCCTGAGCTGAAATCGAACCGTGACCTCCTAGTTCATAGGTCAATGCTCAACCACTGAGCCACGCTGGCGGGGCTGAAAGGATTCTTTAAATGAGTACCAGGGTTAGGGGGCGGGGGCAAGTGAGGCTACCACCTCAGGAGCAATACTAGAGGGGCCCTAACCGGTGTGGCTCAGTGGATAGAGCGTCGGCCTGCGGACTAAAGGGTCCCAGCTTCGATTCCGGTCAAGGGCATGTACCTTGGTTGCGGGCACATACCCGGTGGGGTGTGTGCAGGAGGCAGCTGATAGATGTTTCTCTCTCATCGATGTTTCTAACTCTCTATCCCTCTCCCTTCCTCTCTGTAAAAAATCAATAAAATATATTTTTTAAAAAAATAAAAAACAAAAATTCGTTGCAAAAAGTCAGTTTTACAAAATATAAAAACTGGAAAATAAAAACAGGACCCTCAAAAGGGCATGCAGCATTAATGAAATGATTTCTCTCTTGCAATTTCTTCTTAAGGTCACAGATCAGCCTTGGGGGAGGTGGACAAGTTCTTTTACTTGTTTATGGCTGGAACCCACAGTACAGCAGTATAAAGTGGAAAGGTTTGTGTGATTACACATGTGTTTGTGTGATTTAGTTATTTTAAATTTATTGGATTTAGAGAGAGAGGAAGGGGTGGGGGAAACATCGATTTGTTGTTCCACTTATTGATGCATTCATTGATCGCTTCTGGCCTGTGCCCTGACCAGGGATCAAACCTGCAACTTTGGTGTATGGGGATGACGCTCTAATCATCAACTGTGCTACCCGGTCAGGGCACATGCCCGGGTTGCCGGCTCGATCCCCAGTGTGGGGCGTGCAGGAGGCAGCCGATCCATGATTCTCTCCCATCATTGATGTTTCCCTCTCTCTCCCTCTCTGAAATCAATATAAAAAAATACATATATGTAAAAGTAAACCATATTGGGAATGTATACATAAAATCTCCTAAAATCAACTGAGAATAAGAATAGGATCAAAAAAAAAATGGGCAAAATAGATGAACAGTCATTCATTTTGCATCTATTTGAGTTCCATCAGATGATGAAGTAAAATCAGATTTCGGGGTAAAATATATAAATGAGCCCTAGCCAGTTTGGCTCAGGGGATAGAGCGTCGGCCTGCAAACTGAAAGGTCCCAGGTTCGATTCCGGTCAAGGGCATGTACCTTGGTTGCGGGCACGTCCCCAATAGGAGGTGTGCAGGAGGCAGCTCATGGATATTTCTCTCTCATCGATGTTTCTAACTCTCTCTTCCTCTCTCTTCCTCTCTGTAAAAAATCAATAAAATATATTTAAAAACATATATATATATATATATATATATATATATATAATCAATGAGCTTGTCATTACTCCCTAAACAATACAGCATGACAATTACTTACACTGAATTAGGTGTAACAAGAAATCTAGAGATGATCCCAAGTCCACAGGGGGACCTGGCTCAGCTGGTTGGAGCATATCGTCCCGATATGCCCCGGCTGCGGGTTCGATTCCCGGTCAGGACACAAATAACCATCAACCAATGAATGCATACATAAGTGGTACAACAAATCAATGTCTGTCTCTCTCTCTCTGAAAATCAACCAATCAATAATTTACAGTATACAGGAGCATGTACACAGCTTACATGCAAATACTATGCTATTTTATTTTTTTATGTTATTTTTAAATTTTTTTTATTGAATTTATTGGGGTGACATGGGTTCATACAATTGTATAGATTTCAGGTGTACAATTCTATAAAACATCACCTGTATATCGTATTCTATGTTTGCTATCCCAAACTGCCGCCCTATTCTAAATGCTCAGATTTTGGTATTGGCCGGCGGCCCTGGAACCAATCCCCCTGGAGATACTGCCGAGGGACGGCTGTATTTATTGAGTCTCAGCAGATGATGACTCTTTAGGCTCAATTTTTGCCTGTTTTCTTGTATGTTAGCTCTGAATGTATATAGTCAGGGTGAGTTTTCTGAGTGGTTCTGGGTAATCGGATAAGAGTTCTGAGCCTGATAAGATGTGTGAGATTGGCCAGATTGTGAGACGGGCAGGATTTAAAGATGCCCATGGCTCTATGTCCTAAAGCGGCGTGTTGGCCTACACGGAGAGACACTCACAGTATCTCCCTGGGACCTGACCTACGTATGACAAAGGGACAGCGTGGCCCTGGTGGCCGCTGAAGGAAGCGGTGAAAGAAAGGATGAACTCAGGGATCTCAATTCCCAGCTCACACCCCCCAGTAAGTGACCTTGGAGCTCCTGTGTGCCCTTGAAGGAGACACAGGGGTGAAACTGCGGGAAATCAAAGACAAAACCTCATCCTGTGATTGGCTGAATTACAACACGGTTCTGGATGCCCAGCCTCACAGGGTATCAACTATTAAGATGAAGCTTATGGCCCTGGCCGGTTTGGCTCAGTGGAAAGAGCGTCGGCCTGCGGACCGAAGGGTACCGGGTTCGATTCTGGTCAAGGGAATGTACCTTTTTTTCAAAATATGTTCTTATTGATTTCAGAGAGGAAGGAAGAGGGAGAGAGAGAAACATCGATGATAAGAATCATCAACGGGCTGCCTCCTGCACGCCCCACACTGGGGATCAAGCCTGCAACCAGGCATGTGCCCTTGACCAGAATCGAAGCCGGGACCCTTCGTCTGCAGGCCGATGCTCTACCCACTGAGCCAAACCGGCTAGAGCGAGGGCATGTACCTTGGTTGCAGGCTTGATCCCTGGCCCTGGCCCTGGCCCTGGTTGGAGCGTGTGTGGGAAGGCAACCAATTGATGTACCTCTCGCATCGATGTTTCTCTCTCTCTCTCCCTTCCGCTCTCTCTAAAAATCAATGGAAAAAATATCCTCAGCTGAGGATTCAAAAAATAATATTAATAAAATGAGGCCAAGGATTATGAAATAATGGGGTCGGGGAAGCTGGGATAGGGATATGTGGGAAGACCTTGATGAAAATGGGGGAAATGGGAGCACTGAAGCATTGAGACCTTATATTCTGATGAGTCTTTTTTTTTTTGTCAGTGGTAAAGGCCTCTCCTCCCATATGGGAAGCTATCACTGACATTGAATTAGACATGATCCCCTCAGTGGTATCCGCCTTCCCACCGCTGAGGGAATTAACAAGGCACAGCCTGAGGACACCCGAATGGTCCCTGAGGCCGTTGCCAAGGAAGGCAGTGCTGATCCTCCGTGGGGCCCACCCCCCACACCTCTCACTGACTTTAGACCCAGAACTGGACCCCAGCCCCAGCAGGTCCCGAAAGCTGAGGTATTGAGTGTGACCATGAGCAGGTGCATTAAACTACAAAAGAACTGCTCGAGTCCTAACCAGTCTGGCTCAGTGGATAGAGCGTCGGCCTGCGGACTAAAAGGTCCCGGGTTCGATTCCGGTCAAGGGCACGTACCTTGGTTGCGGGCACATCCCCAGTGGGAGGTGTGCAGGAGGCAGCTGATCGATGTTTCTCTCTCATCGATGTTTCTAGCTCTCTACCCCTCTCCCTTCCTCTCTGTATAAAATCAATAAAATATATTAAAAAAAGAAAGAACTGCTCAAGTTTCTCTGGAGAAGAGAGACTTGAGGAGGTGGGGCACGGGGGGCGGCGGGGGGAAAGGGAAGGGATCTCAAGTCGGATCAGGCTGAATCCATCCACAGGGGCTCCCAGACCAGAGATTCCGCATCTCGTGTGGCAGCTCGGGGGGCGCAGAAAGGGCTGTAACAGCGCGGTTGGCTGAACCACAGACGGAAAGATGAGCGAATGGGAAATGCCCAACCTCCCTCAGTTTGATGCAGAGGAGGGATTCGAAAGCTTAGGGAGATGCGAGGGTTACAATGGGTTTGGCATTTAAGACCTATTCACTGTGGGACTGAGTGAAAAAAAAAAACAAAAAACAAAAAAAACACCCACAAACAACCTCACAGACCCAGACAACAGCATGGTGATTACAGAGGAAAAGAGGGGAGAGGGGAGACGGGAGAGGGTAAAGGGAGGATAGAGGGCAATGGAACAAGACTAGACTTGGGGTCGTGAACACACAGATGATACACAGATGATGTGTTGTAGAACTAATGGGAGGAAAGGAGATGTGTGTACTACCATTTGTGATGCTTTAAACAATAATAAATAAAATTTAAAAATATGTCAAGGAAAAGTAAAACAAGAAGTGTACACCTGAAATCTATATCATTTTATTAACCCATGTCACCCCAATAAACTCAGTAACATTTTTTTTATATATATATATTTTATTGATTTTTTACAGAGAGGAAGGGAGAAGGATAAAAAGCTAGAAACATCGATGAGAGAGAAACATCGATCAGCTGCCTCCTGCACACCTCCCACTGGGGATGTGCCCGCAACCAAGGTACGTGCCCTTGACTGGAATCGAACCTGGGACACTTCAGTCCGCAGGCCAACGCTCTGTCCACTGAACCACACCGGCCAGGGCTCAGTAACATTTTTTTAAAGGGAAAAAGGACCTACTCACCCCCGCTGGGTGCCAAGTGCGGCCCTCCATTGCAGAGAGGAAGGTGGCTGTGGATGACCACAGGCGTCGACAGCCAAGGCAGCAACCAGGACAGTCTGAGGCGACAGACCTGCGGCACCGGCGGGTTCCTCACGGTGTTCCTAGGAGCAAAACATGTAACAAGCCTACTCCACGCTCACTGGATCTGTGTAACAGAACGTTCTAGGTTTAAGCGAACAAAACCTAACCCAGATCCTAAAAACAGACAGTCTGCCCTGGCCGGTGTGGCTCAGTGGATAGAGCGTCGGCCTGCGGACTGGGGGGTCCCAGGTTCGATTCCGGTCAAGGGCATGTACCTTGGTTGCGGGCACATCCCCAGTGGGGGGTGTGCAGGAGGCAGCTGATCGATGTTTCTCTCTCGTCGATGTTTCTGACTCTCTATCCCTCTCCCTTCCTCTCTGTAAAAAATCAATAAAATATATTTTAAAAAAAACAAAAACAGACAGTCACGGCGTGGCAATCAATGCCCAGGCTTGAGGCAGTTTACAGACTCAGAAAATCTTGAATGAGCCCTGGCCAGGGAGCTCCGGTGGTTAAGAGTGTCATCAGGCTACACCCAGGCTGTGGGTTCCATCCCCGGTGAGTGCACATACAAGAGGCAGCCAATGAATGCGTGAATAAGGGGAACAAATCTCTGTTTCTCTCTCCAAAATCAATCAATAAATAGCCCTAACGGTTTGGCTCAGTGGATAGAGCACTGACCTGTGGACCAAAGGGTCCCAGGTTTGATTCCAGTCAAGAGCACATGCCTCGGTTGTGGGCACCATCCCCAGAGTGGGGCGTGCAGGAGACAGCCGATCAATGATTCTCTCTCATCATGGATGTTTCTATCTCTCCCTTCCTCTCTGGAATCAATAAAAATATATATATTTTTAAAAGGTATAAAAAGCCCTGACCAGTTTGGCTCTGTGGATGAAGCGTTGGCCTTCGGACTCAAGGGTCCCGGGTTTGATTCCGGTCAAGGGCGTGTACCTTGGTTGCGGGCACATCCCCAGTAGGGGGTGTGCAGGAGGCGGCTGATTGATGTTTCTCTCTCATCGATGTTTCTAACTCTTTCTCTCTGTAAAAAATCAATATATTTTTTTTTAAAAGGTATAAAAAGCCCTAATCACATTTCTTTGTTAGCCACAAGGGCACCCAGGGCATTCCAATATGGTAATTGTTAAAATATTTTTATTGATTTTTTTACAGAGGGAAAGAGAGAGGGATAGTCAGAAACATCAATGAGAGAAACATCGATCAGCTGCCTCCTGTATGCCCCCCACTGGGGATCAAGCCCACAACCAAGGTACATGCCCTCGACCGGGACCTTTCAGTCCACAGCCCGACACTCTGTCCACTGAGCCAAACTGGTCAGGTCCCAATATGGTAATTTAATATTAAATTAATAGATCCAAGTGGATCATACTACATTACCCATCATGTGTAATATAATCCATCGTAACGATGGATCAATACCAGATTTGATCTGGTTAGACAAAAGTATATCCTTTTTTTGGAGATAAAGTATTTTTTTGGGGGGGGGTTTAAATATATTTTGTTGAATTTTTACAGAGAGGAAGGGAGAGGGATAGAGAGTTAGAAACATTGAGGAGAGAGAAACATCAATCAGCTGCCTCCTGCACACCCCCTACTGGGTATGTGCCCGCAACCAAGGTACATGCCCTTGACCAGAATCGAACCCGGGACCCTTGAGTCCGCAGGCTGACACTCTATCCACTGAGCCACACCGGTCAGAGCGATAAAGTGTGCTGTAAGGATCTGTGTATGGCTGCCAAGTGGACAAGTATGATGGCTAGCTTACGTGTCAACTTGTCTAAGCCAGCAGTCGCCAACCTTTCGGACCGCACGGACCACCGTGTTCCACGGACCGCGGGCTGGCGACCGCTGGTCCAGGCTAGAATCCAGTTATTGGGTCAAACACTAACCTGGGTGTTGCCCTGAAGGGATTTTGTAGATGCGCTTGCCGTGTGCAATCAGCTGACTGTAAGCAAAGGATCTGATCTCGATAACATTGGGTGGGCTTTATCTACGTCACTGAAAGACCTTGAGAGCAAAAGGAAGGTTACCAGGAGGGAGAAATTCAGCCTCCAGAACGCAGCTGAAGAGTTGGGCTCTGGCTGAAGAGTCTAGAGCAGCCTTGGGCAAACTACGGCCCGCGGGCCGGATCCCGCTGTTCTATCCGGTTCTCTTGCTCTCCCCTCCGCTCCTTTACTTTGAATTTATATGAGTTCACACAAACACTCCATCCAAGCTTTTGTTCCGGCCCTCCGGTCCAGTTTAAGAACCCATTGTGGCCCTCGAGTCAAAAAGTTTGCCCACCGCTGGTTTAGAGTCTGCCCTCTACCCTATGGCTTTGGACTTGCCAGGCCCACAATCATAAGCCAATTCCTTGAAATAAATTTTTACGTGTACACTACACATACATGCCTATGTGTGCATGTATGTATGCACACATACACACATTTTGGAAGTGACGTTTTAATAAACACTGCCTGTATCATTATTCAAAGTATGTGTAATACGTTTTTTGGGGAAACCATGGATGTATTAAATGTATGTTCTACTAGTTCTTGCAAAACTGATCGATACTCCTCACCCCTCAATCTAATTAACATCCTGTCAGCATACTTCTCTCACATCTGTTCCATGTTTTCTTGACTCTGCTTCTATTTTAATTTACTTTTAAAGCATTTTTTTCTTGTTAATCCTCACCCGAGGATATTTTTCCGTTGATTTTTAGAGCGAGTGGAAGAGAAAGGGAAAGAGAGACACATCGATGTGAGAGTAACACATGCATTGGTTGCCTCCTGCAAGTGCCCTGACCAGGGCTGGGGCGGGGAGCAGCCTGCAACCGAGGAATCGAACCCGGGACCCTTTGTGGGTTTTTTGTTTTGTTTTTAATATATTTTATTGATTTTTTACAGAGAGGAAGGGAGAGAGATAGTTAGAAACATCAATGAGAGAGAAACATCAATCAGCTGCCTCCTGCACACCCCCTACTGGGGATGTGCCCGCAACCAAGGTACATGCCCTTGTCCGGAATCGAACCTGGGACCCTTCAGTCCATAGGCTGACGCTCTATCCACTGAGCCAAACCGGTTAGGGCCGAACCCGGGAACCTTTGATCCGCAGGCCAACGCTGAGCCAATCCGGCTATGGCCAAAAAAAAAAAAAAAAAATCCTTAAGGCCTTAAGGGCGTTTTCTGCACTCTCTGATTCCATTTCTCAATTCATAAGCATCTTCAAATCATGGGAGACGCACCTCATTCTCTTCACTCGTTATTAAAAAAACAACAACAACAACAAAAAACAATCCCTAGTCAGTTTTGCTCAGTGGATAGAGCATCAGCTGTCCAAGGGCACAGGCCTGGATTGTGGGCTGGATCCCCAGTGGGGGGCGTGCAGGAGGCAGCCAATCCGTGATTCTCTCTCATCATGGATGTTTCTCTCTCTCTCTCCCTCTCCCTTCCTCTCTGAAATCAATAAAAGAAATATATTTTAAAAATATATTTACTAAATGTATGTTCTACAAGCCCTGGCCGGTGTGGCTCAGTGGACAGAGCGTCGGCCTGCGGACTGAAGGGTCCCGGGTTTGATTCCGGTCAAGGGCATGTACCTGGGTTGCAGGCACATCCCCAGTGGGAGGTGTGCAGGAGGCAGCTGATCGATGTGTCTCTCTCATCGATGTTTCTAACTCTCTATCCCTCTCCCTTCCTCTCTGTAAAAAAATCAATAAAATATATATTAAAAAAAAAAAAAAAAAACCACCATCCCCAATGGTGACTTCTAAGATGGCTTAATACGCCTCCGGGTGGCCGTCAGAACCCCTAACCAACATGAGTGTGTCGTGTTGTCGGTTGCTTGTCATCAGCCATGGAATGAAGTCGGGTCGGTCCGGGGTGCAAGCTCTTCCGGGGTGCAAGCTCTGTAGGGTTCTCCCGTCCAGTCCACACCGCTTTCCCCGCGGGTCTCACCGAGTGCCATGCCTTGAAGCCACCGTGCGAGGTGACCCTCCCGTTTACAGATCCAGGCGCCAACTCTCTCCGGACGCGGGCCCACCTGGTGGCCTCGGAGATTCCGAATGGACCGCGCTGGAGGCGGGAGGCCTGCATTCACCGGGCCTCGTCCCCTCGGGCCTCGCCGCCTCGGCGGATG
Organism: Plecotus auritus; assembly: GCF_963455305.1. Taxonomy (NCBI): domain Eukaryota; kingdom Metazoa; phylum Chordata; class Mammalia; order Chiroptera; family Vespertilionidae; genus Plecotus; species Plecotus auritus. The sequence goes on along the minus strand of NC_137785.1, from coordinate 2,596,534 downwards.
GCAAATCCATCCCCTCGAGTGACTTTGGGCCCAACGGCCTGGTTCCGAAGTTCGGGCGTCACCTGAAGGGCGTGGTTCCGAAGTTCGGGCGTGGTTCGTTAGTTCTGGTACCCACACATCCCAGGCGGGCGCCGTAGGTGAGCGCGCCAGGGACGCCAGGTGCGAAAGGTACGGAGGCGGGACTTCCGGCGTCCTCCTCGGGAGGCTGTCTCCGTTACGTTTTACGTAGCTGTCTCTCCAGGAGCGAATCCGGGAAGGAGGTAGCGGGAATGGGGGAGGCGCCAGGTGAGCCCAGGGACCGGCCCCCGCGCCCTTACACTTGTCCGGAACTGGGGCGAAGTTCCCTGCCTCCAGAGCCTCCATTCCCCCTCAGCTTCGGTAGCCGGTGCGCCTTTTTCTCGAAGAACGACGTCCTGGTTAAGGCGTTCCTCGCGTCGTTGGCTTAGAGGGAGGCGGGGGAACTACGTTACCCAGAAGGCCGTGTTTTGTGAGCCTGACGCGGACGCTGGCCAATGATGGCCCGGGACCGGGGGCATTTTCCGGAAGCTCCTGTTCGTGGGCGGGACTTCCGGGTTTTTCTCCGCGGACGCCATTTGCCTCAGCGTTTGGGTCCCGGCGGGGCCTGACTGGCCGAGCGTGGGGTCAGCGCTTCTCGTCAGGCTCTTCGTCGGCGGCCTTCCAGGGCAAGGGCGGCCGACAGGCCTCACCTCGGCGCCGGTGTCCGCGCGGTGACTCGCCGCAACGGGCGCTTGGCCTGTTGTCCGGCAGGCCCGAGCCTCCCGGGGGGCCTGTGCGCCCGCCTTTCACTCCCGCGGTCGCTGAGGGCGGCGCCCGGTGCGCGGAGGACACCGCGGCTCGGAGCGCGACGGTCGGCCGGCCGAGGTCGCCGGGTGCTCGCCTGTCCCGGCGTCGCTCGAAGCGCAGGCTCGCACGATGGCGGCGGCGGCGGCGCCTACCCGCCCCGCGCAGGTGAGTGAGTGGACGGGGATTTCGGAACCGACGGGCTGGGAGCCGGGACCCCCGCCGCTCTGACCCGGGACCCAGCAGGGGGACCCGGGTCGCCACTTAGCCTGTCCCGGGCCCTGACGGCGTGGGGCCTCCTGACAGCGGGTCACGGAGCCCCGGTTGTATCCTTCGCGGTTTGCGCTCCCGGCCCAGCCTGGCCTCGGGGCTCAGTCCTGTCGGGGTTCAGGAAGGAGACGAGGCGAATGCTTTGCGGTGGGATCTCCTGGGAGTCGCGGGGGGGGGAGACCCAGGGCGTTGTGGGGAGCGGGTCCACGGTCGGAAGAAGGGACGATGCCGTCATAAACGCCAACCCCACGGCGGCCTGCGGGGATCCGGCCCACCTGCCCGCCCGCCCTCCTCCCACGCGTGACGTGACCTTGGGCCTCGGGGCCAGAGAGAGAGAGAAGCGGGCGTTTCCCGGCAGAAGCGCCCCGACCCAGGGGAGGTGTGTGGGTGGTTTCCGGGGGCGGGGGGGGGAGGGTTGCCTTGTTGCCCGCAGCTGCTGAGACGCGGCTGGGAGGGTGACAGTGGGTGATGGTCAGCGGGGGTCCCCCACCCCAGCCACCACACACACACACACACACCCCGGTATATCCTTCGCGGTTTGCGCCCCTGGAATCTCCTGGCCTCGGGGGTCAGTGCTGTCGGGGTTCAGGAAGGAGAAGAGGCTGGTGCTTTGCTGTGGGATCTCCCCGGGAGTCGCTCGGGGGGCCCAGGGGGTGTGGGGAGCGGGTCCAGGGCCGGACATGAGCAGGTTGGGGGCTGCCCTTACAGGGGTTCCTCCTGGGAGGTCCGCGCGCGGGAGGCTCTGCTCTCCTCCTGACCGGGCTCACAGATGGAGTTTTAGGGGCGGCAGAAAGGATTCCACAACAAAAATGGGGGTAGCCCTGGCCGGTGTTGCTCAGTGGGTAGAGCGTCGGCCTGCGGACTGAAGGGTCCCAGGTTCGATTCTGGTCAAGGGCACAGGCCCGGGTTGTGGGCTCCATCCCCAGTGTGGGGCGTGCAGGAGGCAGCCGATCCGTGATTCCCTCTCATCATTGATGATTCTGTCGCCTCCTCCCTTCCTCTCTGAAATCAATAAAAATATATTTTTTAAAAATGGGTGTAGCCAAAACTGGTTTGGCTCAGTGGATAGAGCGTCGGCCTGCGGACTGAAGGGTCCCGGGTTCGATTCCGGTCAAGGGCACGTACCTTGGTTGCGGGCACATCCCCAGTGGGAGGTGTGCAGGAGGCAGCTGATCGATGTTTCTCTCTCATCGATGTTTCTAACCCTCTATCCCTCTCCCTTCCTCTCTGTGAGAAATCAATAAAATATATTTAAAAAATAAATAAAATAAAAATGGGTGTAAATGCTTCACGGCCTCCTTATCATGTATCCACTTTTTAAAAAAACAATTTTTTTATTATTATTGATTTCAGAGAGGAAGGGGGAGAGAGAGAGAAACATCAGTGATGAGAGAGAATCATGGATCGGCTGCCTCCTGCACGCTCCACACTGGGGATCGACCCCATAACCCAGCCATGTGCCCTTGACCAGAATTGAACCCGGGACCCTTCAGTCCGCAGGTGGACACTCTATCCACTGAGCCACCCCGGCCAGGGCTTCACTTTGATAATGGAGGAGGGTCAGGTTACTCTGTTGGACCCTGTGGAAGGAACCTGTGATAAAGTCTTGTTTGTGAGATGGGAGTCCCTCGGGTGAACTGGGGGACTCGCTCAGGCGGGGTCACCGACTGGCACGGAGGGGATGAGGGTTTACCTCGGGCTGTGGGAGTTAATAGAACCCCCAAGCACAGCGAGCGTCACTTCCGTCACAGAAGTCACGGGAAGTGGGCACTGACCCAGGAACCGCAGCTCAGTGGAGTGATGCCCCCAGGTTACACGCTGGCAGGCATCGGGGTTCAGGAGTGTGGGCGCAGCCCTGGCCCCAGGTTGGGCGTTGTCCAGTGCACCGAGCGGTCCCGTTCCATCCCTGTCCGGGCACTTCCTGGGTCGTGGGCTCCGTCCCTGGTTGGGGGTGTGCAGGACGCAGCAAAGGTCCGCTCTCACTTTGATGTTTCTCTCTCCCTCTCCCTCCCTTCCTCTTAAAAAAAAAAATATCAATAAAAATATTGAAAGTTTTTTAAAAACGAGTTTGGGAGCAAACCACAGGAGATGGAACTGGGGACTTTTAGTCCCTTGACCAGGAAGTGGAGCCCTCAGCTCGGGGAGGCAGTGGCAGGACCAGGGAGGCGCAGGGACACCTGCGGTTACCATCACGGATGTTACAACCTCCTCATCCCTCTCGTCCTGGAGCGTCCTGTCTGCCTCACCACCTACATGACGTTCCATTGTCTCGTGTCCGTTCACACCGGCTCCTGACCAGGAGGCTTCTCCTGTGCCGCTGTGTTGCACCCACAGCATTGCTGTCCCCGTGCGGGAGCACAGAGCTCGGCCCCCAGCAGGTGCGTGGTGCTCTGGGCCTTGACGTCTGCCCCTCGACCACGACGCAGAGACAGTCGCTGATCCCATCAGCAGCCCCAAGGCCATCGCTGCGACCTCTGTCTTACTTTCCAGGTGTCTGTGACCTTCAAGGACGTGGCCGTGACCTTCACCCAGGAGGAGTGGGGGCAGCTGGACGTGGCCCAGAGGACCCTGTACCAGGAGGTGATGCTGGAAAACTGCAGGCTCCTGGCGTCTCTGGGTGAGTGCTCCCCCTCAGGGGGGGACCTGCTACTTCCACATCCCACGTCTGCCTCCGGCCTGGCTGGTCACGAAGGTCTCGGGAGCCCTCTTTCCTCCTCCCCGGCCTCAGTCATGTTCTAGACGCCCCTCTGCTGGTCTCCATGGTCTCCTCTGGCTCCTCGAACGTGGTGGAAGGGAATGGGGGCGTTGTGCAGAACCAGAGGCTGGGCGTCCCGCCGCGCCCTGAGGGACTGACACAGGAGCTGGGGACCCCCGGGATTGTGCTCTGCCTCCTGGGTCTGCTCCTGTCATGCTGTTCAGAATGGCTTCTGTCCTCGGCGCGTTTGTGACAGGACTGGCCCCCTCAGTCCCTGCTCTCTGTGGCCCCCAGGTTCCTTGTCTGTGCTTTTCTGCATGTTTCTGTTTCTGTTTCTTTCTGGGGCGTCCAGGAGGCAGCAATGGCCACCTTGCCCGTACTTCCTGGACCTCTCCCCTCTGCCTGGCACAGACTGGCCTCTAAGGTTCTCGTTCCACAGCCTGACTGAGGGAGCCTGGTTGGCCCACGCATCCCCCCAGGCCAGTGGTCAGGGCCGGGAGTGAGGGGCTGCTCTCCCAGTAGCGGGGGACCGGGCAGGTCCCAGGAGGGAGGCCTCTGCCCCCGTTGCCACCAGGTATTGTTCTAAACCCAGGTCTCGGTTAGGGCCTCTCTCTCCTCTTGAAGCTTCAGGACGGTCTCATTTCCTGCGTCCCGGTGCTTCCTGCCAGTGGCAGTCTCGTCCCCCGGGAGACACTGGCCGTGTCTGTGGCCACTGGGAGAGTCACACTGGGGTGTGGGTGGTACGGGCGTCGAGCGGGCAGAGTCCTGTTACATCCTGCCGTGGGTAAGACCTCGCCCTCAACAAAGAATCACGCAGCCCACATGTCAAGAGTGCCAGGAGCCCTGGCCGAGTTCTTAGTTGGTTAGAGCGTCATCCCGATACGCCAGGGTTGTGGGTTCGATCCCTGGTCGGCACATGCAAGAAGAGTGCCGGGTTGAGAAACACCAGCGTGGGTGGTCCTGTGCTTGAAGATGACCTCTGGGGACCCCTCACCTGGAGGGAAAGGAGGGCTGGACACCCCGGGCTCAGGATAAGGCGTGCCTGTGTGTACAGGACTGGGATTATGTTTTGTGCCAACGAGAAATAACGTAAAACCAGAAAAGTTTGGTAATTAAATATCTTGTAAGAAAAACTTTTTTTTTAAAAATATATTTTATTGATTTTTTATAGAGAGGAAGGAAGAGTGATAGTCAGAAACATCGATGAGAGAGAGACATCGATCAGCTGCCTCCTGCACACCTCCTACTGGGGATGTGCCCGCAACCAAGGTACATGCCCTTGACCGGAATCGAACCTGGGACCTTTCAGTCCGCAGGCTGACGCTCTTCCACTGAGCCAAACCGGTTTTGGCAAGAAAAACTTTTGAAATAAAGGGTCCCTTGGCTGGTCCTGCTAACCGCCCCCCCCCCCCACCCGCACACACACATGCACGCCGCACCCCAAGCTCACCCTGTCCCCGGACTGGCTTCCAGCTCGGCCCCAGCACACTTGGTGTGCTCGCTGTTGTGTGTCCGTGAGGGTTGGGCACCCAGCCTTGCTGTGTCCTGACCTGGGTGGGGCGGGTGCCCAGCCATTCGCTCTCTGTCTTCATGTTTACAACCTGAGCCAGTGCTGCTCGCCCTGGGCTGGTCTTCTCCCCAGACACTCGGCCATGTCCGAGATGGCTGGTGGTCACGCTGGGGCGCGGACACCACGACACGCGGAGGTGGGCCAGGAGGCCTGCGGGCTGTTCCTCCCTGCCGCCTCGCCAGGCGGGCAGACCCTGTCCAGAGGGCACAGAGGCACCTGATCCCCGAGTGCTGAGGCCTGGCAGCCGGCCTGCGTTTCTTCTCCTTCCTCCTCTGGTTGTTCCTGCTGCGAAGTCTGGGTTTCGTGCTGACGCTCACCCACCTCCTCCCCGGACCGGCCGCTCTTGCCTTCTCAGCAGACACAGCAGCCTGTGGGGCCGCAGGAGCTCCCGGACTGATAACATCCCCCAGGGACCTGCCATCCAGGAAGTGACTCGGGGGTTCCCGTTGGCCAGAGCCCTGCGGGATTCTTTTCTTCCTTTTTTAATTAAAAAAATGTTTGTTTTTAGTCCTCAACTGAGGACACGCTCTTACTGATTTGAGAGAGAGAGAGAGAGACATCGCTCAGTTGCCTTACGTGTGTGTGTCAGCTAGGGATCAAACCCCCAACCTGGTAGGTGCCCTGACTGGGAATGGAACCTGCGACCTTTCCCCGTACGGGGCGATGCTCAACCAGCTGAGCTGCGTCGGCCAGGGCCACAGTTCCTTTTTCGCAGAAATCTGAGAGAATGAAAAAGTGGGTCACTTTCAGGAAAAGCAGTGAACTGTCACAGCGCAGGTCCCCTGAGCACTGTTGATGCTCCTCTCCTTTAATACGCACAGCACTCCACTCTGCTCACCTGTGCCTGCCGGGTTTCCGTTTACGGGGGTGACTTAGTGATGGGACGTGGAGAAGTTAGTGCCGTTGAGGGAAGGATTTATCATGGCTCTCAGGAGACGGGGACTCTGCACGTCTCCGGAGCCGCGTGAGGAATCGGTAGGAAGACCATGGTTGTGGGGCATTCTCTGAGCACCAGAAAGAAGCGAGGGCAGGTGGCCAGCGCAGGGTGGCTGGCTGGAGAGCTTCCAGCCGGCGGCCCTGGTTGTCTGGAAGCTGGGACTTGGTTGACGGAGGGCGGGGAAGGCTGGCTGGGCGTGTGAGAGAGTTAAAGGGGTGGAAGCTGCGGCTTGAGTGTTTCCGTGAAAGGTGTGCCGCCTGGCAGGCTGTGCCAGGAATTAGCCGGCTCTGGGAGGGATAGGCTCCGCGGTGTCAGAACTTCGTGAAACAGTAACGTCTTTGAAAAGAATGATTAACTAATTGGTCCTCATGCTGAGGAAGCTTTACGTTGCCCGGAAGAGGAGAGAAGCACTGAGAGGAGGAGCACGGGTGCACACAGGAAGTACCTGCCTGCAGGAGGCCCGGAGCCGTTCCCATTTGTACAACTTCAGCCAAGAAAACGCACCTGAAATTGGGGCGTTGCCTAACGTCGTTGGGAAGTTGTGCGTGTGCTAAAGCAGAAAGTGTGTGTGTGTGTGTGTGTGTGTGTGTGTAAAGGAAAAAACATCACACGTGGGGGTTCCACCCAAGCAGCGCTGGCATTGACTCGCTGGGATTCGCACCCAGGAGTTCTCAGTCTCCGTGGGCAGCCTTTCCAGTTCCCACCACCCACCTGAGATGGGTCACAGCCCGGGTGTCCCCGTCCTGCACGGTGGCTATGAATTGGAGGTTCCCACCACCCCTCCTTGAGTTTGGTAATTTGCCAGAACAGTTCTCAGGACTCGGGACAGCGCGTCACTTACCGTCACCTGGTTAGGATAAAGCTGCAACCCGGAACGGCACGTGAGCGCACAGGGCCAGGCATGTAGGACAGGGGCGGGGCTTTCTTGCCCTCGGCGGCTGATCACCCTCCCGCACCTCAGCACTGACCAGCCTGAAGCCTCCTCTCAACTGTGAAGTCATTGGCCACTGGGCATTAAACTCCACCTCCACCCTCCTCCCACCACCAGGGTCAAGGGGTGGGCTGCCGATCTAATCCTCTAATCCCAAAAATCACCTCGTTAACAGGGCGATAGAAAGGGTTTATTATAAATAATGAAAGATCGCCTTGGCCAGTTTGGCTCAGTGGATAGAGCGTCAGCCTGCGGACTGAAGGGTCCCCGGTTCCATTCCAGCCAAGGGCACAGGCCCGGGTTGCGGGCTCGATCCCCAGTAGGGGGTGTGCAGGAGGCGGCCGATCCATGATTCTCTGTCTTCATTGATGTTTCTCTTTCTCCCTTCCTCTCTGAAACCAATAAAAGTGTATTTAAAAGACATACAACAAACGATGCTCCTTTCGTTTTAACCTGGAACGTCCTGGCTGGGGTGGAGAGCAGCACCACACTCCCGGGCTCCCGTGGTGGCGGGCAGTGTCTCGTAGGCCATGAACGCGGTGACGGTTCACTAAGCCCCCGGGCTCCCGGTAGCCAGGGGTTCTGGGGGAGCGGTGACCGTCAGCACGGGCATCTGGAGGGGCCTGAGCAGAGGGGCCACCCTTCCTGCAGGGGGAACGCCCCAGAGGGCTGTTTCACCACTTAATCCTCACCCTGGGATACTTTCCCATTGCTTTTTGGAGAGGGAGTGAGGGGGGAGAGACACAGAAACAGCAACTGGCTGCCTCCTGATGCACCCCAACCATAACGGGGGGTCAAACCTGCAACCCAGGCACATGCCCTTGACCGGGAATTGAACCCGAGACCCTTTGGTGCGCTGGCTGGTGCTCTAACCACTGCACTACTGGCCAGGGCTGTTTAACTACAGTTGGGTCTGGGGTCTCATTTTCCCAGCTAGTTTATAAGCGCCAACATTTCATTTCAGTGATGTATTGTGTCAGAGCATCTGTGCCCAATATGGGATATTTCCTGACAATGGGTCTTCGGGAAATTTAGGCAAAGCTACAGTTAAAGTGAGGCATACAGTTTTTTCCTGTTTAGTTGCTGTTTAAGATTGGGGAGCACAGCCGAAACTGGTTTGGCTCAGTGGATAGAGCGTCAGCCTGCGGACTGAAGGGTCCCAGGTTCGATTCCGGTCAAGGGCATGTACCTTGGTTGCGGGCACATCCCCAGTAGGGAGTGTGCAGGAGGCAGCTGATCGATGTTTCTCTCTCATCGATGTTTCTAACTCTCTGTCCCTCTCCCTTCCTCTCTGTAAAATACCAATAAAATATATTTTTTTAAAAAATAAGATTGGGGAGCACAGTGTTTACATTTAGTGGAACCCCCCCCCCCCAAGCTATAACTGACTTGAGCCCAGTATGAAGTTTGTCAATTGGTGCATTTTAGCAAATTCTAAAGTTAATTTGGAGCCTGTGTTGTAGAGGCACAACAGCCAATTGGTGCCATGTTGTATTTTGTAATATAAAATGTTTCAGTGTGTAGGTTTTTTAAACCTGTGCTGAACGTAATTATTGTATGTAATTTCCTATATAAATTATATGCATGTTAATTTTGGGTTTCCAATTGGGTGAAGTTGTAGATGGTGTTAATTTAGTTGCATACTGTATTGTGGGGGTTTTTTATATGTTTTTATTGATTTCCGAGAGAGGAAGGGAGAGGGATAGAGGGGGCTGCCTCCTGCACACCCCGCACTGGGGACCGAGTCCAGAATCCAACTGGTGATTCTTGGTTCATGGGTCCGTGCTCAGCCACTGAGCCACACCGACCGGGCCGTGCTGTATTGTTTTATTTATCTTTGCTTTCTTTCCCCCTGTGTCTCGGGGTTAGTTTTTAGTTTCTGGTTTGATTGTTTTTTATTGATTTCAGAGAGGAAGGGAGAGGGGGAGAGATAGGAACATCAATGATGAAAGAGAATCATTGATGGGCTGCCTCCTGCATGACCCCCACTGGGGCTCGAGCCTGCCACCTGGGCATGTGCTCTGATCGGGACCTGAACCATGACTTCCTGGTTCATAGGTCAATGGTCAACCACCGAGCCACATTGGCGGGGCTACGCTTGGGTTTCCGTGTGTGTCCTGGCTGTTTGAAGGGCGGGATGGAAGGGCCTGGGCCTCCAGGCAGCAGCCTCTTCCTGAGATGACCCTGGCCTAAGCGTCGTAGTCCCTTCATCCCTCTTCCCCGTTTTCTCCTCCTCTTGTTCCCTTTCCTTTTAAACAGAATCTTTTTGGGGGTTGGGTGGGGGTGGGGGGCTCCCTCTCTGTCCCCGACCATTTTTCTTTCTTTGATTTGAATGTTTGCCTGACAGGCTCCTGGCAGCCCCAAGTGGCCGCTGCTGTGGGTGGCGGCCCTGATTTCTAGGGTGTCCCCAGCCCCTCAGAGGGGCTGGGCTGGCATCTGGGGAGTGTGGTGGCATCGGCAGCCAGTGTGTGACTGCGGGCCTCAGGGAGGGGACTGGGACAATGCGGACGGCAGCTGCACTCAGACTTGCCCAACTTCCTGGCCGGGGTAGACAATCTCAAATGAACTGAGAAACCTCTCAGTTTCAGGGGGAGTAAGACAAGGTATTTCTTTTTCTTTTTTTTTTTTAATATATTTTATTGATTTTTTACAGAGAGGAAGGGAGAGGGATAGAGAGTTAGAAACATAGATGAGAGAGAAACATCGATCAGCTGCCTCCTGCACACCTCCCACTGGGGATGTGCCCGCAACCAAGGTACGTGCCCTTGACCGGAATCGAACCCGGGACCTTTCAGTCCGCAGGCCGACGCTCTATCCACTGGGCCACACCGGTTAGGGCGACAAGGTATCTCTTGCTCTCCGTGTTTGGTGTTTGATTGTACACTGAACCACCAGTCTCCATGGATGGGGTCCCTTACGCCTTGCTGGGTCAGGAGCAAACTGCAGCAGCAGGAGGACAAGCGGCAGTGACAGGACTTGCCCTTGAAGCAGTTTAAGCCTCTCTTGTGCCTCAGCACCAGGAGGAAGTGACACTTGAGCTGAGACCCAAAGAGTTACAGCGAGGAGGAGCAAGGTGTGGTGAGAACGGCTTTCGTGTAGAAGAGCTGACACGTGCAAAGGCCCTGAGGTCACAGGGAGAAAGACTCGGCCAGAGCCGAAGGAAGGTCTCAGCTCCTTCATCTTTCCTCTGCCCCACCCCCGAGCCCTGCTCTGAGCTGGCAGTAGACCCCAGTGAACATGTGCTTTGTGACAGCGGGGGGGTCCTGGGCTGTGGTCAGGATCTGCCAGGGAGCCTTCTGTGGGTTGTGCTGCCTCTCACCGACTTCTCTGTAGACATCCTGTGTCTTTTCCCTGCATCTGAGCTTGGCTGCACGTGACAGACCCGCTCGGTCCTCACCCTCCAGGAAGTTGCTGCCACACTAACGAAGCTCAGCGGTGGGGCTTGCTCCTGTCTTGGTGGGTGCCAACCCCTGTCGGTGTCTTTGCTTCCTCCTGGGTCCTTAGGTCACCTCACACAGTCCCAGGATGCTGCCGGACAAGCAGAGTGGCCTCCCTCGTTCAGCCATCCGGCAATAAAACTCCCCGGAGTGGCCGGTGTAGGTCACCTGCTACCTCAGACTACTAGCCACTTGCAAGTTGGTGGAGACCAGGACTTCTCATCCCTCTGTCAACACCAGAATCGTCTGGGGGGGCGGGGTGGGGGTTAATCTCCTGAGATCCAGGCCTCACCTGCAGGGACTTGGTCTTGGTTGCCTGAGAACTGACATCCCAAGGGCTGGGTGCATGGCTGGGTCAGACCCACCCAGTGTGATTAACGAGAACACACCTGGAAGGAAGGGTGCTTTCCTCGGGTCAGGGCAGCAACCGAACAGACTTGGGATCCATGCGACGGGGTCAGGGGAGCGGTGCTGTCTGCACAGCCAGCATTGCTGCGAGTCTTCGGGTCGCCGTGATGGCGTTGTGTCCTGGGTTTCCAGGTCTCGCGGCATTTTTGTGTGGATGGGAACAGCTTCCTGCGGAGGTTGTCCCCATCCTGCAGTCCCGGACTCGATTGAGAGGTTTTATTTGCTCTCACAGATATCCTCATGTCCTCTTTCCTTCTCCACGAACAGGGTGCCCTGTGCCCAGACCTGAGCTGATCTGCCAGCTGGAGCAGGGGCAGGAGCTGTGGGTGGTGAAGACAGATCTCTCCCGAGGCACCTGTCCAGGTAGGAGCCGACCTGGCAAATGGCAGACCCTGCGCCCGGAGACCTTCAGGAGACCACTGGCCGTGGGTCTCTGGGGAAGCTTCTTGTTGTGGCCTGTCTGGTGGTTTGGAATCCTTGGAGCCCTTTGACCTGTGGGCCCTCTGACCTCCTGGAGGACAGAGGTGTACGAGCTAAGCTGTCTGGGGCTCAGAGCCTGGCTTGCCAATCACCATCTCTGCGCCGCAGCGAAGTTGCACGGTCTCGTATCTTTGTGTACGTGAAACCCAGCTTCCGGATCAGACAGGCTCCAGAATCTCGGCTCCGCACACGGCGGCTCTTTTTCTCGCTCAGCGGGGCCCATGGGGTCAGCAGGGAGCTGACCGCGCCGTTACGGGAGGACCCGTGTCGGTCCTGTCATCAGTGTGTGCCTGTCCGGTTGTGCTGGCGTCCTCCAGCTGGCAGAGGAGACGGGAGAGAGGGGGGAGGACGTCACCCCCTCCCGCCAACACCAGTTCCCCTACATCCCACCGACGAGAACTGGGCATTTGGGCACCTGGGGGTGGGGCTGCGAGGCTGTGTGTCGGTGAGGAGCCGCAGCTTTGGGAGTGTAGTCTGCGACAGTCAGTCTGTCCCTGGAAGATGCTGGTAATAATGGTGTCTCTGTTGTCAGGTTGGTGGTCTGTGTTGACTTTTGTTGTCAGGTTGTTTGGGGTGTGATCACAGAATGCTTAAGGCATGGAACGGCAGAGCACCACGTCTGAGCCATGGCAAGTGGCTCATGAGAAGCAAGCTGTTGGCAGTGTCCCATTATCATGAGTGACGTGTCTCACATTTCCCGCTCTACTCCAAGGAGAGGGCCTTTCTCTCTCTCCAGTCCCTCTCTCCAGCTGTCCCCTGCCTGCCCCGTCCCACCTTCTTCATCCACCCACCCCCTGAGGGTTGGTCAGAAACACAGGCACTCCCCGTTCCTGCCCCACATGTGCGCTGTGGAGGGCACCGGGCCTTCACGTGTGAGCCTGGTGCCACTGCAGTCATTTCCATTGGTCCCTGGGGCTGCTCAGCCAGCCTGTGAGTCTGCAGCTCGGCGTCAGCCCCTCGGCGTCTGTGCCCAGCCTCTGCCCCGTAGGGCCTCAGTCCCACCTCGCCACTTGGAAGTCCAGAGGCACCAGAGTCACGTGCCTGGCATGGAACCCACGACGTTGCCCACTCCTCTCCTCCCCAGTTTCAGCGAGTGGTGCTGCCATTGACGAGGTTAGAAACTAGGTGTGGCCTCCGGTGACTCACCCCTCCACCGCCATCATTCCTACCCGCCCCTCCCCCAGCCATTCCCAGTCTGTTCCTTCTCGTCTTATTCATCTCCTGGATCCATCGCTAGTAACTCACTCTTCCACCGCCATCATTCCTACACCCCGCCGTCCCTGGTCCTGTTCTGTTCTCGTCACTGCAGACCGGACCCACCCTCAGTTTAAGCTCCTCCTCTGGCCCTGAGGGTGCTCATAGACTCCTAACCTGTCTCTCCACTTGCTGGCGCCTCAGCCCAGCTGTGTGTCCTGCATGAGCTGCTTAGGGGCCAGGCTTGGTTCCAGGCGGTGACCCTTCCCCAGCCCCAGAGGTCTCAGCCTGTGGCCACCACTGTGTCCGGTTTCCTGTTGAAAGTCAAGAGGGCCTCCTGCCTGTGCTTGCTCCTCACTCCTCCTGCACTCCTGTGGACGCTCCTGTCTGCAGCTTCCCCTTTCTCCTGGCAGGAGAGCTCCTGCCCCAGCCACAGCCAGTTCCTGAACCAGAGTCTAGATCACACCTTTTCCGGGAAATTCTCCCTTTGCTTACATTCTTCACTGACATGCTATTTGTCCCCCCTTTGGGTAACTTCATCCTTTTTCTACTCAAAGTAAAAGCATGATCAGGGTGCCCTCGCCGGTGTGGCTTGTTTAATTGTGTCATCCCCACGCACCGAAAGGTAGCTGGTTTGATCCCCAGTTGCATATAGGAGGCAACTGACCCATGTTTCCCTCCCTCTCCCTTCGTCTCTCTGAGATCAATAAAGACATATTTTTAAAAATACATGCTCACCCTAACCGGTGTGGCTCAGTGGATAGAGCGTCGGCCTGTGGACTGAAGGGTCCTGAGTTCGATTCCGGTCAAAGGCATGGACCTTGGTTGCGGGCACATATCCAGTAGGAGGCAGGAGGCAGCTGATCGATGTTTCTAATTCTCTATCCCTCTTCCTCCCTGTAAAAAATCAATAAAATACATTTTTTAAAAGAGAAAATATTTAAATAAAAATAAATACATGCTCAAGGTCCTTACAGAAAATAAATTTTAAAATGCTCTTGTCTCATTATATTCATCCATTCTCTAGGGTACTTTAAATATATTTTTTATTGATTTCAGAGAGTAAGGGAGAGGGAGAAAGAGATAGAAACATCAGTGATGAGAATCATTGATCAGCTGCCTCCTGCACACCCCCTATTGGGAATCCAGCCCACAACCCAGGCATGTGCCCTTGATGGGAATCGAACCCAGGACCCTTCATTCCACAGGCCAACGTTCCATTCACTGAGCCAAACTGGCTAGGGCCACTTTTTTACTTTTTTTTTTTTTATTATTATTACTATTATTTTAGAGGGAGAGAGAGACGGAGACCTGTCGATCTGTTGTTCCACTCACGCATTCATTGGTTGATTCTTGTACGTGCCCTGACCGGAGAGCACATGGCTTATGGGGATGACCCTAACCACCCACTGAACTACTGAGCTCTTTCCAACACCTGTTTGTCTTTTCTCTGTGCCTGTACAACCAGGTCTTAAAGCCTATAATCCTCTAACAGTATTACCTGGTAGGGTCGGGGTTCTTCTCCTGTACTCTTTATTCTCACCTCTGGTCTTGCATGCAAATCTACAATCAGATCTTTGGGTTCTGTGGTGACAGGATTATATTGAATTTATATATTTACCTGGGTAGAATTGTTGGTTTTATATTATCAGATCCTTCACTAATAGACCTTGGCTTTAATACTGTCATTTTCTCCATATAAATCATGTGTATTTTGCCATTCTTCACCAAACGGTTTCTCAGTCATACCAGGCTCCATGTGTTCAGCCCTGTGCGAGTGCTCACTGTCCCCCGAGTGTGCCCCCTCCAGGCAGCCCCTGGCTTCTCAGCACCGTCCACTCACGCTCTGCAGTGCCCCTCCCTTTCTCTTTGTGGCAGCTTATTATGGTGCCAGTGGGACTCATCTCGGGGGCACCTCCGTTGGGAAACCCTGGTTTTCCCTTCACAGTATCAGCCAAACCGAGGGTGAAGGACACAGAACTCAAGACAGCCATGTCTGCCCAGGTCTTCTGACACCAGAGTCAAGTTCAGGGATTTCCCAAAACTATCCTCAGGTTCAAAGATTTGCTAGAAAGACTCCCTGAAACCCACTATACTCACTATCATATTTAAAAGCACACAGATTAGAAGAGGTGAGGCAGGTGGGGCTGAAAGTGTTCCAAACACGAAGATTCTGTGTCCTTGGCAACTCCTCAACCAGCATCTGTGTAGGCAGCATGAGCACAGGGTGTAGCCCACCCGGGACTCTCCAAGACTCGGTATCCGGATTTTCATAGAGACGTCACTGAGCCTTTGCTGGTGGGACTCAATCCCAGCCCTCCTTTCCTTTCCAAAGGTCCAGTTGATGAGACCTTGTGGCTCAAAGCCCCAACTTTCTAATCACAAGGTTGGTCTTTCTGATGTGGCCAGACCTTACCCTTAGTCATCTCCTTATATTAGGGGCCCATAATGCGTTATCTGTTGGCATAAACCAAGCATGTCTAACTCGTTGAAATAAAGGAGGCATGCGGCCCACTGGCCAGGAATTGGACATGCTTGTCATAAACGATGATGTGTTTCCAGGGGCCCTCCAGGAATAACCCCGCACTCCTGTCACTCTGGAAATGCCCAGAATTTAGAGGTTACATCTTGGAGTCGGGACAAAGATCACACTTCTCTTTGGGGGGAGTAGATCTTGCACTATACACTTCCTGTCTTCCATCAGGGTCGCATGAGCTATCCCTACCAAGTGTTTAAGTAGCAACGTGGGCTGTCCTTGCTCAGAGGAAACTCAGAACACAGGATCGCTATTCTGTACAGCCACGTCCCATCTGTAATTGTGGCTATGTCTCCACTCCAGACATTCTGTCCTCTCCAGGCAGGCTCGTGGTGTCAGCAGTCCAGGGACCAGGAGAGAAAGATTACAGGCCTGGGAGTCAGAGGTAGCAAAGCGCAGCAGACACAGAGGCACTATTCTCATTTTCATGTTTTTCACTGAACTGCTGATTTTGTTTCTTCTGGGTTGACATTACTAACTGGCCTTTTTGTGTATTGGATTTCTTCAGGTGACAAAGAAAAATTCAAGACCACAGAAACTACCACTTGTGAGCCAACCCTGTGTGAGAGATTCTCAGTCCAGGAATACCTAACACGGAAAGTTCCAGGGGACTCCCAAGGAGACCAAACCAGGGATCAGCATGGTCCATCAGAAGTGTCCCTGCAGGAAGGACACTTGAGGCCAGGAATAGATCCTCCAAGGGAGAAGCTCCCTGAGAGCCCTGAACATGGCGGCTTAGGGACACCTGATGGTGCGTGTGTGAGGACTGTGCAGGAGCCAGTCCCTCCAGGAGGTGCTGTCCTTGACCATGGCTCACATGAATTACGTAAAGATCCCATGATTCAAGAGGAGGAAAATATCTTTAAATGCA
The DNA here is from genome assembly GCF_963455305.1 of Plecotus auritus. Taxonomy (NCBI): domain Eukaryota; kingdom Metazoa; phylum Chordata; class Mammalia; order Chiroptera; family Vespertilionidae; genus Plecotus; species Plecotus auritus. The sequence continues at coordinate 2,580,404 of NC_137785.1, read as the reverse complement.
ATGAATGTGGGAAAGTGTTTAACAAGAAACACCTTCTTGCGGGACATGAAAAGATTCACTCTGGAGTGAAGCCCTATGAGTGCACAGAATGTGGGAAAACATTTATTAAGAGCACACATCTCCTTCAACACCACATGATCCACACAGGGGAGAGGCCCTATGAGTGCATGGAGTGTGGGAAGGCCTTCAACCGCAAGTCGTACCTTACACAGCACCAGCGGATTCACAGTGGAGAGAAGCCCTATAAGTGCAATGAATGTGGAAAGGCCTTCACCCACCGTTCCAATTTTGTCCTGCATAAGAGGAGACACACTGGAAAAAAATCCTTTGTGTGCAAAGAGTGTGGGCAAGTTTTTCGACACAGGCCAGGATTTCTTCGACATCACATCGTCCACAGCGGCGAGAACCCCTATGAGTGCTTCGAGTGTGGAAAGGTCTTCAAACACAAGTCATACCTCATGTGGCACCAGCAGACTCACACCGGGGAGAAGCCCTACGAGTGCAGTGAGTGTGGGAAAGCCTTCTGTGAGAGCGCAGCCCTCATTCGCCACTACGTCATCCACACGGAGGAAAAGCCCTTTGAGTGCCTCGAGTGTGGGAAGGCCTTCAACCACAGGTCGTACCTCAAGAGGCACCAGCGGATCCACACTGGGGAGAAGCCTTTTGTGTGTACGGAATGTGATAGGGCCTTTACCCACTGCTCCACTTTCATCGTGCATAAGAGGGCCCACACTGGAGAAAAACCGTTTGAGTGTAAAGAATGTGGCAAAGCCTTCAGCACTAGGAAAGACCTCATTCGGCACTTCAGCATCCACACTGGAGAGAAGCCCTATGAGTGCAGTGAGTGTGGGAAGGCCTTCAACCGCAGGTCAGGCCTCACGAGGCACCAGCGGATTCACAGTGGAGAGAAGCCCTATGAGTGCATGGAGTGTGGGAAAACCTTCTGCTGGAGCACTAACCTCATTCGACACGCCATCATCCACACTGGGGAGAAGCCCTATAAGTGCAGTGAGTGTGGGAAGGCCTTCAGTCGTAGCTCATCCCTCACTCAGCATCAAAGGATGCATTCTGGGAGAAACCCTGTCAGTGTAACACAAGTGGGAAGGCCCTTCCCAAGTGGTCAGACTGCGCTCACCCTCCGAGAGCTCCTGTTGGGGAAGGACTTTCTGAATGTAAACACCGAGGGCAATCTTGTGCCAGAGAAAACATCCCCCGCAGCCTCTGAGTGCACCTGCCAAAGGGAGAGCCCACAAGACTCTTCGCTCTGAGGGAAGATAATGGTTGCAGATCATCACTTGCCACATGAAGACCATTTGAGAAACTGATGCAGCCTAGAGCAGGGGTGGGCAAACTTTTTGACTTGAGGGCCACAATGGATTCTTAAACTGGACCGGAGGGCTGGAACAAAAGCATGGATGGAGTGTTTGTGTGAACTAATATAAATTCAAAGTAAACATCATTACATAAAAGGGTACGGTCTTTTTTTTTTTAATTTTATTTCAATAGTTTTATTCATTTCAAACATTTTAACAAGAAGAATGTAAACACTAATTATTATAATTTGAAACTTCAAAAAATGGAGGAATAATAGCACAATAACATACCTTATATTGAAGATGGCAAAGGCAAAATAAAATTACCTAACAAAGGAAAGGTACAAAAGCCTGTCAAATTAAACTTAAATGTAATAAAATAATTTAAAACTAAAACAAATAGAAAAGAACAACATGTGTAAACAGTAAATTAAACATTTTCTTTAGTGCAACTTCCAAATTATGCCTGGGACGTAGATGTAGATGGCAATGTAGACTGGGTTGAAAGATTTTTGGTCTTTAAAACATCAACTTCAGTGGGAACAGTGTTGTTGGTCTCCTTTTTTAGCTAATGCATCAAAGTCTGGAGTTAGTTTTGTTGTGGCTATTCTCAGGATAGATCTGAGGTGTTCATCAGTTAAGCTGGATCTGTGAGGGGCTTTGTTGATGTTCATGACGCTAAATGTCTGCTCACAAACATAGGTTGACCCAAACAGCACCAGTATCTTCTGTGCCATCCTCCGGATGTTTGGAAAAGTGGCTTTATTAAGTGAAGCATAAAAGTCTCTTAGTTCAAGAGAGCTGAATTTCTCCTTTAGGACAAAGTCAGACTGAAGATGGATGAGTTCCAGTTGCACCTCTTCTGGTGCTGTTTCAGGGTTTTGTGACAAAGGACAGGCCACCAGTTGAAGTGACTGGTCAATTTTTTCAACATCAGAAAACTGACGACAGAATTCTGCATGCAGGTCATCCAGTGATTTGCTGTATTCTGTGTGGCTAGTGTGGCAAAATGAGTGAAGACTTTGTCTGAAATTTGTCTGGAAAAGAAAATCAGCTTCGATTTAAAGGCTTTCACATTAGTGTACATGTCATGTACATACTGATCTTTTCCCTGTAGCTTCACATTTAGCTCATTCAAATGTGAAGATATATCTACAGCAAATGCAAAGTCACACAGCCAATTCTTGTCACTCAGCTCAGTAAATTCGTCAGACTTCCCCTTTAATTTCAAAAATGCACCAATCTCTTCTTTGAGCTCCCACACTCGTTGGAAAACTTTGCCCAAACTCAACCAGCGGGCACGAGAGGGTGATCCGCATCAGTTTCCTCCAGAAACTTAATAAACTGACGGTGCTGAAGTCCCTTTGCTCAAATGAAATTAACAAGCTTTACGACTGGATTAACAACATGATTAAGTTGTAATATAGACTTGCACAATGATTCCTGGTGAATAATATAGTGAAGAAAAATAACATCTTGGTTAGGGTTCTCCTCTTTCACTTTATCCTGAATTCTTTTTAGCAGTCCAACATTTTTCCCAGTTAAATTTGGAGATCCATCTGTCGTGACATTAGCAAGTTTACTCCATGGTAGCTTCATTTTCTCGATGACAGTAGACACCCGGTCATACAAGTCCTCTCCCCGTGTTTTTCCTTTCAGTGGCTCCATGGCTAAAAACTCCTCCGTAATTTCAAAATTGTCACTAATCCCTCGGGTAAAAATTAAGAGCTGAGCAGTGTCCTTTACGTCATTACTTTCATCCAATGCTAGTGAATAAAACTTAAAGAACTCTGCCTTACTATTTAACTTGCTGGCCAAGTCTTCATCAATCAGTTCCACTCGACGAGTCACTGTCCTGCGCGATAAGCTGAGTTTTTCAAACTTGCCTTTGCTCTCTGGACACAAGAGACCTGCTGTCTCTATCATACATTCTTTCAAAAACTCGCCTTCAGAGAGAGGTTTGCTAGCTTTTGCTAATTTGAATGATAGCATAAAACTTGCTTTGGTAGTTGTCCCTTGAATTACAGTTTGTCTGTGAAAGACATTTTGCTGAGCCTGTAATTTAGCCATCAACCTCTGTGCAGTAGCCTCCCGTTCTTGAGGTGACTGCTTGCTAGCATAGTTGCCATGCTTTGTGACAAAGTGACAGCTGAGATTGTACTCTTTGAAGACTGCAAGTGTTTCCTGGCATATCAGACATACCGGCATTGATCGGACTTGGGTGAAAAAATATTTTGTTGTCCACTCCCTCTTAAACACTCGGCATTCACTGTCCACTTTCCTTTTCTTTGGTCCACTCATGTTTAATATTGGGCTAAAACGCAACAGTACTGTTCTCTTATCAAATTCTTTACTAAAATAAGACAGTAAAGTATAAAAACAAGTGATTAAATTTGCTCTACTATAACATTTTTGGTCTTCTAAAAAATATATATATAACAAAATCATCTGAAAAAGTTCAGACATGGGACAGAGGCACACCCTGACCATAGAGAACAACCCCTTTCCTCCATAGGAAACCTGTGTATCTTTCACACAGGCCCTTTGTTTATGGTAACACACATAGCTGCACATTGCTGTGTCTTCCAGACACACTTGTATGGGAGGTGCTAGGGCAGTGCAAAACATGGGTAACCAGTAGTTACCACTAGCACTTCTGTTACTGGCAAAAAACAGCCGCAGTGCACATAGTGTGAAAGAGCCCATTATCAATGTCAGATTGCATCCACTGGACTCCATAAAAACAACCAAGTGCCACTTTTAAATGCCCATTGCAACAGTTTTTCTTTTTTTAAAATATATTTTTTATTGATATTTTAGAGAGAGGAAGGGAGAGGGATAGAGAGTTAGAAACATCGATGAGAGAGAAACATCGATCAGCTGCCTCCTGCACACCTCCTACTGGGGATGTGCCCACAACCAAGGTACATGCCCTTGACCGGAATCGAACCTGGGACCCTTCAGTCCGCAGGCCGACGCTCTATCCACTGAGCTAAACCGGTTTCGGCCGCAACAGTTTTTCTTATTAAAAGCTGGAAGTGGCAGGATATTTATATATATATACCCCTACTATGACAGCCTGGCAGAGCATTACAAAGGAGAAAACCCAGCATCTGGTGATGTCCATAAGTACAAGACTTAAGGCTGTCATTACCAGGAAAGGGTTTCATCCAAGTATTAGATATGAACATTTGATTTTCAGTTTTTCATTTGTCCAATTACTTCTGAAACCCTGAAATTAAGCGATTTTGTAATAAAATCTTTAGTTCATCACATTTCTATGCAATCTTTTTGTTCAACCCACTGAATTAGGGTTCGTTCACACTAGCTGTGCTGCCGTTGCAGGGTGGTGCAGTACTGCAATGCAGCACAGCTAGGGTTAATGCAGGGTACACAGGTTTCCATCATGTTTGCGTTGATGCTAATGTGCAGTGGTGCATGTTAACACAAATGCCCTGTAGCACGCATTTTTACAGGCGCAAGGGGGAGAAGCAAACGCAGCGCAAAATGCATTTGTTTTGCCACTAACACATGCGGTTAGTGGCCACGGTAGCGTTACTGATACCGCATCCGTATCAGCAAAAGAATGTAGCCGCAGCATGGCTAGTGTGACATGTCCTCTGTGTGTCTTTTTCCCTGCTGCGCGCGTCCGCAGTGGGAAAAAAAACTGCAGTGGATACAAGCCCTAAAAGCTGAAAGTCTTTGTTCTTTTATTAACAAGTCATTGTGATGTACAGAATGTGGGAACAGGAAAAAATTGTGTTTGAGTAGAGCTCTTAATCCTACCTCAGAAAGACTCTGATACTGTGCTCTCCAGGGGCGTGTCTCCCTACATCACCACATCACCACGATAACGTGTCTACGCATTCCCAGGGTGATGTCGGGGGACGCGTCCGCGGGCATTACAAGGAGCCTCTGGAAGATGGAGAGGTTGTTCCTTCTACTGAATGGGGATATAAATCCGCCCACTCAGAAGAAGGAGCTGCGGCCGTGTTTCCCGACGTTGCCATGTTAACACTGCTGCTGGTGAAGGAGCGGAGGGGAGAGCAAGAGAACCCTCCGCTCTTTCGGCTCCACGGGCCGGATAGAACAGCCGAACGGGCCGGATCCGGCCCGCGGGCCGTAGTTTGCCCACGGCTGGCCTAGAGCCTTATTCTCACCTGAGGATTTATCTACAAGGGCATGCACCAAGGAAACCTTCACCTCCGTCTTTGGACTTAGTTTACATCGCAGTGTATCTCAGGAATTTCTTTTTCAGAAGAGAAAATGCGATGAGACTTCTCCGTTAAGCCTATAGCACTTTGTCGTGGATTACCTAGTTTACTTGGGGCAAGGGGAATGTTGTTTGGGGGAAAGGCTTTGATCCTTGATGTGTTTTGTGTACATTCATTGTTGTCTAGTGTCAACACTAGGAAAGACTAGTGTCTAGGAGAGTTAGACAGTTGAGGGCAAGTATTTAAGGACACATATATGAATGGGCATACCAGTTAAAAGACTGTTCAGGCTTAGATTTAAAAAACAACACCATTCTTTATGTGGTTTTAAAACATAAAACATTTTTTAAATTCCTATTTTTGTTTTATTTCTGTATTCGACTGTAAATCAAATCTTAAAATTCAGTAAAGTGAACCCTCTTTATTTGAAATTGACTTAGCTTTCCTAGTTTCTTTAACTTCTCATAAATCTTAAGGTAAGTTTGTCTATTCTTACAAAAAAATATCTTTCATTTTGATAGAAATTGATTTACATTGTAGGTTGGTTTGAGAATCAGCATTACGAACAAGTATATATGACATGACTACATTTATTTTTTTAAAAACATATTTTATTGATTTTTTACAGAGAGGAAGGGAGAGGGATAGAGAGTTAGAAACATCGATGAGAGAGAAACATCGATCAGCTGCCTCCTGCACACCTCCTACTGGGGTTGTGCCCGCAACTAAGGTACATGCCCTTGACCGGAATCGAACCTGGGACCTTTCAGTCTGCAGGCTGACGCTCTATCCACTGAGCCAAACCGGTTTCGGCAGACGTGACTACATTTAATTAGTAACTCTTGATTTACTAGTATTTCATTCGCATTTTATCTAGGTTTTTCAGTGATAGTGGCATTGATTCTCAAATTTAAATTTTCCACACGATCTTAGGTAGTACACAATAATGTAATTGTTTTTGGGGGGTTGTTTTGGTAGCCTGCAACCTTGCTACACTCACTTATTATTAGCCATTTCTTTGGATAGAATCCTTGGGGTTCTCTACCTAGAAATGTCAACTGCAACTAGTTTTATTTCTTCCTTCCCAATTTGTATACTTTATTCTGTTATTTCCTTTTCTTATTGCACTGGCTAGGACTTCAGTATGATGTTGAATAGGAGTAGTATAATAAGGAAGGACATCCTTGACTGGTTCCTGATACCTAGTGGAGGGAACATTCGGTTTTTCGTCATTAAGTACCATACTAACTGTAGTTGTTTTCATAGTTTTCTCATCAAATTGGTAAAGTTTCCCTCTATTCTTAATTTGCTGAGATTTTTGTTGTTATGAATAGGTATTGGATTTTGTCAGTTGCTTTGTCTGCATCAATTGATATGATCATCTGATTTTTTTCCTCCATAGCCTGTTGATACTACGGTATTGCATTGAGTATTGAATAATGAACCAGCCTTGCATTCTTGCAATAAACCCACTTGGTTGTGGAGTATATTTCTTTTTATAGACCATATTAAAGCATTCCATTTGAATATATCTTGGTGAGAAAGTTTTCTAATTTCTTGAGTGATGTGTAGTTCTCATTCTTTTTTGTTTGTTTTTTAAAAACTCATTATCTGGTTTTGGTAACTATGGAACAATTGAGAATATATATTTCATATTGGATAAATTGGATAGTTTGTCTTTGCAAGGAATTGTTGCATTTCATCTAAATTTTCTATATTTTTTGTAGTCCTGTTTGAAGTAATCTCTTATTTTTTTAATGGCAGCAGGATCTGTACTTATATATATTATATTCCTGATTTTGGAAATGTATCGATCTTCTTAGACATTTATCAATTTCATTGGCCATTTTGAAGAATCTGTACTTTTTATACCATTGATTTCCCCATATTATTATTCTTCTGTTCTAATTTCTGGTCTTTATTATATCCTTTATTCCATTTGCTTTGGTTGAATTTTGCTATTTGTATTTTTTGATGTGGGTGTTCAGATTATTTTGTTTTAAACTTGTTTTTCTTTCCTAATGTAAACATTAAGTACAGTTGAAAAACGGGGTGTACTAGTCAGCTGTCTACAAATGCAGATGGAAAATACAGTTGACCCTTACACAAGGCACATTTCTGCATGAGAGGACCCACGAACTGTAAACCTGCATTATTCAAGAGTCAGCTGTTCCAGAAACTTCCTTCGTGGCACTGTTCTAGCTTCATTCCATAAGGTTTAACGTATTTTTATTACAACTTGTTCAGTTCTAAATATTTCCTGATTCTGCCAAAACTGGTTTGGCTCAGTGGATAGAGCGTCAGCCTGCGGACTGAAAGGTCCCAGGTTCGATTCCGGTCAAGGGCATGTAACTTGGTTGCGGGCACATCCCCAGTAGGAGGTGTGCAAGAGGCAGCTGATCGATGTTTCTCTCTCATCGATGTTTCTGTCTGACTATCACTCTTCCTTCCTCTCTGTAAAAAAATCAATAAAATATATTTTAAAAATAAATAAATAAATAAATAAATAAATAAATATTTCCTGGTTCCTTTAGCGACTTCCTCTCTGATCGTGGATTGTTTAGAAGTATAATGTTTTATTTCAATGTTGGGAGTATTTCATGCTATGTTTTTGTTTCTGATTTCTAGTTTGTTTCCCATGTGGCCGCACTGTTTAAATTTGTTAAAGTCTGTTTTATGACCCGGGATATGGTTTATCTTCTTGAATATTCAGTTTGGCTTCTTGAAAAGAATGTATGTCCTGCTGTCATTGGGTGGTGTTTCTATGTATGTCTGTCCAATTCTGTTGGAGGTATCCTGATTTTGTATGTCGTTGCTGAATTTTTTTGTCTAGCATTTCTATCCATAGATGAAAGAGGGGTATTGAACTCCCAACAGTGTCATTGTAGAATTGTCTGTTCCTCCTTTAAGTTTTACCAGTTTTAACTTGAGGCATTTCCAAGCTCTGATGTTTGGTGCATACATATTTAGGATTGCTATGTTGTCTTAGTGCAGTGGTCGGCAAACTGCGGCTCGTGAGCCACATGTGGCTCGCGAGCCGCAGTTTGCTGCTCTGTTGACTAATGAGTTTGCCGACCACTGTGTAAGGCATTACCCTTACCCAGAAGTTTTGACTTCAGGTTAAAGACATTAGTACATTATTAAAATGTTTTTTAAGTGTCTTTCCCTAAGGCAGTGGTCGGCAAACTCATTAGTCAGCAGAGCGGCGAGCCACAGTTTGCCGACCACTGTGTTAGTGTAATGACCCTTTTATCGTTATGTAGTATCTCATTTTCTTTCTGTTCATTTCCTTACCTTTGAAGCATGCTGTATCTAGTATTAATATAGGCAGTTGTGTGTGTTTTTTTTTAAAATACATTTTTGTTGTTTTCAGAGAGGAAGGGAGAGGGAGATAGTAACGTCCATGATGAGAGAGAATCAGTGATGGGCTGCCTCCTGCACTCTCCCTACTGGGAAACGAGCCTGCAACCCGGGCATGTGCCCTTGACCGGAACCGAACCTGGGACCCTTCAGTCCCGTGGCCCATGCTCTATCCACTGAGCCACACCAGTTAGGGCTTAATTTACATTCTTTATTGTTGAAAGTATTACATACGTGTCCTTCCCCCCACCCCCCACCCCATACAATGCTGAGTTATTACAGCAGAAGGAATCAGAGCAAACAGCCCAGGGACCAGGGAGGAGGCACCAGGACTTGAGTCCAGAGGAGAAACCAGGGACGTTTTCAGTAGTCCTGCCTCGGGGTGTCACGCAGGGGGTGTCACCCAGGACGTGCTAATTGCAGCTCCCTCAAGGGGCGAGGACACCAGACAGATGTCTGCCAGGGAAGCGCAGGAGAAACTCCACCGGAAACCCGCTGCCCAGGGGCTTTGGGGGCCCTCTTCCCGGCACCACCCAACCCTAGCTCCCAGGGGAGAGCAGGTGCTGAGCATAAACCACCGTTGACACAGCACCCTTGGGCACAGGAGCCACCCCTTAAGAGGCATAACTGGGGTGAAGGCTTACATATATGCATAACCGTTACAACCAGAGAGATCACCTAGGCGCAGAACTCTTCCAAACTAGTCAGGATTTTTTTTTTTTTATGACATTGTTTTTAGAGAAAGGAAAAGAGAAACGTCCGTGTGTTCCATTTATGCACTCATCGATGTCTCCCTTTCTCGCTTAAATCAATAAAAATTTTAAAATAAGTTTTATCTCCCTGCTATTTTTGTGAAGAGGTTCTAGGTTGGGAGATTTTTTTTTCTTTTTAAATTATATTTACCCATGCCGAAACCGGTTTGGCTCAGTGGATAGAGCGTCGGCCTGCGGACTGAAGGGTCCCAGGTTCGATTCCGGTCAAGGGCATGTACCTGGGTTGCGGGCACGTCCCCAGTGGGGGGCATGCAGGAGGCAGCTGATCGATGTCTCTCATTGATGTTTCTAACTATCTATCCCTCTCTCTTCCTCTCTGTAAAAAATCAATAAAATATATTTTAAAAAAATAAAAAAATAAAATATATTTAAAAAAAATAAATTATATTTACCCAACAGTTTATCCTGTTGCCTCTCCAAAGGATTTCAAGTTCATCAAATGTTGACACTTCTGTATACGTCCCCCAAAATAAACAGTTGTCTGGGTGGACTGGGGGAGCACCGGATGTGGGGGGCAGAGGCACCAACTCTGGGGGCCCTCACGTTCGTGCGTGATCGACGAGGGTCCTGGGCGTGGCCCGAACTGGACACGACCTTCACACGGGCCATCTGGGCGCACACGCGGTTCCGGAGTTTTCCAACCGCACAAGGTGCCCCAGCGGCGTCCCGGGGTCGCTTTTATCCCCTCGCGCTTGCGTCCCGTTGCCTAGCTCCCGAAGCGTTCACGCCCTCACGCACTTACATCCGCGCTCACCCATTGGCTGCTTCCTGACACTTCCTCGAGCTACCTCAACTCCCGCTTCTTCAGCTTCCGGCACGTCCCGCCCACACCCAAGGTCCCGCCTCTTCCGCTTTCCACACGCTGCCATCTCATTGGCCCGGCGTCCTGGTACCGGACGGAAGCTCGCATGTCTGTCCCTTCCATTGGGCACGCTGCCTGCGCCTCAGAAATGTCAACCAATGGAAATAGACCAGGAACTCCCCGCTCAGCCAATGGGGCGAGGGCGCGAACTATAAAAGGCCTGGTCAGCGCCGCCGGGGAGTTCCCGAACCGCAGGTGAGTCGTTGGGGAGCCTCCAGGGGGCGCCCCGACGCCGCGGCGGCAGCTGGTCGCGACTAGAAGAGCGTCAGCCCGAGGGTAACCTCCTAAGGCCCCCTCCTGTCGGGGCTCAGCCGGACCCGCACACCCAGCTCGCAGGGCTCAGGAAGGCGGCGCCCCGCCACCGTCTCCGCTCCCCATGAGTGTCCCGCAGTCGGCGGCGACCTCGGGCGATGCGCGGCCCGCAGGTGAGAGGGATAAGAGCCAGGACCAGCGCTGGCCGGGGTGGCTCTGCATGGAGCGGCGGCCCGCAGACCGAAGAGCCCCAGGTTCGATTCCCGTCAAGGGCACTTACCCCTGTTGCAGGCTCCTCCCCCGCCTGGGCCTGGTGGGGGCGCTTGCAGGAGGCAACCCATGGGTGTGTTTCTCATTGATGTTTCTCTCTGTCGCTCCCTCTCTCCCCTAAAAAAATCAATGGAAAAATATCCTCGGTGAAGATTAACAACACCTGGTGTCAGCCCTGACCGGTGTGGCCCAGTGGATAGAGCATCGGCCTGCGGACTGAAGGGTCCCGGGTTCGATTCCGGTCAAGGGCATGGACCTGGGTTGCGGGCACATCCCCAGTGGGAGGTGTGAGGAGGCAGCTGATGGATGTTTCTAACTCCCTGTCCTTCTCCCTTCCTCTCTGTAAAAAATCAATAAAATATATTTAAAAATAAATTTAAAAAACCAACCACCTGGTGTCAGTTGTGGGGGTTTGGGGGTAGACGCCTAGAAGAAAGCATTAACAGCTCTTTTTTTTTCTTTTCCTTTTTCTCTTTTTTGCAGCAGCTGCAGAGGACCCCCCGCCGCCCAGCGCGCCCACCGGGTGAGTGCCTCCGGGTCTGTGTCTGGAAGAGGAAGCGAAGCAGGGGGCCGAGGGTTGCGAGGCGAGCTGTGCAGGGGCGGCGGTGGAGGGAAGGTGCACGGAAGAGGAAAGCGAGCCCTCCCTGGAGGCCCCCCTGACTCTCCCTCCACCTCCCCAACCCGGGCTCTCTCTTCCTCCCCCCCTCCCCCACCCCGTCAGCCGGAGCCTCACCATCGATGACTTTGACATCGGGCGTCCTCTGGGCAAGGGGAAGTTTGGGAATGTGTACCTGGCTCGGCTCAAGGAGAGCCATTTCATCGTGGCCCTGAAGGTCCTCTTCAAGTCCCAGCTGGAGAAGGAAGGGATGGAACACCAGCTGCGCAGAGAGATCGAGATCCAGTCGCATCTGCAGTAAGGCTGGCCTCGGCAGGACCGCTCCTCGCTGGGCCTTTGTCTGTTTGTGGATTTTTTGTTTTGCTTTGATTTCATTTGAGAGAGAGAGAGAGAGAAAAACATCAGTTTGTGGTTCCACTTATTTCTTTTTTTTATGTATATATTTTATTGATTTTTTTACAGAGAGGAAGGGAGAGGGATAGAGAGTGAGAAACATCGATGAGAGAGAAACACCGATCAGCCGCCCCCGCCCCCGCACACTCCCCACTGGGCAACCAAGGCACATGCCCCTGACCAGAATCGAACCCGGGACCCCTGAGTCCGCAGGCCGACGCTCTATCCACTGAGCCACACCGGTTAGGGCTGTTACACCTATTTCTGCATTCATGGGTGACTCTCGAACGGGCCCTGGCCGGGGACCGAACCCACAATGGCATCCATGGGGAAGATGCGCTAACCATCTGAGCTCCCGGCCAGGGCCCACACGGGTGCCCTGCCCTTGTTCTTCTGTGTCCTCTTTCATGTTTTGTTTTGTTTTTTTTAATATACTTTATTGATTTTTTACAGAGAGGAAGGGAGAGGGATAGAGAGCCAGAAACATCGATGAGAGAGAAACATCGATCAGCTGCCTCCTGCACAACCCCCACTGGGGATGTGCCCACAACCAAGGTACGTGCCCTTGACCGGAATCGAACCCGGGACCCTTCGTCCGCAGGCTGACGCTCTATCCACTGAGCCAAACCGGTTTCAGCAATCCTCTTTCATGTTTGACACACGAACCCAGCATCTCCCTCCAAACGACCCCCAACAAGGCCCTTGCTTTCACCTGGAGGTTTTCTTTTTTTTTTTTTCAGTTTATCACAATTACACTGTGCGAAGCCCCCTGTGTCACACACCCAATGCCCGCTCCTTGTCCTCCCCTCATGCAGTCCCAGATCAGGCTGTTATTCTAGTGCCAGCACAATCTGCTATTTATTTATTTTTTTGTTTATTTATAACATTTAAGGCAGGGGTCCTCAAACTACGGCCCACGGGCCACATGCGGCCCGCCGAGGACATTTATCCGGCCCGCCGGGGGCCACTGCCTGTCCTGCTTAGCAGCCGACGCGTCCCGGGCCCGCAGTGCACATAGGAATTTGTTCATAGTTTTTTTTTTAAACTATAGTCCGGCCCTCCAACGGTCTGAGGGACAGTGAACTGGCCCCCTGTTTAAGAAATTTGAGGACGCCTGATTTAAGGAACCGTATTATTTTCTTTAAATATTTTCTTTTCATTCATTTCACAGAGGAAGGGAGAGAGATCGAGAGATAGAAACATCACTGATGAGAGAGAATCATTGCTTGGCTGCCTCCTGCACGGCCCCCCACACTGGGGATCGAGCCCGCCCGCAACCCGGGCATGTATCCTGATTGGGAATCAAACCGTGACCTTCTGGTTCATAGGTTGACGCTCAACCACTGAGCCACGCCAGCTGGGTCACAACCTGCTTTTTGTGTCTGGCGTGACCAATCACTTGTAATAACGCCATGAGTTGGGCCTCAGGGAGGAGTCTGACCCTTTTCCCCATCCGCCCTCCAGACATCCCAATATCCTACGCCTGTACAACTACTTCCATGATGAGCGTCGTGTATACCTGATTCTGGAATACGCGCCAAGGGGTGAGCTCTACAAGGAGATGCAAAAGAGCCACACGATCGATGAGCAGCGTACGGCCACGGTGAGGTGGCAGGGTGAGGGGTGGGGAGGGTGGCTGGGGCTTTGGGGTCCATGAGTTTACTGTGGGCTGGTGAGGGACATCACTGCTTTTGACTGTCATGAATGTCCAGACTGCTTTTTGCGTTTTAAAATATATATATATATTTTTTATTGATTTCAGAGAGAATGTGAGAGAGAGAGAGAAGTATCAATGATAGAGAAACATTGATTGGCTGCCTCCTGCACACCCCCCACTGGGGATCAAGCGTGCAACCCAGGCATGGGCCCTCGACTGGAATCAAACCTGGGACCTGGGTCTGCAGGCCTACGCTCTATCCACTGAGGCAAACCGCTCTATCCACTGAGGCAAACCGGCTAGGGCTTCCTTCTATTTTTGTACTAGTGGCCCGGTGCACAAATTCGTGCACATTGAAAGGAAACTAATTAGCCCTAACCTGTTTGGCTCAGTGGATAGAGCGTCGGCCTGCGGACTCAAGGGTCCCAGGTTCGATTCCGGTCAAGGGCATGTACCTTGGTTGCGGGCACATCCCAGATAGGGGGTGTGCGGGAGGCAGCTGATCGATGTTTCTCTCTTATGGATGTTTCTGACTCTCTATCCCTCTCCCTTCCTCTCTGTAAAAAATCAATTTAAAAAATATATTTTTTTAAAAAAGGAAACTAATTAGAAGAAATATTTTAATATCGCTATTCGCCCTTTCTCTATAATAGAAGTGTCAACCAAATTCACGATCGACAACGACAGATGGAAACACGCATGGGATTGGCGCCAGCGAGAGCTTTATATGTATCGCACATGCACAAGTCAGCTTAGCCTTTTATAGACATAGAATAAACTTGCTTAATTAGACCCGCTTTCTCATGTAGCTAAACTTTTTCCAGCCCAGTGAAGCACCCCGACTTCTCTTTCAGGTAATTGTCAGCAACACAGCAGTAAATATCAAGACGAAGCAGATCATTATTGTAGATCACACAGGAAGAACAAAGGGTAAAATATTTAACTGCAGCAGTGTTTGTATTCTGCGCAGTGAGAAAACCTGAAGTCACTTTCAAGGTCCACCGTTTCTTACTTCTTTTCAGTCGGGTCAAGTTTCTAAGCTTTCTAAATCTCCATTTTCCAGCTAATGAAAAGAAAATAGGATTCCACCGAGTCTCCTATCTACCTACTCCAGGATTTCTGTGAGGACCAAATGAGATGAGACACGGGAAAATGCTTCACAGACATTTGGTTAAAGTGTAAAATGTTTACACCTGGCTATAAAGCGAGTCGTGTTCCTGGGCTGAAGAAACTCCAAGGAGGCCGGTCACTAGGGAGAGGAAGCCAGGCGTTGCTACGTGACATCATTACCCGGACGGACACGTAGCATATTAGCCTTTTATATATATATATATATATATATATATATATATATATATATATATATATATATATTATTTCCTCAGGCCTTACGTCCTGCGGTAGATCATTGGAGTGGCCCAGCCTAGATCCTCTGTTGAGCTACTTGCTGAGCTAGGGCAAAAGGGAGGATCTGACCACTTTAGCACCCTATCCTAACAGACTACATAAAATGGGGGAGCGGAAACCCTCCCCCACCAACAATAACAGCGCTGTATCGAGGGGGGTCATGGCGTTGGTGACCAGGAAGTAAAAGACCCCCGACTGCACAGCGCACGCGGAGCGTTTCACAGGGAAGCTGGGGCAGGCTTCGTCTCTGAGGCTGCTCCTGTCTCTGCTCACACAGATCATGGAGGAGCTGGCGCACGCTCTGGCCTACTGCCACGAGAACAAGGTGATTCACAGGGATATTAAGCCGGAGAACCTGCTGCTGGGGCTCCTGGGGGAGGTGAAGATTGCAGACTTTGGCTGGTCCGTGCACACCCCCTCGCTGAGGTGAGTCGGGCGGGCCCTGGGTCGCTCGTTAGGAATGATGCACTGTAACACATTCCAGGTGTAAGGCCTGGGCACAGGCCTGGGTTTGTAACTGAGTACCGGCAAGCACCCCCTAACGATGCTTCCTTTGGTCAGGGAGGGCCCGCAGGTACGATGGTGGTCCCAGAGGATTATAATGGAGCTAAAAAAAAAATCCCCTTTGCCCGGTGACGTAGCTGAATAATGCTGTAGCGCGATGCATCCTGTGCCCATGGTGATGCCTGTGTAAATAAACCGACTCCGCTGTCAGTTATCTAAAAGTGTAGCACAGGGGTCCTCAGACTTTTTAAACAGGGGGCCAGTTCACTGTCCCTCAGACCGTGGGAGGGCCGGACTATAGTTTAAAAAAAAAAAACTATGAACAAATTCCTATGCGCACTGCGGGCCCGGGAGGAGTCGGCTGCTAAGCAGGACAGGCAGCGGCCCCCGGCGGGCCGGATTTATGTCCTCGGCGGGCTGCATGTGGCCCGCGGGCCGTAGTTTGAGGACCCCTGACTGTAGCACATACAGCCCTAGCCAGTTTGGCTCAGTGGATAGAGCGTTGGCCCGCGGACCAAAGGGTCCCAGGTTCGATTCCGGTCAAGGGCATGTACCTTGGTTACAGGCTCCTCCCTGGCCCAGGCCCTGGTTGGGGCTGGTGCAGGAGGCAACTAATCAATGTGTTTCTCTCACATGGATGTTTCTGTCTTTCCCTCTCTCTTCCACTCTGCCTAAAAAAAAAAAAAATGGAAAAATATCCTCAGGTGAGGATTAAAAGAAAATTAAAAGTAAAAGTCTAGCACATACAGTTATATATAGTATGTGATGCTTGATAATGATAACAAGTGACTGTGTTACCAGTTTGTGTATTTATTATACTACTAGAGGCTCGGTGCATGAAAATTCATGCACTGGAGCGGGGGGGGTCCCTCAGCCCGGCCTGCCCCCTCTAACAGTCCGGGAGCCCTCAGGGGCGGGAGGGGACCCGGCGATCAGGGGAAGGCGATGCCCTCATCACACCTCTGCTGCTGCCACTGCTGGCAGCACAAGCCTCGGCCGGCCCTGGTTACCTGAGCCTCAGGCGGCCCTGGGCAGCTGGGCAGCCGCCATCCGAGGCTTGCCCGCGCCTAGGGCCAACCCTGGGCAGCTGGGGGGCTGAGGGGACTGGGTGCTGCCATCTTGTGGCTGTGGGCGCCGCCATGTTTGAGGGTGTGTCAGTCAATTAGCATATTCCCTCCTTATTGGCTGGGGCCGCCATCTTGTGAGGGAGTGACAGCATATTCCCTCCTTATTGGCTGGGGCCGCCATCTTGTGAGGGAGTGACAGTCAGCATATTCCCTCCTTATTGGCTGGGGCCGCCATCTTGTGAGGGAGTGACAGTCAGCATATTCCCTCCTATTGGCTGGGGCCGCCATCTTGTGAGGGAGTGACAGTCAGCATATTCCCTCCTTATTGGCTGGGGCCGCCATCTTGTGAGGGAGTGACAGTCAGCAAATTCCCTCCTATTGGCTGGGGCCGCCATCTTGTGAGGGAGTGACAGTCAGCATATTCCCTCCTTATTGGCTGGGGCCGCCATCTTGTGAGGGAGTGACAGTCAGCAAATTCCCTCCTTATTGGCTGGGGCCGCCATCTTGTGAGGGAGTGACAGTCAATTAGCATATTCCTTCTTTATTAGATAGAATGCTGACGTAATCCAGGGAGGATTACAACGTCTGCCACTGCATCAGGAGTCTTGCTTGGGCCCTGGCCAGTGTGTTGAGTGGTTAGAGCCCCGGCCTGCTCCCTGAAGGCTCACGAGTTCAATTCTAGTCAAGGGCACACACCTGGGTTGCAGGTCGAGACCCAGGCCCCATACGGGAGGCAACCAATCGATGTCTCTCTGCCTCTCTGTCTTACATCCTTGTACGAATAATTCCAAAATATAGAATTGGTGGGGCCCAGTCCCTGCCTTCTCTGAACCCTGACCCATATATATATATTTTTTTTAATATATTTTATTGATTTTTTACAGAGAGGAAGAGAGAGTCAGAAACATCGATGAGAGAGAAACATCAATCAGCTGCCTCTTGCACACACCCTACTGGGGATGTGCCCACAACCGAGGTACATGCCCCTGACCGGAATCGAACCTGGGACCCTTCAGTCCGCAGGCCGATGCTCTATCCACTGAGCCAAACTGGTCAGGGCTGAACCCTGAGCCATATTAAAACTCGGTGGCTTCCATGCCCAGCCAGCGTGGCTCCGTGGTTGAGTGTCGACCTATGAACCAGTGGGTCACGGTTCGACTGCCGGTCAGGGGGTGTTGCAGGGGGCAGCCGATCAATGATTCTCTCTCATTTTTGAAATCAATAAAATTAAAAAACAAAAAAACAAACAAAAATAAAAAAACTTGGTGCTTCCCAGCTCCTGTGCCGGGGAGGGGACTCCCGTCTCACTGGGGCCCCACGAAGGACGTTTCCCTCGTCTGGGCTTCGGGGCCTGGGGGCCTCTGAGCCTCGGGGCAGCGCTCATGGCTCTGCCCTCCTCCAGAAGGAAGACCATGTGCGGGACCCTGGATTACTTGCCCCCAGAAATGATTGAGCAGAGGGTGTACAGCGAGATGGTGGACCTGTGGTGCCTGGGGGTGCTCTGCTACGAGCTGCTGGTGGGGAACCCCCCCTTCGAGAGCTCCTCCTACTACGAGACCTACAAACGCATCCTCAAGGTGAGGAGCCGTGCCCCTGGCGCTCCTGGGGCCGCCCGTCCAGCCGCGGTTGGTAGGGCTCAGGAAGCCGACGGAGCACAGAGCTTGCCGCCTCAGATCCCGGGCCTGGAAGGGACTCACCGCTGACAGAACCTGGGCCAAAAATGTTAACCATACTAGCCCTGGCTGGTGTGGCTCAGTGGATAGGGTGTCAGCCTGCTGACTGAAGGGACCCAGGTTCGATTCCAGCCCAGGGCACATGCCTGGGTTGTGGGCTCGATCCCCAGTGTGGGGCGTGCAGGAGGCAGCCGATCCATGATTCTCTCTCATCATGGATGTTTCTATCTCTCCCTCCCTCTTCCTTCCTCTCTGAAATCAATAAAAATGTATTAATATATACATATATATATATATATATATATATATATATACACACACACACACACATACACACATACACACACACACAGAGTGGCCAGATTATTATAATCTCTGAACGCATAATCTGGCCACTTGGTGTGTGTGTGTGTGTGCCTGTGTGTGTGTGTGTGTATATATATATATATATTTTATTGATTTCAAAAATGAAAGAGAATCATTGATCGGCTGCCCCCTGCACACCCCCTGACCGGCAGTCGAACCATGACCTACTGGTTCATAGGTCAACACTCAACCACATAATTATCTGGCCACTCGGTGTGTGTGTGTGTGTGTGTGTGTGTGTGTGTGTGTGTGTGTGTGTGTATATATATATATATATATATATATATATATATATATATATATGAGGCCCGGTGCATGAATTCATGCATGGGTGGAGTCCGGCCAGCCTGGCCAGGGGGAGGGGACATGGGTGGTTGGCCGGCCTGCCAGCTGGTCGAATTCCTGGTCGAGGGGACAATTCACATATTAGTCTTTTATTATATAGGATAGACACTGAGTGGCCAGATAATTATGCATTCAGAGATCATCATCATCTGGCCACTCAGTGTGTGTGTGTGTGTGTGTGTGTGTGTGTGTGTGTGTGTATATTTATTTGAAATTTAACCATACTTGTGTTTCTCCTCCGACCTCGACCTCCTCAGGTTGATGTAAAGTTTCCTCCAACCATACCTTTGGGGGCCCAGGACTTGATCAGCAAGCTTCTCCGATACCAGCCCTCGGAGCGGCTGCCGCTGGCCCAGGTCCTGCAGCACCCGTGGGTGCAGGCCCACTCTCGGAGGGTGGGGCCCCCACCCGCTCCGGCAGCTTCCTGAGCCCTGCCCGCCCCGGTTCCTATGTGTTTGTTCAGGGAGCTCTCCCGGCTCCGCTATCGTGTCTGCCTTTTTGTGTCTTCCCTTTTAAAATATAAGATGCTAATAAAGATTAATCATTTATTTTTAAACTTTTTATTTATTTTTTGTTTTCTTTCTTTTTCTCTTCACCCGAGGATATTTTCCATTGATCTTTTAGAGAGTGGAAAGGACAGGGAGAGACAGAAACATCGGTGTGAGAGACACACGTGGATTGGTTGCCTCCCGCATGCGCCCCGACCAGGGCCCCGGATCAAGCCTGCAACCAAGGAGTGCCCTTGAGCAGATCACACCCAGGACCCTTCAGTCTGTACAGTCCTTAGGCCGATGCTCTATCCACTGAGCCAAACCATCTAGGAAAAAACTTTTTTATTGATTTTAGAAGGAGGGGGAGAGAGAGAGAGAGAGAAACATCACTTTGTTGTTCTACTTACCTACGCATCCATTGGCTGATTCTTGTGTGTGCCCTGACCGGGCATTGAACCTGTAACCTTGGTGTATTGGGGTGATGTTCTAACCATCTGAGCTACCTAGGGCCAGGGCAAAAGAATAATCATTTTGTATCACGTCTTCCCCCCCCCCTCTTTTTCTGATTCAAATATTAGGAGGCTTTTGGAAATTTTATAATGCAGTCTTGGTAACTTTTAATTTTTTGTATAGAAATATGACTGCTTTGGATTCATTGCATGTTAAGCAATTTTACTGTGAGATGAACTATCAGTAAAAATCTTAGCTAATACAGGAATTGGCTAATTTCTTGTCCAGTACAATTAAGTTCTCTTGAATATTCACTTATTTCAATTAGCCAGTTTAAATTAATCCAAAATAAGGTTAATTTATTTAACTTTACTTGTCCCGGGTTATGGACAGTAAATGACATTAATTAAATTTCTGCCATTAGCCCAAACCGGTTTGGCTCAGTGGATAGAGCGTCAGCCTGCGGACTGAAGGGTCCCGGGTTCGATTCCGGTCAAGGGCATGGACATTAGTTGCGGGCACATCCCCAGTGGGAGGTGTGCAGGAGGCAGCTGATCGATGTTTCTCTCTCATCGATGTTTCTAGCTCTCTATCCCTCTTCCTTCCTCTCTGTAAAATATCAATAAAATATATTTAAAAAAAAAATTTCTGCCATTAGTCTTTGAGTAACGTAACATAAACTTAGTCAGGGAGGCAAAAACACAAATTAATTTACTTCAGTTTATGAGGCCAAATATGTTGACTTTCTTTTTTTTTTTTTAAATATATTTTATTGGTATTTCACAGAGAGGAAGGGAGAGGGATAGAGAGCTAGAAACATCGATGAGAGAGAAACATCGATCAGCTGCCTCCTGCACACCTCCTACTGAGGATGTGCCCGCAACCAAGGTACATGCCCTTGACCGGAATCGAACCCGGGACCTTTCAGTCCGCAGGCCGACGCTCTATCCACTGAGCCAAACCGGTTTCGGCCAAATATGTTGACTTTCAATGACAGTTCTTCAGATGTTTGAAGAAAACCTCTCTGTATTTCCTTCCAGAATAATTTTCAGGCTGCAGAGAGTTTCATTTAAAAGTCTTTTGTCTTTCTTTACTTACAACAAGCAACCTACAGGGCTGCTGCTTCCGTACCACGCCTTTATAGCTGTGTACGTTGGTGTGTCATTGGGTAGAGTCTTTATTTCTGACAGAACTCTTTCCGAGGAGAGGGGCTCACAGTGACGCCCCTCCTGGCCCCCAGGGGCGGTGAGTTAACCACTCTCCTTGAGACTGCTTTCCCCAGGTAACCACCCCAGTGCCGCACAGCCTGCCACCTATCTCAACGGCTCCTACACTCAGCTCCTTGTTCCCCCATGTTTTCAGGAGCACAGGACTGACCGGTCCACCCAGGTTCACTCTCTAGACCAGCCGTGGGCAAACCACGGCCCGTGGGCCGGATCCGGCTGTTCTATCCGGTTCTCTTGCTCTCCCCTCCGCTCCTTTACTTTGAATTTATATTAGTTCACACAAACACTCCATCCATGCTTTTGTTCCGGCCCTCCGGTCCAGTTTAAGAACCCATTGTGGCCCTCGAGTCAAAAAGTTTGCCCACCCCTGCGTCTAGACTGACATCCGTACACCGAGGTCGAGGTGAAACATCTCACTGGCCCTGACCAGTGTGTCCCCGTGGTTAGAGCATCGGCCCAAACATAGTAAGGGTCGTGGGTTCAATTCCCAGTCAAGGGCATGTACCTGGATTGCAGGTTTGATCCCAGGCCCCAGTTGGGGCACCTGTGGAAGGCAACAAATCAATGTGTCTCTCTCACATCGATGTTTCTCTTTCTCTCTCTCTCTCTCCCCCTCTCTCCCTCCCTTCCACTCTACCTAAAAGCAATGGAAAAATATTCTCCAGTGAGGATAAACAACAACAACAACAAAATAGCCTGCTATATGTGGTCAAACATTTAATTAACTCATCCCTAATGCCTTGGCAGGGCCAGACCAAAGGATCGAGGGTTCCATTCCTGGTCTAAGGACATGTACCATGGATTGCAGGATAGATCCCAGCCTGGTGGGGGCGCATGGCTGGGGCAACCAATTGCTGTGTCTCTCACCTCTCTCTCTCTCTCTCTCTCTCTCTCTCTCTCTCTCTCTCTCTCCTCTCTCTCTCCCCCTCCCTCCCTGCCTCCCTCCCTCTTTCCTTCTCCCTCCATCCCTCCCCTCTACTCTCTAAAAAGCAATGGAAAAAATACTCCCCTGGAGTGAAGAATTTAAAAAAACACACACCAGCCCTGACCGGTTTGGCTCAGTGGATAGAGTGTCGGCCTGCAGACTGAAAGGTCCCAGGTTCGATTCCGGTCAAGGGCATGTACCTTGGTTGCGGGCACATCCCCAGTAGGAGGTGTGCAGGAGGCAGCTGATCGATGTTTCTCTCTCATGGATTTTTCTAACTCTCTATCCCTCTTCCTTCCTCTCTAAAAAATCAATAAAAATATATTTTAAAATAAATAAAACACACACCAAACACAATCATAAAGAATGTATGCACCCCTATGTTCATAGCAGCACAATTAAGACCTGGGCACAGCCCAAGTGCCCATCAGCAGACGAGTGGATTAAAACAGCTGCAGTACATTTACACCAGGGAATACTATGCAGCAGTAAAAAAGAAGGATCTCGCCCTCTGAGACAGTAGAGGGCCCTGGAAAGTATCGTGCTAAGTCAGTGGTCGGCAAACTCATTAGTCAACAGAGCCGAATATCCACAGCACAACGATTGAAATTTCTTTGGAGAGCCAAATTTTTTAAACTTCTTCTAACGCCACTTCTTCAACATAGACTCGCCCAGGCCGTGGTATTTTGTGGAAGAGCCACACTCCAGGGGCCAAAGAGCCGCATGTGGCTCGCGAGCCGCAGTTTGCCGACCGCGGTGCTAAGTGAAATAAGCCAGTCAGAGAAAGACAAGTATCACATGATCTCACACATGTGGCACCTGAAGAACAAAATAAACCGTTGAACAAAATAGATCCAGAGACATAGACGCATGGAACAGACGGCAGAATCTCAGAGGGCAGGCTGGGGTGGGTGGGAAGAGATCAACCAAAGACCTTGTATGCATAGATGCATAACCCATGGACACAGACAACAGGGTGGTGAAGGCCGAGGGTGGGGGTGGGGGCGGGGGCAGGCTGGAAGGGGCCAGTGGGATAAGGGGGACGGACATATGTAATCTCTTCAACAACAAAGATTAAAAAATAAAATAAAGCCCAGCCGGGTGTAGCTCAGCGGTTGA
The DNA here is from genome assembly GCF_963455305.1 of Plecotus auritus. Taxonomy (NCBI): domain Eukaryota; kingdom Metazoa; phylum Chordata; class Mammalia; order Chiroptera; family Vespertilionidae; genus Plecotus; species Plecotus auritus. Next base: position 2,557,121 of record NC_137785.1, on the reverse strand, counting down.
GCGTCGACCCAGGAACCAAGAGGTCACCGGTTCGATTCCCGGTCAGGGCATATGCCCAGGTTGTGGGCTCCATCCCCAGTGGGGGACGTGCAGGAGGCAGCCAATCAATGACTCTCTCTCATCACTGATGTTTCTCTCTCTCTCTCCCCCTCTCCCTTCCTCTCTGAAATCAATAAAGGACCACCTGCTCCAGCAGCCCTGCAGCCCTGCAGGTGGTTTGCAGAGAAAAACTACATTACCCAGAATACTGCGCACCAGGGCAGGGGCGTTTCTGCTGGTGGAGGCGGGACTTCCGGTCCCTCAGTGCCCTGCGTCATTTGCGCGCGACTGTTCCGTCCACGCCAGCTGCCAGCTGTGGCGAAGCGGTGGCCGTCTGTGGCCGCTACCGGGGCGGCTCCCGGGAAATGAGCAGGAAGGAGGCCAAGACGCGTCCTTGGAGCGCGGAGTGCGACCGTCGGCCCAGGTCGCCCCGAGGGCAGGGAGAAGGGGACGGCCGCCTGGGCCCGCGGGCCCCGCCTCGGCCGCCGCCGCCTGTCCGGGCCCCGCTCTTCCCACGGGGTCCCGCGATGGCGGCGCCGGTGGACCCGGCGCAGGTGGACCCGGCTCAGGTGAGCTCACGGCGGTGCGGGCGGTGCAGCTTCGCCGCCGGTTCGGAGAGGGCTCCCGGGAGCGGCGGCGGCGGCGGCCCCGTTAGCCGTGGGGTCCCGCTTTGTCCTTGTGGTGGATTTAAAGGGGAGCTGGCTTGTCCCCTTCTCTCCGTTCTCTCCGGCCTCCCGGACGCGAGAGGCCGGATACCCGAAGGGGCGCCCACAGGGAAACGGAGCTGTGACCCCGCCCCCCCGCAGCCTGCAGCCGCCCCCCCCCCCCCCCCCCCCCCCGGGAAGCCGCCCCTCACAGCCCGTCTGTCGTGACAGGCCGGGGGCTCACCAGTAACGCGGTCCCTGTCGGCCCCACGTGGCCAGGCCTTGATGAATAACCACCCCTTTTCCTAATTTTTTAAAAATGTTTTTTATTGATTTTTTACAGAGAGGAAGGGAGAGGGATAGAGAGTTAGAAACATCGATCAGCTGCCTCCTGCACACTCCCCACGGGGTATGTGCCTGCAACCAAGGTACATGCCCCTGACCGGAATCGAACCCGGGACCCTTCAGTCCGCAGGCCGATGCTCTATCCACTGAGCCACACCGGTTTCGGCGCCTTTTCCTAATTTTTAAGAATGGTTTTATTGACTTGGGAGAGGGAGAGGGAGCGGGAGAGAGCGTGAGTGAGAAACATCCATGATGAGAGAATCATGGATCCGGCTGGGATCAGCCTGTGGTCCCGGCATGTGCCCTGATGCGGAAGCGGACCCTGACCTCCTGGTTCATAGGTGGATGGTCAGCAGCTGAGCCAGGCCCCGGGGGGACCCTTTTTCACATTTTTTACCCACTTCCGACTGAACCAACTAGAGAAAGCAGCACAGGCCATTGCACCCTAACCAGTTATACAGAATGCTATGGAGTTGCATGTCAGAGAGTTTATATATATATATATATATATATATATATATATATACACACACACTAGAGGCCCCGTGCACAAATCCGTGCACTGGTGGGGTCCGCCCTGCTGGGCCAGCCACGGGGAAGAGGACGCCAGAGGTTGACTGACCAGCCCCCAACTCCCAATTGGGGTGGTTGGGGCCAATCCGGGACAGGGCTGGCCCAAGGGAGGGGTGGAGGGTGGTTGGCTGGTTGGCTGGCCTACCCCTGATCAGGGTGGGGTTGGGGTGGGGTGGGGCTGATGTGAGGGCAGGGCAGGCTGGGGGGAGGGGCCATGGGCAGTTGTTGGGCCAGCCCCACCCCCTGGTGGAACTCCTGGTGGAGGGAACAATTTGCATATTAGCCTTTTATTAGATAGGATATTTAAAATTTGTATTGATTGATTTTTTTTTTAATATATTTTATTGATTTTTTACAGAGAGGAAGGGAGAGGGATAGAGAGTTAGAAACATCGATCAGCTGCCTCCTGCACACCCCCTACCGGGGATGTGCCCGCAACCAAGGTACATGCCCTTGACCGGAATCGAACCTGGGACCCTTGAGTCCTCAGGCCAATGCTCTATCCACTGAGCCAAACCGGTTAGGGCTGATTTTTTTTTTTAAGAGAGGAAGGGAGAGGGAGAGCAAGATGGAAAAAAAACAACAACCCAGAACCGATTTGTTGTTTCACTCATTCCTGCATTCAACGGTTGACGCTTACATGTGCCCCGCCCGAGAGAGAACCTGCAGCCTTGGTGTATCCGGAGGATGCTCTAACCAATGAGCTACCCGGCCAGGGCGGAGAGTTTCTGTTATTCCAACATGTGTCATCTGGTAGTAAATGTGGAGACCCTAGTTGGTTTTTCTACTCTTGCCTACCTGCCCAGAATTTGCACGTGACGTGAGTTTATCCCGCACCAGAAATGAGTAAAATTGCAGGGCTCCCAAATATGGACGAATTCATTTATTAGGAATTGCCGAGTGCTTTAATTGAAATATCAAGCCAAGAAAAATTCATGGAGCCCAGCTGGGTGCGGCTAGCGGTTGAGTGTCGACCCGGGACCCAAGAGGTCACCAGTTCAATTCCCAGTCCGGGCATATGCCTGGGTTGCAGGCTCGATCCCCAGTAGGGGGCGTGCAGGAGGCAGCCGATCAATGATTCTTCTCTCTCTCTCCCTTCCTCTCTGAAATCATTAAAAATATTTTTTAAAAAAAGGAAACTCGGAGAGATGAAGCTACAAAGCAGAGAGGTGAGCACTGAAGGTGCAGGTGAAAAACCATGAACCAGTGCCTGGGAGCATTTACTTATTTATTTATTTATTTTTTATATATATTTTATTGATATTTTATAGAGAGGAAGAGAGAGGGATAGAGAGTTAGAAACATCGATGAGAGAGAAACATTGATCAGCTGCCTCCCGCACACCCCCCACTGGGGATGTGCCCGCAACCAAGGTACATGCCCTTGACTGGAATCGAACCTGGGACCTTTCAGTCCGCAGGCCGACGCTCTATCCACTGAGCCAAACCAGTCAGGGCATATTTTTAATCTTTATTGTTGAGAGTATTACAGATGTACCCCCCTCCACCCGTTCCCAGGCCTTCACCACCCTGTGGTCTGTGACCATAGGTAATGGGTATATGCATATAAGATCTTTGGTTAATCTCCCCCCCCCCGCGCCCCTTCCCTCTGAGATTCGTCAGTCTGTTCCATGTTTCCATGCCTCCCATTCTATTTTATTCATCACTTTATTTTGTTCATTATTCCTTGTTCATTTATTTTGATTTTTAGATTTTAATTGTTGGTAGATATGTATGTACTGTGTCATTTTATCGTTCACATTTTTTTTTTACCTTTATTTTTCTTCTTCTTCTCCCTCTTCTGAAAGCATCGGTCGCCAACCTTTCGGACCTCACGGACCACCGGTGGTCTATGGACCACCGGTTGGCGACCGCTGTCTTAAAGAATACCCTTCAGCATTTCATATAATCCTGGTTTGGTGGTGATGAACTGCTTTAGCTTTTTCTTATCTATGAAGCTCTTTATCTGATCCTCAATTCTAAATGAGAGCTTTGCTGGGTGGAGTAATCTTGGTTGTAGGTCCTTGCTATACATCACTTTGAATATTTCTTGTCACTCCCTTCTGGCCTGCATAGTTTCTGTTGAGAAATCAGCTGACAATCGTATAGATATTCCTGTGTAGGTAACTAATGGCTTTTCTCTTGCTGCTTTTAAGATTCTCTCTTTGTCTTTTGCCCTTGGCATTTTAATTATGATGTGTCTTGGTGTGGTCCTCTTTGGGTTCCTCTTGTTTGGGACTCTCTGTGCTTCCTGGACTTGTAAGTCTATTTCTTTCACCAGATGGGGAAGTTTTCTGTCATTATTTCTTCCAATAGGTTTTCAGTATCTTGCTCTCTCTCTTCTCCTTCTGGCACCCCTGTAATTCGAACGTTGGTACACTGTAATTATCCCAGAGGTTCCTTACCGTATCTTTATATTTTTTGGATTTTTTTTCTTTTTGCTCTTCTGATTGAGTGTTTTTTGCTTCCTCATATTCCATATCATTCACTTGATTCTTAGAATCCTTTACTGTTGAATCCCTGTAAATTATTCTTTATTTCACTTAGTATATACATAATCCTGACTAGTCCTTTTTCGTGTCTTTGAAATTCTCACCAAGATCCTTGAAAGTTGCCAAAACCGGTTTGGCTCAGTGGATAGAGCGTCGGCCTGCGGACTGAAGGGTCCCAGGTTTGATTCCGGTCGGGGGCACGTAACTTGGTTGCGGGCACATCCCCAGTGGGAGGTGTGCAGGAGGCAGCTGATCGATGTTTCTAACTCTCTGTCCCTCTTCCTTCTTCTCTATAAAAAATCAATAAAATATATTTAAAAAAAAAAAAAAGATCCTTGAAAGTCTCATTAAGTCCCTTGAAGCTCTCCATAAGATCTTTGAGCAACCTTATAACCATTGTTGTGAACTCTGTATCTAGTAGTTTGCTTGCTTCCATTTCTTTTAGTTCTTTCCCTGGAGATTTCTTCTGTTCTTTCATTTGTGACATGTTTCTTTGTCTCCACATTTTGGCTGCTTCCCTGTGTTTGATTCTATATATTAGGTCTCCTGGAATTGGTAGTGTGACCTTGTGTAGTAGGTGTCCTGTAGGGCCCAGTGGCTTAGCCTGCCCAGTCACCTGACCTGGGCACTCTGGGTGTGCCCCTCTGCGGGCTGTGTGCACAGTCTTGTTTAGCTGAGGCTTAATTGCTTTTAGCATCACTGGGAGGAATTGACCTCCAGGCCAATCGGCTGTGAGAACCAGCTGTGATTGCAGTGGAAGAGCTGTTGTGCAGGAGACACCCCTGTGGAGCAGGACATGCTTCAGTGGGGCTTTGGTGCCCCCTGAGCCTGCCCCTTGAGTGTGTCACTTGTGGAAGCGTAGCGTTGAAATCTGGTGTGGTCTGAAGCTGTCCGCCAGGTGCACTGGCTCTGGGGCCTCCCAGTGCAGAGTCAGCCACGACCCGGAGCCACCTGGCAGGAGCTATAGAGAGATCTGCAGATGGCTGCGATTCGTATTGGGCTTGGAAGTGCCCAGGTGAGGCCCTGCTGTGCAGCAAGGCAGGGGGTGCCAGTGCCGGGTCTTGGGCGGCTTATCGATAGGTTTGGGGCTCCCTGACGCCAGCTGCTGCTTGTTGGAGAGCGTTTCGGACAGTCTGAAGGCCTGGGAGCATTTAAATGGCAGGTCTGCAGTGGTGGGGCTGTGCCTCTGAGAGCTGGATCGCCCGTGTTTAATGGGTCGGCCTGGTCACCACAGGGCTGCCGGGAGCCACTGGGAAAAGGATGACTCGAGAGCAGGGGCTTGCCACGTGGTTCTGGGATCGTTGATTTTTACCCCTTTGTGAGTTGTCCCGGCTGTGGACAACCAGGCACCTGACTGCCGGCGTTTGTCCTCGTATTCCCGTGTTTCTGGACAGTGGTTTTTATTGGCCAAGGTGTGTACTCACTATGGGTTAAAAGGAGCTGGGGACTTTCAGTCACTCTAAGACATGATGTCACTAATGTCAAAGAATACTGAATGTCATCTGTAATTGGGGGCTGGGGGGAGACATGATGGGAAGCCCCCAGCATGGGGCAGGCACCTGACAGGACCAGGGAGGCTCAGGTCCATCTGTTATGACCATTACGGATATTTTTTATTTTCGTATTTCCTCATTTTTCTGACTTGCCTAAAGCCCTCACTGCCTACACCACCTACATGACGTTCCGTTGTCTCGTGTCCGTTCACATCGGCTCCTGTCCAGAAGGCTTCTCCTGTGCGGCTGTGTTGCACCCACAGCATTGTCTGTCTCCCATGTGCGAGGACAGAGCTCGGCCCCCAGCAGGCGCATGGTGCTCTGGGCCTCGACATCTGCCCCTCGACCACGACGCAGAGACGGTCGCTGATCCCATCAGCAGCCCCAAGGCCATCGCTGCTGCCTCTGTCTTACTTTCCAGGTGTCTGTGACCTTCGAGGACGTGGCCGTGACCTTCACCCAGGAGGAGTGGGGGCAGCTGGACGTGGCCCAGAGGACCCTGTACCAGGAGGTGATGCTGGAAAACTGCAGGCTCCTGGCGTCTCTGGGTGAGTGCTCCCCCTCAGGGGGGGACCTGCCACTTCCGCACCCCACGTCTGCCTCCGGCCTGGCTGGTCACGAAGGTCTCGGGAGCCCTGGCTGGTGTGGCTCATCTGGCCGGGTGTTAGCCCATGCACCGAAAGGTTGCTGGTTCGATTCCCAGTCAGGGCACAGGCCGGGGTTGTGGGCTCCATCCCGCATGGAGGGCTTGCAGGAGGCCGCCCGTCAAAGGTTACGCTCTCACAGCGATGTTTCTTTCTCTCCCTCTCCCTTCCTCTCTCTCTAAAAATAAACTGTTCTTTCTCCCCCCCCCCCGCCACCTCCATCTACCTGAACCCACTTCCCCTCTGGCTGTCCCCATTGCTGTCCGCCCGTCGCACTATGTCTCTGTGTTAGATGTGTGGTTCTTGCTTATTCCCTTCACCCTCTTTCATCCAGGTCCCCAGTATCGGTGGCCACTTGGATCATCACAGCTGGGGTGTGGGTGGCAGTGGCAGTGGCACCTAGTGGCAGAGCCCGGGGGTGCTGTTACACCCTGCAGTGGACAAGACCAGCCCCGGACCGCGGGCCCCACATGGGGTGTTTGCTGTTTCTTCCTTCGTGGAGTGTTTGGGAGACAGGTGTCTAGTGCCAGAATCTTGTTGAATCCAACTCTGCTCCTGGAAAGCTGTGTGGCCTTGGGCAGGCTACGGAACCTCTCTGTGCCGTGGTGCGCTTATTGGGCAAAGGGGTTCATGTGGTACCCACTTCTCAGGAGGGCGGCAGGGTGCGTGGGTGACTTAGGGACAAGGCTCAGAACAGTGCCTGCTGTGGCCAGGTTGGTATTGAGGACCCCCCGCTGCTCTCCTGTTGCTGTGACTCTCAGGACCTCGCCACCCTCGTGTCTGGACTCAGCCTCTGGAGCGGGGGTGGTGAAACAGCCAGGACGGCAGACAGGGCTAGGCCGGGCTTTCCCCGCCGGCTCCGCCGCCCAGCCCTTCAGTCCTCTTTGGAGCATCATGTTGTCTGCTTGAGCCTCGGTCTCCTCGTCTGTAACATGGGGCTGATCACAGTGTGTACTTGCTGGTGATGCTGTAAGGAAACCCTGAGGCAGAATCTTCATTTTGTCTGTGGATCTAAAAAAAAAAGACCTAGATCCTGGCCAGGTAGCTCAGTTGGTTAGAGTGTTGTCTGATACGCCAAGGTTGCGGGTTTGATCCTGGGCAGGGCACATACGAGAATCAGCCAGTGAATGCATACGTAAGTGGAACAACAATTCAGTGTTCTCTCTCTCTCTGTTTCTGCCTCTGTCTCCCCGTCCCCCCACCCCCTTTCTCTCTAAAATCAATACATGTTTAAAAGTGGGGAAAAAAGACAGATCAATGAAGACACATACCTTGTTTTGACTGAAAGGAGTCAATATTTTGGATATGTCCGTTGTTTACATTACTCCATAAATTCATTTTGATTTCGAAATGAAATAATGCTTTTTTTTTTTTAATATATTTTATTGATTTTTTATAGAGGAAGGGAGAGAGGAAGGGAGAGGGATAGAGAGCTAGAAACATCGATGAGAGAGAAACATCAATCAGCTGCCTCCTGCACACCTCCTACTGGGGATGTGCCCGCAACCACGGTACATGCCCTTGACCGGAATCGAACCTGGGACCCTTCAGTCCGCAGGCCGACGCTCTATCCACTGAGCCAAACCGGTTTCGGCTGAAATAATGCTTTTAAGCTGCTTGTCACCGTCCTTGGAGTGTGATCACACTCTACATTAGCTTTTGACTTAGCGGTAGGAATAAACACTCCCTGTCAGCGTGGCCTGTCTTTGGTTTCGGGTCATAAGGTCAGCACTTTTTGTGGGATGGAAGGAAGCAGCTTCCTGCTGAGGCCTAGTCCCGGGCTGGATTGAGAGGTTTTATTTCCTGTCACAGATACCCTTATGTCTTCAATGGTGTAAAAAAAAAAAATTGTTTTTTTAAGTCCTCATGTCCTCTTTCCTTCTCCACGAACAGGGTGCCCTGTGCCCAGACCTGAGCTGATCTGCCAGCTGGAGCAGGGGCAGGAGCTGTGGGTGGTGAAGACAGATCTCTCCCGAGGCACCTGTCCAGGTAGGAGCCGACCCTGCGCCCGGAGACCTTCAGGAGACCACTGGCCGTGGGTCTCTGGGGAAGCTTCTTGCTGTGGCCTGTCTGGTGGTTTGGAATCCTTGGAGCCCTCTTCCCCAAAGATTTTTTTATTGATTTTTTTTATTTTTATTTTTTTATTTATTTATTTTTTTAAATATATTTTATTGATTTTTTACAGAGAGGAAGGGAGAGGGATAGAGAGTTAGAAACATGGATGAGAGAGAAACATCGATCAGCTGCCTCCTGCACACCCCCTACTGGGGATGTGCCCGCAACCAAGGTACATGCCCTTGACCGGAATCGAACCTGGGACCCTTGAGTCTGCAGGCCGACGCTCTATCCACTGAGCCAAACCGGTTTCGGCTATTGATTTTTTTTAGAGAGAGGGGAACATCAATGTGAGATGCGAGAGCAGAATAACTGCATGCTCCCTCCCGGGGAAAAAGCCTGCAACCCAGGCATGTGCTCCGAAGGGAATCAAACCAGCAACCTTTCAGTGCATGGCATGGCGCCCAGCCCACTGAGCCACACTAGTCAGGGCAAGCCATGGAGCCCTCTGACCTCATGGAGGACAGAGGTGTGTGAGCTCAGATCGTGCTGGGGCTCACAGTCTGGCTTGCTGATTGCCAGCTCTGTGGCTGTAGTGAGTTGCACCATCTTCTGTGTCCTTACATAAGTTAAAAGTAGCTTCGGGATCAGACAGGCTCCAGAATCTCGGCTCCGCACACGGCGGCTCTTTTTCTCGCTCGGCGGGGCCCATGGGGTCAGCAGGGAGCTGACCACGCCGTTACGGGAGGACCCGTGTCGGTCCTGTCGTCAGTGTGTGCCTGTCAGGTTGTGCTGACATCCTCGAGCCGGCAGAGGGGACGGGAGAGAGGAGGGAGGACATCACCCCCTCCCACCAACACCAGTTCCCCTACATCCCACCGACGAGAACTGGGCGTTTGGGCACCTGGGGGTGGGGCTGGGACGCGTGGCGAGGCTGTGTGTCCAGCCTCAGGCGCAGAGCGTTTGGTGAGTGTAGTCTGCGACAGTCGGTCCGTCCCAGGACGATGCTAGTAGAAGTGGTGTTTTTGTCATTGGGCTGTCTGGGGGTGTAGTCACGTAATGCATTAATGCATAAAACTGCTTAGCAAAGCGTCTGAGCCATAGCAAGTGGCTCAGGAAAAGCAAGCTGTTGGTAGTACTTATTGCATCAGTTGAGGTAATCGTGTTGCCTTTTTTTTTCTTTTTCATTTTGTTAATGTGTATTACACTGACCACTTTTCACGTGTCAAACCATCCTTGCATTACAGGAATAAACCCCGCTTGGTCATGGTGTATGTTCCACTACATATGCCACTGGATTTTAGCTTGCCCCTCTCTAGCTGAGGATTTTTGCATCAGTTTTCATGAGAGATGTTGGTCTGCAGTCTAGTTTTTTGTTAGTGCTTTAGCTTTATTTTCATGCTGTTGCTAGTCTGAGAAGGAGTTCAGACGGGTTTGAGAAGGATTGGTCTTAGTTCTTTGGAAATGTTTGGTAGAGTTCGCCAGGAAAGTCACCAGGTCCAGGGTTTTACTTCGTTGGGAGATTTTTTGATTAGTAATCCAATCTCCTAATTATTACAGGTTTATTCAGATTTTCTATTTCTCCATGAATAGGTCTTGGTAGGTTCTATGTTTTTCGGAATTTGCCTGTCACATAGGTTATCCATTTTGTTGGTGTACAGTTGTTGGTAGTATTGTGTTTCAGAAATTCTTCTCTTGTTTATTTTAGGTTTCCTAGCTCTTTGTTGATATTTCCATTTTTTTTAGACATCATTTTCTTCATTTTCTCCATATCTTCCTTCAGTTCTTTGAACTTCTTTAAGATGGTTTCTTAAATATTTTATTCATTTAATTTATTATTGTTATTTTAAACCTAAAGCACTGGTATTTCCAGGTGATTTCCCATCCAATTACTAACCAGGCCCAACCCTGCTTAGCTTCTGAGATCAGACAAGATTGGGTACGTTCAGACAAGATGATTTTTTAAAAGTCTTTGTCTAGTAGGTCTACATCAAAGTGTTTTTCAGAGTTTTTGGAGGATTCCAAACATGCGTCTCCATGTCCTCGGGGACTCATTAAACTCCTAGTGTTGTTGATGATACATGCATGAAGTATTTTCAGCCTAGGGATTTCACCTGGCTTCAGGGTCCAGAGTTTTACAGACTTACTTCATAAGCACAGCTGGTTGACTAATGACCTACAAGACGTGGTCTCCTGCCCCCCTCTTTTCCACAAGCCCAGTTGTTATCATGTAGCTCAGTGTCCCAACCTCTAATCACATGGTTCGTCTTTCTGGCACGACTAGGCCTTGCCCTGAGTCATCTCTTCAGCATAAACGATATAGGGGCCCACGTGAGTACCTATTTGCATAAATATTCTCTCTGGAATTGATTGTTTCTTCTCATCACTCTGCCCTGTAACCCAGCTGCTTCCCTTTGTCTCCTATTTAAGGTGTCCATAGTCCAAGGACTAGGAAAGAAAAAAATTGCAGTCCTTGTATTCAGAGGTAAAACATAGCAGACACAGAAGCACTATTTTCACCTTTTTTTAAAGTACTAAAATGGTGGGGATTTTGTGTGTGTGTGTGTGTTTATGTGTGTGTGTGTGTGTTTATGTTGGCATTACTGACAGGCCCTGTTGTGTACTGGATTTCTTCCAGGTGAGAAGGGAAAAGCTAAGACCACAGAACCTGCTGCTTGTGAGCTTGCCCTGTCTGAGAGAGCCTCACTCCTGGAACAGCTAACACAGGGAGCTGAATCCCCAGAAGACTTCCAGGTGGACCAAACCACGGCTCAGAGTGGGCCATTGGAAGTGCAAGAAGGACCGTTGGAATCAGGGATAGACCTGCAGAAGGAGAAGCTTCCTAGGAAACCCCGCTCTGAACATGGCGGCTTGGGGACAGCTGAGGGTGTGTGTGCGAGGACTGTGCAGGAGCCAGCCCCTGCAGTGCGAGCTCTCCTCGAGCGTGACTCATGGGAAGAGGAGAGTATCTTTAAATGCAGTGAATGTGGGAAAGTGTTTAACAAGAAACGCCTCCTTGCTCGACACGAGAGGATTCACTCTGGAGTGAAGCCCTACGAATGCACAGAGTGTGGGAAAACCTTTAGTAAGAGCACTTACCTCCTTCAGCACCACATGGTCCACACAGGGGAGAAGCCCTATAAGTGCATGGAGTGTGGGAAGGCCTTCAACCGCAAGTCACACCTTACACAGCACCAGCGGATTCACAGTGGAGAGAAGCCCTATAAGTGCAACGAATGTGGAAAGGCCTTCACCCACCGCTCGACTTTCGTCCTCCATAACAGGAGTCACACGGGAGAGAAGCCCTTTGTGTGCAAAGAGTGTGGAAAAGCCTTCCGAGACAGGCCAGGATTCATTCGGCACTACATCATCCACAGCGGCGAGAACCCCTATGAGTGCTTCGAGTGTGGAAAGGTCTTCAAACACAGGTCATACCTCATGTGGCACCAGCAGACTCACACCGGGGAGAAGCCCTACGAGTGCAGTGAGTGTGGGAAAGCCTTCTGTGAGAGCGCAGCCCTCATTCACCACTACGTCATCCACACGGGGGAAAAGCCCTTTGAGTGCCTCGAGTGTGGGAAGGCCTTCAACCACAGGTCGTACCTCAAGAGGCACCAGCGGATCCACACCGGGGAGAAGCCGTACGTGTGCAGTGAGTGTGGCAAGGCCTTCACCCACTGCTCCACTTTCATCTTGCATAAGAGGGCCCACACTGGAGAAAAACCTTTTGAATGCAAGGAATGTGGCAAAGCCTTCAGCAATCGGGCCGACCTCATTCGGCACTTCAGCATCCACACTGGAGAGAAGCCCTATGAGTGCGGTGAGTGTGGGAAGGCCTTCAACCGCAGGTCAGGCCTCACGAGGCACCAGCGGGTTCACAGTGGAGAGAAGCCCTATGAGTGCATGGAGTGTGGGAAAACCTTCTGCTGGAGCACTAACCTCATCCGACACTCCATCATCCACACTGGGGAGAAGCCCTATGAGTGCAGTGAGTGTGGGAAGGCCTTCAGTCGTAGCTCATCCCTCACTCAGCATCAAAGGGTTCACACTGGGAGAAACCCAGTGGGTGTAACAGAAGTGGGAAGACCCTTCCCAAGCGGTCAGTCCTCCGTCAACCTCCAAGAACTCCTGTTGGGGAAAGACTTTCTGAATGTAAACACCGTGGAGAATGTTTTGCCAGAAGAACCACCGTACTCAGACTCGAATCATTCATACCAAAGAGAAACCCCACAGTTGTCTTCCCTGTGAAAAACCCGTTTCAAGGTGTCAGTGGTCTTCTCCTGAGTCGTATTGGAAAGTGACCCCGCCTGGAGCCTTATTCTCCATGAGGGAACTCATTCAGGAGAGAGACCTGATGGGTATGAGGCACTGGGGAAACTTTTAGCTCTATCTTTCTCCTTCGTTTACACTGCAGTGCTGTCTCAGGAATTGTTTCTTTAAAAAGAAGGGAGAGCCTTGGAAGAGAGAATGAACTACCCCCAGTTTCTTTCAGACTCCTGGCCACGCCTATGGCACTTTGTCATGGATTTTTTTTAAAAGATATATTTTATTGATATTTTACTGAGAGGAAGGGAGAGGGACAGAGAGTTAGAAACATCGATGAGAGAGAAACATGGATCAGCTGCCTCCTGCACACCCCCCACTGGGGATGTGCCTGCAACCAAGGTACATGCCCTTGACCGGAATCAAACATGGGACCCTTCATTCCGCAGGCCGACGCTCTATCCACTGAGCCACACCGGTTAGGGCTGCCATGGATTTCTCAGTTCGTTGGCAGGAGGAGAGTTTTGTTTGAGAGCGAAAGGACTAGGGTCTTTATGTGTCTTGTACATATATTCACTGCTGTCCAGTGTCCAGAAAGTAGACGTTGAAGGCAGGTCTGGAAACTTCCAATGAACATCTTTGTTCTAAAACATTGTCTGTATTCTTTAAGAAGAAAAAAAAAGCCGAAACCGGTTTGGCTCGGTGGATAGAGCGTCAGCCTGCGGACTGAAGGGTCCCGGGTTCGATTCCGGTCAAGGGCATGTACCTTGGTTGCGGGCACATCCCCAGTGGGAGGTGTGTAGGAGGCAGCTGATCGATGTTTCTCTCTCATCGATGTTTCTAGCTCTCTATCACTCTCCCTTCCTCTCTGTAAAAAATCAATAAAATATATTTAAAAAAAAAAAAAAAAAAAGAAGAAGAAGAAAAAAATCCTTACCCAAGGACATGTTCCCATTACTTTTAGAGAGGGGTGGGGGAGAGAAACACCAAGCACTTGCCTGCCAGACACACCCCAACCAGGGATCAACCTGCAACCTACGTGTGCCCTGACTGGGAATTGAACCCGCCGTCTTCTGGTGTATGGGACAGTGCTCAATCAACAGCCACGCCAGCAGGCCGCTGTCTCTACTCTTTTTTTTTTTTTTTAAAATATATTTTATTGATTTTTTACAGAGAGGAAGAGAGAGGGATAGAGAGTGAGAAACATCGATGAGAGAGAAACATCGATCAGCTGCCTCCTGCACACCCCCCACTGGGGATGTGCCCGCAACCAAGGCACACGCCCCTGACCGGAATTGAACCTGGGACCCTCCAGTCCGCAGGCCGACGCTCTATCCGCTGAGCCACACCGGTTAGGGCCACTGTCTCTACTCTTAAGGAGTTTAATTTTTATGAGAAATATGAAGGCTTGAACCATAAATACTTCTTTGTTTGAGGGGATTAGAATACTCAGATGGACAGTCACATTGCACCGGGTAACACTGGTTAAGGCTTTGATTTTTAAAAAACATCTTCACGGGCTTTTAAAGACCCAGTACTTGGACATTGTTTGGTCCTGTGCTGTTGGTTGACTTGATTGCTATCGTTGCACGGTGAATTTTTTAATTGGGTCAAGTGGTTCTTTTGCCCACATTTTTTTATTTGAACCTTATTTGTCACTCCTACTTTAATTTCCTCATAAAGTTTTAGATATACTTGATTTTTTTACCCCCCCACCCCCCAAATATCAAGTTTTGATAGAAATTGAGTTAAATTGGCAGGTGGATCAATTTGTTGAGAATAGGCATCTTCACTGTGTTGGGTCTTCCAGTTATTTAACATGGTATGTCTCTACCTTGAAGCATTGTTTATTTCCTTCCTGTTTTATAAAGGTCAGTAACAGGTCTTGTACACTTTTTATAAATCTTTGGCATTCTACAAATAGAATCATTTTTTGGATGTTATTTTGGCATCCTGCAAACTTCCTGAACTGTAACTGTTTATTGGATAGAACGCTTGGGATTTTTCTACATCGAAAAATAGATACAGTTTTTATTTTTTCTTCTCGTCTGTATTACCTCTTCTTTTTCCTGTCTTACCGCACTAGCTAGGATTTCCAATGTAATGCTAAATAATAGTAATAGTGAGAAAGATACTCTTGCCTGGTCCCTCGTATTAGAGGGAAAACACTCAGTTTTTTATCACTAAGTATGCTGTTAGTCTTAAGGTTTTCTTCATAGAGGTTTCTTAGCAAGTTCAGAAGGTGTTCCTAATTTGCTGAGGTTTTTTGTTATCTTGAGTGGGTGTTGAATTTTGTCAAATGCTTTTTCTCTCTTAGTTGATATAACCATGTTTGGTGTTTTGTTTTTTTTTCCTGTAGCCTGTTGGTATGAGGTTTTAAATATATATTTTTTAATTTTATATTTTTCCCCCATCACCATTTACCCTATACCCTCTTCCACTTCCACCCACCCCACCTCTGCCCCCCACCCCTCACTGCTGTTTTAAATATCAAACAGTTTCCTAACCTGGGAATAAGCCCCACTTGGTCATGGAGTCTAATTCTTTTTATGTATTATAGTATTCAGTATGCTAATATTTTTTTAAAATATATTTTATTGATATTTTACAGAGAGGAAGGGAGAGGGATAGAGAGCTAGAAACATTGATGCGAGAGAGACATCGATCAGCTGCCTCCTGCACACCCCCCACTGGGGATGTGCCCGCAACCAATGCATATGCCCTTGACCGGAACCGAACCCGGGACCCCCCAGTCAGCAGGCCGACACTCTATCCACTGAGCCAAACCGGTTTCGGCAGTATGCTAATATTTTAACGGAGGAAGGTTTCCTCTGTTTTCGTAAAAGATAACAATATTTAGGTCCTTTTTCTCATTTCCATTCTTGGGTTTTGCGTGTTTGGCTTTCTGTACTGTCAGTGTCTGGTTTTGATGTGTAGGTGGTGCTGGCCTCCCAGCCTGTGCTGAGAGCGGCTCCTGTTCACAGAGGACTGTGTGTAGAACGCTTCTATTCGTTCTTCTAATGTTTGGCAGCCTTCTCCAGAGAATCGTTTAGTCCTGGGGCTTATTCTTCTGGATGCTTTTTAATTTGGTATTTATTTTATTTAAGACGGATAGAACTATCTAGAGTATATTTCATATTGGATGAATGTTCATTGTCCTTTTCTAGGGATAATTCTACTTCATTAAATTTCTTATTTGCTTCAAGTATTGCTTTATTATTCTTTTGGCAGTAGAATTTGTTTGTTACCCTGTTTTATTCCTGATATTGAAATGTTTCAACTCTTTTTATTTTGTCAATCTTCTTAGTATTTATCAATTTTTTTTATCATTTCAAAGAACCAGCACTTTATATCAGTTTTTGCTTGTTACCTTTCTGTTCCTAATTTCACAGATTTTCTGATCTTCAGTATATTCTTTTTTCTACTTGCTTTTGTTGTGTTTTCCTCTAATTTCTTGAGGTGGATGCTTAGATTATTAACTTGAGATAATTTTTCTATTGTAAGCATTAAGTTCTATCATTTTCCCCAATGCACTGTTTTAGCTTCATCTCACAAGTTTTAATACGTTTTAATTACATTTCATTCAGATCTAAATATTTCTTCATTCAAGACTTCTCTAAACCATGGATTATTTACAAAGTATGTTGTTGACTTTTTAAGTGTGTTACATATTTCATGCTCTTTTTCTAAAATACTTTTTTATTGATTTTGAGAGCGAGAGAAAGGGAGAGGGATAGAGAGATAGAAACATCGATGAGAGACATTATCAAGTAGCTGTCTCCTGCATGCCCCCTACTAGGGATCGAGCCCTCAACCCAGGCATGCTCCCTGATGGGGAATCGAACTGGCGACCTCTTGGTTCATGGGTTGACACTCAACCACTGAGCCACACCAGCCGGCCTCACACTCCCTTTTTGTTGATTTCCAGTTCATTGTGTGTCTGATCTGGCTGTTTAAATTTGCTGTGGTTCTTTTCTTTTATCGTCCATCCTATAGTCAGTCTTGATGAGTCTTCTGTACGGCTGCTTGAAGAAAATGTGATTTCTACTGTTGGCTGAAGTTTCTTTAAATGTCCACACAGTCCTGTTGGTTGATGATGTTACTCAGATCTTCTAGATCCGTGCTCACGTTCTGCGTAGTATAGCATTTCAGTCGTTGAAAGACGGGCATTGAAGTCCTGCAGTGGATTGTAGAACTGTCTGTTCCTCCTCTAAGTTCCATCAGTTTTTACTCCGTGTACTTCGAAGCTTTGATGTTTGATGCGTACCCGTTTAGGATCGCTGTGTCCTCTTGGTCCATTGACCCTTGTATCATTGTGTAATGCCCCTTCTCGCCCTGTAAATTTCCTGTGCTTTGTAGTATACTTTAAATGACATCGATATAGTATCTTAATAGTGCATTTTTTGGTTCATGTTTGCATAGTTCATATTTTTCCATAATTTCATTTTCAACCTTATCTGTATACCATTACATTTAAAGTAAGTTTCTGTGAATAGCATATACTCGGGTCATGCTTTCTTTTTATCCACTTTACTAATTTCTGGTTTTAAATTGGTATATTTAGGCCATTTACATTTAAAATTATTTTTGATATGTTAGGGCTTCAGTCTGCCATTTCATGATTTTTGTTTTTTTTTCCTGTTTATTGTCCCCCTGTTGCTGTTTTGGCTTCCTGTGGTTACTTTAATTTTGAGAATTCTGTCTGATACAGCTATGATGTGGGTGAGAATATCTCTTTGTATTGTAGTGATCACCTAGGTCCTGTGTCATACACACGTAACATCATAGCTGCAGCATCAACATTCAGCACTTCGAGGTGTGGAAACCTTCCTGTCACTGGGTCCCTTTACACTCCCTTCCTCCCTCCCTCCTCCCTTCCTTCCTTCCTCTCTTCCATCCTCCCTCCTCCCTCCCTTCCATCCTCCCTCCCTCCCTCCCTTCCATCCTCCCTCCCTCCCTCCCTCCCTCCCTTCCTTCCTTCCTTCCTCCTTCCTTCCTCCCTCTGTCCCTCCCACCCTCCCTTCCTTCCTTCCTTCCTTCCTTCCTTCCTTCCTTCCTCCCTTCCATCCTCCCTCCCTCCCTCCCTCCCTCCCTCCCTCCCTCCCTCCCTCCCTCCCTCCCTCCCTTCCTTCCTTCCTTCCTCCCTTCCATCCTCCCTCCCTCCCTCTCTCCCTCTCTCCCTCCCTCCCTCCCTCCCTCCCTCTCTCCCTTCTTCCTTTCCTTTCCTTCCTTCCTTCCTTCCTTCCTATCCCTCGGCCATAATCTGGGGACCAGAGGGTACATAGAAAGTCACCTTACACTCCCATCCTTTAATGTGGTTGTCTTACGTATGTTCTCTTCACACACTGAGCACCGTACCTGATGATTGACTTGTCTCACCTCCCGAACCATTTCTTCAAACCTGGTGAGAAGCAGTGTGTTCCCCTCCACTCTTCCCCGTCCCATCGTTCTTCCTTTTTTCCCGAAACCCCAAGGTGACTCCTGTTCCATTTCCTTCCTTTTTCACTCACTCCTGTCCCCTCTGGGTAGGTCTTTCTGGGAACAAATGTTTCTGTTTTTCTTCATTTAAAAATGTCTTTATGTGCCCTTCATTCTCAGAGGGTGTTTCTGTGGGATCTGGGATCCGGGATCAGCACTTGTAATACTTTAAAAGCACGTCCTTTCCTGTCTTCCCTGGTTTCCTCCCGGAATCCGCAGCCCTCCGACCCAGTTCCCTATCAGCGGCCTTCCTGCCAGCGGCCTTCCTGTCTGCACATAAAGCTCCCGGTTGGATCAGGGTGTCACTGGCATGAACGTCGGGAGGGTTCATGCTGTGTGTTTGCTCACTTGTTGGCTCTGTTGGTGTAGGGCCTTTGCCAGATTTGGAAACTTTTTAGTTATTAATTCTCCAAATACTTTTCTCAGCCCCACACTCTCCCTCCTTCCAGGCACTCGGTGGATGTCCTTCAGGCTCGCCTCTACATTCCCCCTCCGCCCCCCCCCCCAATCTATTTTCCTCTGTTGCTCAGACTGATGAATTTCCTTTTCTCTTGCTCTGAGCTCACTGATTTCTTTTCTCTCTCACATCTAATCTGTTGAGCTCACCCCGTGAGTTTGCATTTTGACTTTTCAATTGTTTAATTTCCATTTGGTTCTCTTACACATCTTCTCTTTCTTCGCTCGTTTATGAGCCGGGGAAGGACTCTGAGAAAACAGACAGAACCGTAGTAGTCCAGAGTCATGGTCCTCGGGGCATGGAGGCCTCGGGTCCCCTACGATGGTGTCCACAAGTATTTCTTTTTCTTTTTTTTTTTTTTTTAATATATTTTATTGATTTTTTACAGAGAGGAAGGAAGAGGGAGAGCGAGTTAGAAACATCGATGAGAGAGAAACATCGATCAGCTGCCTCCTGCACACCCCCCACTGGGGATGTGCCCGCAACCAAGGTACATGCCCTTGACCGGAATCGAACCCGGGATCCTTGAGTCCGCAGACCGATGCTCTATCCACTGAGCCACACCGGTCAGGGCCACAAGTATTTCTTAAGAACAGTCCGACTAGAGGCGATCTGCTGATGCTGCCGAGTTGTGCTCTCCAGGAAAGGTTTCTGGGGGACCCCCCCCCTCACCCCGCACTCCAGTTGGGACCTTTCCCTGCTGCCCTCCTCTCTGACTCTCCGAGCCTCTCCTGGGTTCTTCCAGCGCCTTCTCTCCTCCTTCAGAGCATCTGTGTCTTCCATCTGTTGACCCGTTGTGCTTCCGGGGGCCCTTCCGTGGTCACTGCTCCCTCACGTGGGTGCGCTCCCCGGGCGCCGAGTCCCTCGAGGCATCTGCCTGGGTGATGGACACCTCCTGCCAGCCCGTGTCTCCCGGCTCAGTGCCCCTCACGTCTGTCACCTCCCGGCC
This sequence comes from Plecotus auritus, assembly GCF_963455305.1. Classification (NCBI taxonomy): domain Eukaryota; kingdom Metazoa; phylum Chordata; class Mammalia; order Chiroptera; family Vespertilionidae; genus Plecotus; species Plecotus auritus. The sequence goes on along the minus strand of NC_137785.1, from coordinate 2,537,690 downwards.
GTCCACACCTCCTCCGGGTCCATACACACTGCTCAGGCCTGTGTCATGGGGCCATGAGAACCCTAAGAGCAAGCAAACACGTGGCATTACTGTGTATCAGCCACTATTTCGGATGTTTCACACATACCACCCACCCCTTAACCTTTGCAACCAGTCTGTGTGGTCGGTAACGCTACCCCCATTTTACAGGTGAGAAAACGGAAGGAACAGGAAGGTTAAGGGATTTTTCCAGAGATTCAGGGTGGGACGGTGAGGGCTGCAGGACCCACGCCCTCCTCCCTCCCCTGTATTTCTTCTCAGGTCCTGGCCACTCCGCCGTTTTACTGACATGGGTCAGACCACCCTCACTTAGCTCCGCCGCCTTTTCTCACTTGGCAGCACATCTCGGCCATTCTCTCGGGTTGAGCGAGATAAACCAAGCTCACTCTTTTTTTTTCTTTTTTTTTAAATATATTTTATTGATATTTCACAGAGAGGAAAGGAGAGGGATAGAGAGTTAGAAACATCGATGAGAGAGAAACATCCATCAGCTGCCTCCTGCACACCTCCCACTGGGGATGTGCCCGCAACCAAGGTCCATGCCCTTGACCGGAATCGAACCTGGGACCTTTCAGTCTCCAGGCCGACGCTCTATCCACTGAGCCACACTGGTTTTGGCCAAGCTCACTCTTCAAAGGCCACATACCCTGTGGCAGCTCTATAGAGAGTGGGGGGAAGGGAGGGAAGGGCTAAGGCATGTGTCTGGTTAAAGACATTGTGTTTGAGGTGCCATCTCGGCGAACCCCAGTATCTTCTGTCTTATCCACGCCACACCGGCCGTTTTTCCCGTCAGCCTACGACCAGCCCCGGCTCATTGTGTTCATTTCCCTCTCCCTTTCCTTAGCAGACACTAACGTGTGTGTGTGGGGGGGGGGGGAGCGGCCACGCAGAGCACTGTTTTCATTGTGACGTCTGGTTCCCCCCAGAGTGGTTACGTAGAGCAGTGGGTGTAGCCCAGGGGTGGGCAAACTTTCTGACTCGAGGGCCACCATGGGTTCTTAAACTGGACCGGAGGGCCGGAACAAAAGCATGGATGGAGTGTTTGTGTGAACTAATATAAATTCAAAGTAAAGGAGCGGAGGGGAGAGCAAGAGAACCCGCCGCTCTTTCGGCTCCGCGGGCCAGATAGAACAGCCGAACGGGCCGGATCCGGCCCGCGGGCCGTAGTTTGCCCACGGCTGTTGGCTTCGAGGAGGAACCACAGGCTTTGATGGCCAGATCGATAAGACTGGACACGTCATGATGGCCACCCCAGGGTGACGATTCACCGCCGAGACTCCGAGGACTCCGCAAATCAGCATACTCAGCAGCTGCGGTTTATTTCAGCAGGAGAACCCAAAGCAACCCAGCCGAGGGGAAAGGTTCAAGGACCGACGCCCAGAGCAAACCAGGGACACGCGTTGGGAGGTCCGAGGGCTTCGCCGAAGCTTCACCGATGGGTCATGACCCTGTGTGCGGAGTGTCTGCGGGGTAAGCTCGTTAGGAACTCTGTCTGGAACACAGCCACGGTCCTAGACCTCCAGAAGATAGCAGCCCGTCACCCGCATACACCACATGGCTGGCACCAACCACAGGCACCCCGAGACGTTCATCCTTCCTGGGAGCGGTGGGAAACCTCGGGCTCCAAACTCGACCCGGGGCAAGCCGTGAAGCTCCAAGGGTACCAGTCCAAAGCCTGCCGTGTGAACTCTTCCCAGCGGCCAGAATGGGAAGTTCAAACATCTGACAAATAGTGAACAGCAGTTTGCTACAATAAAAAATAAGTCATAGCTTTGAGGTGAAGGCTCATATACACGTAAACAGTTGTAACTAAAACAATCACTCAGTGGAAATGCTTACCAGTCCGGATTGAATTGAGTGGTGACAGAGTGTGGAGAATGTGGGTTGTGTCTCTGGATATATCTACATAGATTGTCTCCAAGCGATTCGACTTGCAAATATCCCCTTTGTTGGCCATTATTTCTACAAAGATGTGATGGCCAGGTTAATGCTGTGTGTCTCCACTGCATAGATGTTCACTATTTCTCATTTACTGTTTGTTCCCACTGTTGAAACTTGTAGCCTGTGCTTTAAGAAAGAGAAAATTAAAGGATATGGGGTCATAATTCCTGTATTATTAAACGTGCATAACTTGAGATTAAAGCGTGTGTCATTGCAGGTTTAGGCACGTTTCCAGCTATTTGCGCGAGTTTCGCGGGGAGGTCCTCTATAAAGACCACGGGGGCCGGGGACCTAGGGGAACCTGGTCTCTGGGCGCGCTCCCCTTGGTATTCCACTCCTCCCGTCTCTGGTGTGGGAAGCTGGGTTCCTCTGGGGTGCTTGGTGACGTCATCCTGGTGTTTTTCTGGGTAAAGATTTACAATATGTTTGCTCACAGGTATGTTACACATCTCTTAATCGAATGGTCTCAGCTCAGTTGTAAATGAGCCGTGACGAGAGCCTGGGCCCTCTATGGTCAGACCACCTGGTTGTACGTCCTGGCCTTGTTCCTACCTGCGGGGTAACTTGAAGGAAACATTTGTCCACTCTGTCATTTGGAGAGCCACATAGTAAGCATGTCTTTCTTTTCTGATGTTCTGGCACCTTGCTCATACTGGAGAGACTGCTCTTCCGGGGGCTAGGTGATTCCTACAGGGAGCAAAGACCCCCCTGTGAGCATGTGAGAGAGAAGGGAGAGAGAGATATATAAACACTGATGAGAGAGAAACACCGACTGGCGGCCTCCTGCACGCCCCCTACTAGGGATCGAGCCCACAACCTGGGCATGTGCCCTGACCAGGAATCAAACCAGTGACCTCCTGGTGCAAGGGTCCATGCTCAATCCACTGAGCCACACCGCCGGGCCTGAGTGTGCCTTTTACATGCAAACCAGCCAGTCCGAGCCCACACCCCTCACCTACCTCTTTTCAAGATCTCAGACCTGGAGCCACTAAACAGTGCAGGGTCAGGTACCAGGCAACCAAGGGACTCGGGTGCTCCTCCGGGGGCGGGTCAAGGGCCAGTGTTTGCTGGGGATGCGCAGCAATTGAGCAATCAAGGCCGCTTCCGCTAACCTTCCCTGCACAGCCCACACCCTCGTCTCGGCCTCGGCTCGGTCACAACAAAAAACCATCGTCTTTGAGCATCTCCATTTAGCAGAGCATTTCTGTACCAGAGACACCACGGTGTTATCAAGAACATGCCTCACATGGCCAAAACCGGTTTGGCTCAGTGGATAGAGCGTCGGCCTGCGGACTGAAGGGTCCCAGGTTCGATTCCGGTCAAGGGCACGTACCTTGGTTGCGGGCACATCCCCAGTAGGAGGTGTGCAGGAGGCAGCTGATCGATGTTTCTCTCTCATCGATGTTTCTAGCTCTCTATCCCTCTCCCTTCCTCTCTGTAAAAAATCAATAAAATATATTAAAAAAAATATATGTATATATATATATATTTTTTAAATATATTTTATTGATACTTCACAGAGGGGAAGGGAGAGGGATAGAGAGCTAGAAACATCGATCAGCTGCCTCCTGCACACCTCCTACTGGGGATGTGCTGGCAACCAAGGTACATGCCCTTGACCAGAATCGAACCCGGGACCCTTCAGTCCGCAGGCCGACGCTCTTATCCACTGAGCCAAACCGGTTTTGGCTAAAATATATTTTATTGATTTTTTTTTTTTTTTACAGAGGAAGGGAGAGGGATAGAGAGTGAGAAACGTTGACCAGCTGCCTCCTGCACACACACACACACACACACACACACACACACACGCACACACCCTCACTGGGGATGTACCTGCAACCAAGGTACCTGCCCTTCCTTGACCGGAATCGAACCTGGGACCCTTCAGTCCGCAGGCCGACGCGCTAGGGCCCAAGTGATCCTTTTAAAAAAAATCTGATGATGTCACCACTCTACTCAAAGCCTGCCCACTTCCCTGTGTACTAACTACATTTTTAAAATTATTTTAACTAATTTTTTATTTTTCAATTACAGTTGACATATTAGTTTCAGTTGTACAATATGTACTATGTTTTTTTTTAATATATTGATTTTCTACAGAGAGGAAGGGAGAGGGATAGAGAGTCAGAAACATCCATCAGCTGCCTCCTCCTGCACACCTCCCACTGGGGATGTGCCCGCAACCAAGGTACAAGCCCTTGACTGGAAACGAACCTGGGACCTTTCAGTCCGCAGGCTGACGCTCTATCCACTGAGCCACACCGGTCAGGGCTGTACTATGTTTTCTTGTCCATGTTCTTAATGCTCTGAATTCCGGGCCTTGCTCACAGCGGGGACCCAGCTCCTTGCAAGGCTAGCCAATTCGAAGGGATAGCAAACTGTTCTTAGGGGGACATGTCCTTCACGTGCAAATTAAACCATCCAGCCCTGTCTGGTTTGGCTCAGTGGATAGAGCGTCGGCCTGCAGACTCAAGGGTCCCGGGTTCGATTATGGTCAAGGGCACGTACCTTGGTTGCGGGCACATCCCCAGTAGGAGGTGTGCAGGAGGCAGCTGATCGGTTTCTCTCCCATCAATGTTTCCAACTCTCTATCCGTCTCCCTTCCTCTCTGTAAAAAATCAATAAAATATATATTTTTAGAAAAATTAAACCATCCAGAACCCCTACCTGGAACCGCCTGCTGTTTCTGGCCCAATACTCTGTCCTCGTCACCCCAGGGCCTGCCTGGTACCAGACAAATAGGGAAGAAGGCCCTATTCCCCCAAGTCGGCCGCCAGTGTTCAAACTAGCCAGTTCTAAGCAGTTTCCGCGGGCCCCCCATCCCCGTTGCCTTTCCTGTGGGAAAAACCTTGATAAAACTTCTGGACGGAGTTGGGAGGTCCGTGCGTTCAGTAAAGTGTTAGGGCGGGACTTCCGGCACTCACTTGTCGGGTATGTCCCGAGAGAAGTCAAGGACCGAGGGCGATTCCGCGCCTTGGCACCTGCCTTGCCTGCGGGCGAAGGTCTTGGGCCCCTCCTTCCGCCAGCTGTGCCCACGGACAAGTGGCGGGTCCGAGGCGGCGTCCCAGGCTTCAGGGGAGAAGATGGGGTTGGACAGCTCCCCACATCCGGTTGTCTGTAGAACAAAAACTACAAATCCCAGGAGGCTCCGCGGCGCTGGGCCAATGACGGTCCAGAACAGGGTCGTTTCCTGCGGCGCGCTGGTGGGGCGGGACTTCCGGTGTCTGTGGGAAATCGTCATCTACCTGTGCCTGGTCGCTCTCTCCCGCAGTGGAAGCAACGCCGGGGGGCCTCGCGTGCATCTTACACGCGGAGGCTGAGCTCGGAGTGCGCCCCTCAGCCGAGGTCACCCCGCTCTTGCCCGGGAAGGGGTGGCAGTCGCCTGAGGCGGTGAGACCTACCTCGGCCTCCGCCCGTCCGGACCGCGCTTGGCCCACGGGGTCCCGCGATGGCGGCGGCGCAGGTGAGCGGACGGTGGTTCGGGCTTCGCAGCTTCGCCCCCGGTTCGGAGAGGGCTCCCTGGCCCGGCGGAGGCCGCGTCGGCCGCGGGGTCCGGCGTTGTCCCGGTCGTTTATGTGGAGCAGTGTCGCGTCCGGGACGCGCCCTCAGCCGCTGCGTGAGGGACGAAGGAATGTTGCTTCCGCCCAGGGCTCCCATCGCGCTGGTAAATCTCGCCGCCACCGCCATCGGCTGGTCCAGACCCCCCGCACCCCAGCCGACCTCTGACCTCCACCCCCCCCCCCCGCACCCCAGCCGACCTCTGACCTCCGTTCTCCGCTGGGCCATTGAGGTGCAGGCGCACCAGCCTGACCGTGCCTCGTTCTTCTCCATTCCCCGACCTTTGTCCTTGCACCGGCTTTTTCCTGGAGACTGTGTCTTTTTTTAATTTATTTTAAATTGATTTCAGAGACGGGGAGGGAGAGAGAGAGAAGAGAGATCAACGGTGAGAGAGAGTCGTTGATTGGCTGCCTCCTGCACGCCCCACATGGGGGATGGCAACCCCACCCCACCTCCCCGCATGTGCCCCGACCTGGAATCGAACCCTGGGGTCCTGGTTCATAGGGCGATGCTCACCCACTGAGCCACAGGCTGGATGAGACTGTGTCTTTTATTTTATTTTATTTTTAATATTTTTATTGATTTCAGAGAGGAAGGGAGAGGGAGAGATAGAAACATCAATGATGAGAGAGAATCATCAATTGGCCCCACACTGGGGACCGAGCCCACAACCCAGACATATGCCCTTGAACGGAATCGAACCTGGGACCCTTCAGTCCACAGGCCAAGGCTCTATCCACTGAGCCAAACCAGCTCGGGCACGAGACTGGGTTTTGTGTGTGTGTGTGTGTTTATATTTTTATTGATTTCTGAGAGGAAGGTAGAGGGAGAGATAGAAACATCAATGATGAGAGAAAAATTATTGATCGGCTGCCTCCTGCATGCCCTATACTGGAGATCGAGCTCACAACCTGGGCATGTGCCCTTGATCGGAATCAAAGGGACCCATCAGTCCGCAGGCCGAGGCTCTATGCACTGAGCCAAGCTGGCTAGGGCTGAACTACTTGCGGTTTATTTATGCGCTCATTGGTTGATTCTTTTTTTTTTTTTTTTTTTTTTATGGCCAACGTAAGTTATTTATTTAAGCCATCTCCTGCCATAAGCAGAGCTGGGAGATCAGTATACTCTGCAGCCGTGGGCAAACTACGGCCCGTGGGCCGGATCCGGCCCGTTCGGCTGTTCTATCCGGCCCGCGGAGCCGAAAGAGCGGCGGGTTCTCTTGCTCTCCCCTCCGCTCCTTTACTTTGAATTTATATTAGTTCACACAAACACTCCATCCATGCTTTTGTTCCGGCCCTCTGGTCCAGTTTAAGAACCCATGGTGGCCCTCAAGTCAAAAAGTTTGCCCACCCCTGCGTCTATAATCATCATTTTACATTAGGAAAGAAGTCAGCTTAAGGTCCCCTACACCTCTCTGGTCCGTGTGCAGAGTACGGTCCAGACCAGTGCTGTGGTCCCCACTGGGTAGTGGTCCAGGTTCTCTTTATTCGTCTTCAGAGCCAGTTGGCAGCGGATTCAGATGAGGATTATAGAATAGAGTGTGGTTACCATCTCCCCGGGGAACGGGCTTGGTCCTGATGGGCAGATGGGGGTAGGCGATGAGCTCGGGTCTCTCGTGCTCTCCTTGGTGCGACTTCACAAAGACGTTCAGCACGCTCACCCCCACCCCGGGGAGCGCCACGAAGCAGGTGAGGGCCTTCCACAAGCGAGCTGAGTGGGTGCCACTCGACGTAGGCCGCGCCAGCTGTGGCCGCAACCGACCCAGCAGCCCAGAAACCTGAGACACAGCCGCCGTTGCCATTTTCTTACCAAGACCTCCATTGGTTGACTCTTGTCTGTGCGCTGACCAGGGATCGAACCTGCAACCTTGGTGTGTCCGGGGGATGCTCTGGCCAGCTGAGTGGCCCGGCCAGGGCCTGTCACATTCTTTGGCCGGTGCTCACATATCACCTAGGTGGAGAAGGCCTTTCCCAGCAGTTCCGGCTACAACGGCCCCTTCCTTGCTTGCCCAATTTCTGGCATTTTTTTTGTGTGTGTGTGTGTCAGAAATCGGGCCACATTAGCTAAGCGGGTCTGTTTGACGTTGTCCGAGATGTTGGGGGAACAAAGAGAAAACAAGCAGAAAGCATCGAGTCCTTGCCGTGGGCTGGCAGGCAGGCAGGCATCATGCCAGGGGTGGGCAAACTTCTTGACTCGAGGGCCACCATGGGTTCTTAAACTGGACCGGAGGGCCGGAACAAAAGCATGTATGGAGTGTTTGTGTGAACGAATATAAATTCAAAGTAAAGGAGCGGAGGGGAGAGCAAGAGAACCGGATAGAACAGCCGGATCCGGCCCGCGGGCCGTAGTTTGCCCACGGCTGATGTAGCCTCTCATTTAAACTTGGTCTTCCGAGCCGCGTTCTGGTATGATCCCTGCTTTGGACAAGAACTCCTGGAGGGTTAGTTACCTGCCCCAGTTCACCACGGTCCTTAAGTCGCAGAAACGTAACAACCCGTCCCAGCCCAGCCGTTCGGTTGGTTAGAGCCATGGTCAGCAAACGGCGTCTCGCGAGCCACATGCGGCTCTTTGGCCCCTTGAGTGCGGCTCTTCCACAAAATACCACGGCCTGGGCGAGTCTATTTTGAAGAAGTGGCGTTAGAAGAAGCTTAAGTTTAAAAAATGTGGCTCTCCAAAGAAATTTCCATCGTTGTCCTGTGGATATTTGGCTCTGTGGACGAATGAGTTTGCCGACCCCTGAGAGCATCATCTAGACACGCCAAGGTTGCGGTTCTAAGCCTGGTCAGGGCACGTACAAGAAGCAGCCGCCTTCACACCGCAGGCAAGTGCTGGTCTTAGGACGTTAGGTTTCCATCTCAGCGTGACTTCAGGGCTGGGGCTTCCCGTCGCTGTCACACACCAGCGAGAGCCCTCAGCACGAGGCGGCACGCCGTGAGGACCCGTGCGTCTTCGGTGCGGGCGCTGTGCTTACGCTTGGCACTGTTTCCGCTGTCATCGGTATTCGTTCCCCTCCCCCTGACATCGTACAGCCCTTACCGTTCCCTGCCTCACAGCCCACGCGGATGGCCCTCCTCCAGTGGCACGCTGTCTCCTGCCCTGCTGTCAGCGCAAAGCAGCGTCTCCTCCTTGAGCCAGCACAGAGCTCGGCCCTCAGGAGGCGTTTGGTCTCTCTGCACGTTTTTGTTTTTGGTTTTTTTTTTAAGTTGAAGTCCTAAGACCTTTGCTTCTATATATATATATATATTTTTTTTTAATTTTCTAAATATATTTTATTGATTTTTTACAGAGAGGAAGGGAGAGGGATAGAGAGTAAGAAACATCGACGACAGAGAAGCATCGATCAGCTGCCTCCTGCACACTCCCCACCTGGGATGTGCCCGAAACCAAGGTACATGCCCTTGACCGGAATCGAACCTGGGACCCTTCAGTCCGCAGGCCGACGCTCTACCCACTGAGCAAAACCGGCTAGGGCTATATATGTATTTTAAATATAAATATATATATGTGTGTGTGTGTGTGTGTGTATGTATTTGTGTATATATATATATATATTTTTTTTTTTTAAATATATTTTATTGATATTTTACTGAGAGGAAGGGAGAGGGATAGAGAGCTAGAAACATCGATGAGAGAGAAACATCGATCAGCTGCCTCCTGCACACCACCCACTGGGGATGTGCCCGCAACCAAGGTACACGCCCTTGACCGGAATCGAACCGGGGACCCTTCAGTCCGCAGGCCAACGCTCTATCCACTGAGCCAAACCGGCTTTGGCTATTTTTTTTTTTTTTTAATGATTTCAGAGAGGAAGGGAGAGATGAAACATCAACGATGAGAGAGAATCATTGATTGGCTGCCTCCTGCACGCCCCACACTGGGGATCGAGCAGGAAACCCAGGCATGTGCCCTGACCGGGAATCGATCCAGGACCTCCTGGTTCGTAGGTCGATTCTCAACCACTGAGCCACGCCGGCCGGGCCCTCTGCACCTTTTCCATCCAGAGAGACAGCGCCGATCCCGTCAGCAGCCCCAAGGCCAACGCTGCTGCCTCTGTCTTACTTTCCAGGCGTCTGTGACCTTCGAGGACGTGGCCGTGACCTTCACCCAGGAGGAGTGGGGGCAGCTGGACCCGGCCCAGCGGACCCTGTACCAGGAAGTGATGCTGGAGACCTGCAGGCTCCTGGCGTCTCTGGGTGAGTGCTCCCCAACTCTGCCACGTCGGGGACGCCTGTCCCTGCCTTCCCTCTGTCCTCTGGCTCCAGGCCTGGCTGTGGTCTGCTGTTCCTTCTCCCACAGCTTGTCATTGTCTGGACTCACCTCTTCCTGCCTCGTCTCCTTGTAGCTCAGAGAGGGGTGGGCAAAATGCATCGCTTGCCTTTGGTCCCAGCCGAACGCTGAGGGTGTGTTGGGAGGAGGTGGGGTGTCTCACAGAACCCGAAGGCAGGCATTCCAGCTGGAATGACCTCCTGGTTCATAGGTCAACGCTCAACCACTGAGCCGCGCCAGGCTGGGCTAGGTTAACACTTACAATTGAGAGGAAGGTTGCAGGCGTCCTCAAACTACGGCCCGCGGGCCACAGGCGGCCCGCCGAGGACATGGATCCGGCCCGCCGGGTGCCGCTGCCTGTCCTGCTTAGCAGCCGACGCGTCCCGGGCCCGCAGTGCGCATAGGAATTTGTTCAGAGTTTTTTTTTTTTTTTTTAAATATATTTTATTGATATTTTTACAGAGAGGAAGGGAGAGGGACAGAGAGCCAGAAACATCGATGAGAGAGAAACATCAATCAGCTGCCTCCTGCACACCCCCCACTGGGGACATGCCCGCAGCCGGGGCACATGCCCTTGACCGGAATCGAACCCGGGACCCTTCAGTCCGCAGACCGAAGCTCTATCCACTGAGCCAAACCGGTTTCGGCATAGTTTTTTTTTTTTAAACTATCGTCCGGCCCTCCCACGGTCTGAGGGACAGGGAACTGGCCCCCTGTTTAAAAAGTCTGAGGACCCCTGGTTAGAGTTGCTCATAAACTCTCTGTGCCCACACCTGCCGCACTGCTTCCCCCACTATCTACATTCCCCCTGGAGTGGCACATGTGTTACAGCTGATGAACCCACACTGACACGTGATAATCACCCAGAGCCCGTAGTTGACACAGGGTTCACTCTTGCCGTTGTACATCCTTTCGGTTTGGACAAATGTACGATGAAAGTCCCGAGCCCATCCTTATAGTATCGTAGAGTATTCTCGCTGCCCTAAAAATCCTGTTTGCGTCCTGGCTGGTGTGGCTCAATGGGTAGAGCGTCGGCTTGCGGACTGAAGGGTCCCGGGTTCAATTCCCGTCGGGGACACATGCCCGGGTTGCGGGCTCGATCCCCAGTGGGGGGTGTGCAGCAGGCAGCCGATCCATGATTCTGATCATTGATGTTTCTCTCTCTCTCCTTTCCTCTCTGAAATCAATAAAAATGTTAAAAGAAAAAAAAAAAATCCTGCCGAAACCAGTTTGGCTCAGTGGATAGAGCGTCGGCCTGCGGACTGAAGGGTCCCAGGTTCGATTCTGGTCAGGGGCACGTACCTTGGTTGCGGGCACATCCCCAGTAGGAGGTGTGCAGGAGGCAGCTGATCGATGTTTCTCTCTCATCGATGTTTCTAACTCTCTATCCCTCTCCCTTCCTCTCTGTAAAAATATCAATAAAATATATTTAAAAAAAAAAAATCCTGTTTGCCCCATCTATTCATCCCTGCCCCCCACGCACCCCTGGCAACTAGTGATCTATGTTACTGACCCCCTTGGGCTTTTTAGAATTTCACACAGTTTCAGATTGGCTGCCTTCGCTGAGAAATAGATATATTTGAGGTTCCTGCGTGTGTTTCGAGACTTGACGGCTCATTTCTTTCTAGCTTTGAATACTAATCCGTTGTGTGGAGGTACTATAGTTTTATCCATTTACCTCCTGAAGAGCATCTCTATTGCTTTCAAGTTTTGGCCGTTATGAATAAAGCTGCTCTAAATATCCATAGGCAGCTTTTTATGTGCCATGTTTTTCATTCTCAATTCCATTTGTTCATTTCCGGTATACAGGAAAGCAGTTGACTTCTGTACATTAATCTTATATCCTGCAGCCTTGCTGTAATTGCTTATTAATTCCAGACGTCTTTTGTTGATTATTTTGAATTTTCTAAATAGGTGATCTTGTCATCTGCCAATAAAGACAGTCTTATTTCTTCCTCTTCAACTTGTATGCCTTTGATTTAATTTTCTTGTCTAGTTGCATTAGCTAGTACTTTCAGTATGATGTTGAAAAACAGGAGTGAGGCCCTAGCTGGTTTGGCTCAGTGGAAAAACAGAGGTGAGAGAGGACATCTTTACCTTGTTCTTGATCTTAGTGGGAAAGCGTCAGGTTTCTCACCTTTAATTTAGGATATTAGCTAGTGTTTTGTTTTTGTTTTTAAAATATATTTTATTGATATTTTAGAGAGAGAAAGGGAGAGGGATAGAGAGCTAGAAACATCAATGAGAAACATCGATCAGCTGCCTCCTGCACACCGACTACTGGGGATGTGCCCGCATCCAAGGTACATGCCCTCGACCGGAATCGAACCCGGGACCCTTCAGTCCGCAGGCCGACGCTCTATCCACTGAGCCAAACCGGTTTCGGCATTAGCTAGTGTTTTTTATAGATGTTCTTTATCAGTTTGAGAAAGTTCCCCTCTATGTCCTAGTTTGCTGAGAGTCTCCTCTGTGTGTGAGTTTTTTTATTGAATGAATGTTGGATTTTATCAAATGCCTTTCTGCATCTAATGATATGGTTATATGATTTTCTTCTTTAGCCGGTTAATGTGATGGATTACATTGATTTTCAAATGTCCAACCAGGTTTGTATACCCGGGATAAATCCCACTTGGTTGCGGTATATGTTCTATACAGTGTTGGGTTTGATTTGCTACTATCTTGTGGAGGATTTTTTGCATTTCTGTGCACGAGAGAGACTGTAGTTTTCTTCACCGTCTTTGTCTGGTTTTGGTGTTAGGGTAACGCTGGCCTCCCGGGTTGAGTTAGGAAATAGCTCCTCTGCTTCTACCTCTGAAGGAGATTGTAGGGAACTGTTATCATCTCTTCCTCCAGTGTTGGGTAGAATTCACCCACGGGCCCTGCTTTTCCCTTTGGAGGGTGATTAATTACGGATTCAGTTTCCTCAGTAGATGCTGGCCTGTGTCTTCCTGCGCGGTGACTCTGCAGTGGGTTTCTGGGGCCCAGCGTTCGGTTTGCGGGGACGGGAGCAGCTCCGTGCCCAGTCTCCGCCGCGTCCGGAAGTCCCGCCTGGTCGGAGAGGTTTTCTTTTTTCTCACCCAGATCCAGTTTTCTCCTTCTCTCCCACGAACAGGTTGTCCTTTGTCCAAACCAGAGCTGATCTCCCCGTGGGAGCACAGCCCCGAGTTACAGACGTGGAGGGAAGGACTCTCCCCCAGCTCCTGCCCAGGTGGGTGCCAACAGCCGGCCAGGTGGGTCACGGCCGCTTGCAGACAGAGGCGAGGTAGCGGCGAGGTGACGGCCGCCCCGGGTGTTGGCGGGAATCTCCTTGTTTGGCCTCTGGTGGGTCGATAGCAGGGAGCCTTTTAACTGGGGCTCCTTCTGTCCCTCCTCTCCAGCCCTGTCACACTCTTCACCACTCCCGGCTGGGTCCACAAGTACATTATGTGACGAGCCCATAATAAAAGCTAACAGCCAGCCCTGGCCAGGTGGCTCAATTGATTGGACATTGTCCTGTGCACCAAAAGGTTGTGGGTTTGATTCCCAGTCAGGGCACTTGCCTAGGTTTTGGGTTCGATCCCTGGTTGGGGCACATATGGGAGGCAACCAGTCGCTGTCTCCCCCTCCCCTCTCTCTCCTTTCCTCTCTCTCTAAAATCAGTGAACATATCCTCGGGTTAGGATAAGAAATACAATAAGATAAAATAAAAGCTAACGTACACTGGTATTTTCATGCGCGGCGTCTGGCGCCACACCGAACGTGGTAAGAGGAGGTGTTCCTCTCATCCTCCCAGTCCTCCCCGGCAGGCTGCGCCGGGCCTCCCGCTTCCTCGGGGTGGCCACTTCTGCCACACACGGCCCGGAGGACTCGGCTCAGAGGCGGCCCGTGCAGGAAGCCTCCCGTCCTTCTGACTCCGTCCCGGCTGCGGGTGCCCCTCGCTGGCCCCGGGAGCACCTTGAGATGCTCTTGCTTTGAGCAGAGTCACCACACACAGTGTCTTCGTTACTCGGCACCCGCCCCCGCTCTCTGACACCCTGTCCCCTGGCGGGCCTTACCCTCTGAGTCTCCCCTCCAAGGGTTTCACGAGTCCACGAACCATGACCCAGATGTGAAAACACAGCAGGTACAGACCGCTGTCTTCTTCCCTTTGCTCTCACTGAAATGGTGACTTCATTTCTTCTGTGTTCCCATCACCAATAAACCCTTTTGTTTATTGAATTCCGAATTCCCTTCAGGTGACGGCATAAAACCCAAGACCACAGAGCCTCCCCCTTCCCACCAGGCCTTGTCTGAGGGCATCTCACTCCAGGAGCTACTGACTCGGCGACTCTTAGGGGACACCCAGGTGAGGCAAGGCAAGGACCAGGATGGGCACCCGAGAGACAAGCTCCCCGGGAAACTGAGTCCTGAACGTGACAGTTTCGGGCGAGACGATGGTCTGCACGCCAGGACTGTCCAGGAGCCAGTCGGTGCAGACGCTCCCCCCACACGAGCCCCCCGGGGACCAGTGAACGGGCCCTCTATTCACGAAGGGAAACAGCCCTACAGGTGTGAGGAGTGCGGGAAACGCTTCAACAGGAAATGCTTCCTGGTTCGACATAAGCACATCCACGCTGGGGTGAAGCCCTACGAATGCACCGAGTGTGGGAAGACCTTTAGCAAGAGCACCCACCTCCTGCAGCACCAGGTGATCCACACCGGGGAGAGGCCCTACGAGTGCCTGCAGTGCGGGAAGGCCTTCGGCCGCCAGGAACACCTCACCAGGCACCGGCGGGTCCACACCGGGGAGAAGCCCTACGTGTGCAGCGAGTGCGGGAAGGCCTTCACCCACCGCTCCAATTTGGTCCTGCATAACAGGAGCCACACCGGAGAGAAACCCTTTGTGTGCCAAGAGTGTGGGAAAGCCTTCCGGGATAAGACTGGCTTTCTCCGACACTGCATCATCCACACGGAGGAAAAGCCCTTTGCGTGCGTGGAGTGTGGGAAGGCCTTCAACCGCAGATCCCACCTCACGTGGCACCAGCAGATTCACAGCGGACTGAGGCCCTTCCAGTGCAAGGAGTGTGGCAAGACCTTCTGCGACAGCACAGACCTCATTCAGCACTACGTCGTCCACACCGGAGAGAGGCCGTACGGGTGCCTCGAGTGTGGGAAGGCCTTTTACCACAGGTCTCACCTCAAGCAGCACCAGCGGAGTCACACCGGGGAGAAGCCGTACGTGTGCGGTGAGTGCGGCAAGGCCTTCACCCACTGCTCCACGTTCATCGTGCACAAGAGGGCCCACACTGGAGAAAAACCCTATGAGTGCAAAGAATGCGGCAAAGCCTTCAGCAGTCGGTCAGACCTCCTTCGGCACTTCAGCATCCACACCGGAGAGAAGCCCTACGAGTGCGGTGAGTGTGGGAAGGCCTTCAACCGCAGGTCGTACCTTACAAGACACCAGCAGATTCACAGGGGAGAGAAGCCCTATGAGTGCATGGAGTGTGGCAAAGCCTTTTTCCAGAAGGCAAACCTCATGCGACACGCCATCATCCACACGGGGGAAAAGCCCTTTGAGTGCCTCGAGTGTGGGAAGACCTTCAACCACAGGTCGTACCTCAAGAGGCACCAGCGGATCCACACCGGGGAGAAGCCGTACGTGTGCGCTGAGTGTGGCAAGGCCTTCACCCACTGCTCCACTTTCATCGTGCATAAGAGGGCCCACACTGGAGCAAAACCTTTCGAGTGTAAGGAATGTGAGAAAGCCTTCAGCGCTAGGAAAGACCTCATCAAACACATCAGCATCCACGCCGGAGAGAAGCCCTATGAGTGCGGTGAGTGTGGGAAGGCCTTCAACCGCAGGTCAGGCCTCTCGAGGCACCAGCGGGTTCACAGTGGAGAGAAGCCCTATGAGTGCATGGAATGTGGGAAAACCTTCTGCTGGAGCACTAACCTCATCCGACACGCCATCATCCACACTGGGGAGAAGCCCTGTGAGTGAATGGAGTGTGGAAAGGCCTTTGGTCACAGCTCATCCCTCAGTCAGCATCAAAGGGTTCACTCTGGGAGAAACCCTGTCAATAGAACAGAAGTGGGAAAACCCTTCCCAAGTGGACAATCGTCAGTCAACCTTGAAAAACTCCTGTTGTGGGAAAACTTTGAATGTAAACACTGTGGAGAATATTTTACCAGAATCTGGTCGTTTATACCAAAGAATCCCCCAGGTTTCCCTGGGAGAAAGCCTGCTGCAGGCTATTGGTTGTCCTCTAACGAGTCACGTTGGGAATGACGCGGCCTAGAATCTTATTCTGCATCTGAGAATTCCTCCAAGAGAGTGATCCGATCTCTGCTGTGCACTTAGCAAAACCTTCAGCCACATCTTTTGCAGTTTAACACTGCGAAATCTGATTCTCAGGGATATTTAAACGAAGCAGGAGGAGAAGCCTATGGCAATCTGTCATCCCTTACGTCACATGGGGAACAGGCAGGATTGTTTCAGACATCAGAAGGCCTTATTCTGCTATTTGTCTTGTGTATACATTCACTGCTGTCCAGTATCAGGAGAGTTAAACAGTTGAGGGTATGTCTGAAAACACCGATGGAAAGCTTTTTGTTCTACAACATTGTTTCTACCTGTGAGCAGCACGAGTCTATGAGAAATAGGAAGGCTTAAGAGAGGAAATGCTGTTATATTGAGATGTACGTATCGTACAGGAGAAGCCTATGAGGCTTAAATTTCCTGTTGAAAATGACAAAACATGGAAAAAAGGTGTATGAATGAATTGGAAATTTTAAAAAATGTCATGGCTTTTGTTTGTTCATATGGCTTTAACCACCCCAAAGGCATTCTTCATCTTGATTTACTTGGTTTGTTTTTTTCCCCTCTTTTTTTTTTTTTTTTTTTTTTATATTTTATTGATATTTCACAGAGAGGAAGGGAGAGGGATAGAGAGCCAGAAACCTCGATGAGAGAGAAACATCAATCAGCTGCCTCCTGCACACCCCCCACTGGGGATGTACCCGCAACCAAGGTACACGCCCTTGACCGGAATCAAACCCGGGACCCTTCAGTCCTCAGGCCGACGCTCTATCCACTGAGCCACACCGGTTTCGGCCCCTCTGTTTTTCTGTGGGGTGAGGATGCCAGTGTCGCTCTGTAAACCTTCCCAGAGGGATCCCAATTATACCCTCTGATTGTGATTTCTCAGCTCCTTCCATCCTTCTTCGAGAGGCTTCCATCTCAGCAATTTTCTCGGGGTTGCATTTGAGCCGAAAGAAAACACTCGGCTGAACTAAGTTAAAGAATAATGTTAAAGTCAGAGAAACACACAATGCCCCATTGGATGCCTGAAATCAAGCATGGTCCTGAACCCCCCTTTATATGTTTTATTTCCTGTACATATTTCCTATAGGTAGTGTTGATATGCTGAAAAGATGATTCATGTCCTGGGTGAGCTGGAACAGGTACCGTGTGAGATTTCATCCTGCAGTCTAATTTATGAATTAATTCTGGACTTTTCCATTTAATATTTTCAGATGGTGGATGACTGTGGGTAAAAAAATAAAAAAAAAAAACTTAGGGAAGCGAAACCACCCATAAGGAGGCACTAATGTTCTTATTTATTGAGCAATACGTGACAATTTTTACGAGCGTTTCCGCCCCCCCAGGGCCTAAGTATTTGCCGCTGTAGTATTCCCGGTGGTTGTCTGGGTGGCCCCCTAGGTTCTCAGACTTGTGAGCATCACAGGATTGGATTTCCTTGAAGCAAAGTGCCCCAATGTCCCCCAGCGTTTCTGATTCACAAGGTCCGGATGGGACCACAGAGCCCGCTTTTCCAACAGCTACCAAGGTCCTGCGGACAGCTTGATGTGAGGGCAGGCATGGCCTCCAGGCTCACGGAAATTTGGGTGTTTCTTTAAAATAAGAGTTTTTCATTGATTTCAGAGGGGGAGGGAGAGAGAGAAACATCACTGATGAGAGAGAATCACTAATGGGCTGCCTCCTGCACACCCCGCACTGCGGACCTAGCCTGTGCCCTGACCGGGAATCCAGCCTCTAACCGTGACCTCCTGGCTCAACCACTGAGCCCCGCCAGCCCCGGCGCAGAAATGGGGGTGTTTCCTATAGAAAGCGAAACCCCGTCCCTATGTTTGGAAACCTGGCTCTGTACTTCCGGTCTGTTTCAGCCGCACCGCGGTGGGTTGCCATGGAGAAGAAGCGGCGCATGCGCTCGGAGGCGCAATAGACTGCCTTGCCTAGCGCTGGGCCAATGGAGGCACAGGAGAGGGGCGTTTCCTGCGGCGGGGGGCGGGACTTCCTGTGCATTTCCGGAGTCCCGCTGGCTGTTGCTGGTTGGCTCATGACCACGTGGCCGCAGGCGCCTCGCGTGGGCGCGACCGTGGGGTTGAGCCGGGGGAGACGGTGACGTGGCCGCAGCCCCCGCGCCTGTGCGACGGCGACACCCGCTCCGGCTCCGTGGCCGGCGCCCCAACCGCCACAGGCTGCGCCCTGACGCCGGGAGGGAGACACGCACCAGGGGTCACCTGCCTCCCAGGGCCCCTCGCCGCCCACTCGGCCCCGCGGTTGGGGCGGCAGCGCTGATGAATTCCGCGCAGGTGAGTGTGGGGTCCCTCGGGGCCTCACCCTGTCACCCCTTCGTGGTCCCCGCTCCTGCTCCCGCGGATGACGGCGGCCTGGGGTTGTGGCGTCCCTGGAAGGGGTCGCCTCTGGGCCAGGGGCCAGCGTCCGGGCCTCGGGTTGTGCGCAGGGAATGAGGTCGGGCAGGGCGGCCCGGTCCCGGGCACAGGCGTGTGCGAAGGCCTGGAGGTGGGACCGGGTGGGGCGTGACCAGGGCCTCCCTTGCGACTTACGGGGACGTGCAGCCGCGGGCGGGAGTCGGGGCTGGCGGGGCAGCTTGGGGAGCGAGCGGCGCTTCCCGCGTGAAAGTTTGGGGAGCCGAGGACGGGGCTGATGTAACGCACATCTCATTCCTCGGGGTCCCCCTGGCGGCGGAACGGAGACTGGCAGTGAGGCGGGCGGGCGGGAGGGAGGGAGGGAGGGAGAGCGGGGAGCGTGGGAACCGACGGCCTCGGAGCCCCCCAGTTGCCCGAAGGGTCTGGGAGGCCCGGGCCTGGGCGACCGGGGACCCCAGGAGAACCGGCCGGCGGGGGAGTGTGGGGGCCCTTCCTGCCAGACCCGCAGGCTACACGGTACCGCACCCGGACAGTCCGAGGGCCCGGGCTGCTGTCGCTGCCTGAGCCGGTGCAGCAGACACGGGGCTGAATGCTACCTGAGCGCCGCCTATTCCAGTCCTGCGCGCGGCGGGTCACCCGTGAATATCTGCTCGGCCCCCACCACTAGCCAGCTGCCTGCACTGGGTGGGAGGACGCAGGTCACGTGGGGAAGGAGGCCAAAGGGTGTGCCGCGTGGGCAGCTCACAGGCAGTGTGGGCCGGCGGTCTTCACAGGGCTGGGGGCTCGGGTTCCTGCAACTGGATTATTCATCTTCTCATGACGGTGGGGAGGACGGGCTGCATTTCTAGGGGCGCTCTCAGGTCCCCCGGGCAGCTCCCAGCCCAGTCAGGATGTGTTTTCTTTTTTTTTATATATATATATTTTATTGATATTTCACAGAGAGGAAGGGAGAGGGATAGAGAGCTAGAAACATCGATGAGAGAGAAACATCGATCAGCTGCCTCCTGCACACCTCCCACTGGGGATGTGCCCGCAACCAAGGTACATGCCCTTGACCAGAATCGAACCCGGGACCCTTCAGTCCGCAGGCCGACGCTCCATCCACTGAGCCAAACCGGTTTCGGCAGGATGTGTTTTCTTGAATCAGAGCAGAACGGTCGCGGTGAACAGAGCATGATTCCTATTTCCTACAATGATAGCTGCTCCCCAATAGTCTATTTCTGCCCCCCGTTCTGCGCTGGGCTCGGTGATCAGAGGGTGTGAGGGGACAGCGGGCGCTAGCCGGCCACGGCCTGGGGTCTTCTCTGAGTTGGGGGCCGGGGAGGACGGGGACCCGGGGTGCCGGTGTGAGCAGTGAGGTCTCGGAGGGAGGCCCGGTGAGCAGGGAGGTCTGGAGGGAGGTCCATGTGAGCAGTGAGGTCTAGGAGGGAGGCCCGGTGAGCAGGGAGGTCTGGGAGGGAGGCCCGGCGAGCAGGGAGGTCTGGGAGGGAGGCCCGGCGAGCAGGGAGGTCCGGGAGGGAGGCCCGGCGAGCAGGGAGGTCCGGGAGGGAGGCCCGGCGAGCAGGGAGGTCCGGGAGGGAGGCCCGGCGAGCAGGGAGGTCCGGGAGGGAGGCCCGGCGAGCAGGGAGGTCCGGGAGGGAGGTCCATGTGAGCAGGGAGGTCCGGGAGGGAGGCCGGGTGAGCAGGGAGGTCTGGGAGGGAGGCCCGGTGAGCAGGGAGGTCTGGGAGGGAGGCCCGGTGAGCAGGGAGAGCTGGGAGGAGGCCTTGCTGCCTGTGGGCTGAACTGTCCCCGTCCCTCAGGCCCGTGTGACCTTCGAGGACGTGTTCGTGTACTTCTCCCGGGAGGAGTGGGGGCTCCTGGATGAGGCTCAGCGGCGCCTGTACCGCGACGTGATGCTGGAGAACTTCGCCCTCGTGTCCTCCCTGGGTGAGTCCCGGTTCCTCCTCTGTTGCTACGCGGGAAAGCCCCCCAGCTTCTGGGTTGAAAACACCTGGATTATCTCACAGGTTCTGTGGGCCAAGCATCGGGCACATCCCAGTGGGCACCTGCAGCGCAAGGTCTCTGTGACCTTGGGGTCATGCTGTCCAGGGGTGGCGTCTCACCTCAGGGCTCAGACTGGGGGCGAAGCTCCTTTCAAGGTCACACACCCAGTCGGGGGCTGGTCAGAGCCCATCCTCGGTTTCTTTCTTTTTTTTTTTAATATGTTTTTCTTGGTTTCATAGAGAGAGGGAGAGAGCTAGAAACATCAGTGATGAGAGGGAATCATTGACTGACTCCCTCTTGCAGGCCCCCCACTAGGGATCGAGCCCGAAACCCGGGCATGTGCCTTCGACGGGAATCGAACCCGGGACCCTTTAGTCCGCGGGCCGACGCTCTTATCCACGGAGCCACACCGGCCGGGGCCCTTCCCGTTTCTTGCCATGTTGTCTTCGTAAGCAGGCAACAAGGCAGTTGTGTAAGGGCGGGAGACACGGACCCGTTTCCAGAAGTGCTGTCCCACCGTTTTTGGCCATCTTCTGTCGGTTAGGAAAGTGTTTAGGCTCAGCCCCACTCCGTGGGCGCGGATGCCAGCGGGTGGTGTGAACCCCAGTCCCCGGGGCTGGGTTTCGTTCTCCCCATCCCCCCAAGGGGCGGCTTTCCGTCTCGGGGGGGTCTGTCGAGGCACCGTTCCCACTCCCTGGAGGAGGGGATGTGAGTCCTGAGCTGGCCACGGGGCGCTGCCTCTCCTCTCCGAGCAGCCCCACGTCTGTCTCCTGCCCGAAGCGGGGAGACGAAGGATCGGGGGGCCCGAGTCTCGCAGTCGGCCCAGCAGGTCCCAGGTGGCCGGGCGACCCCTTGGGGGTGTGACTGTCTGAATCCCCAGCCTCTCTGTTCCTGGGTTCGGCCCCCAGGCCCCCGACTGCCCCGGGGGTTGTAGGCCCTGACGGGATCAGTTCCTGCAGAACCTTCTTACGAGATCTTCTCTGACACTCGCTTTTCTCTCTGTGGGGAGGGTCGCCCTGGGCCACCGCCGGCCACTCACCGGCCCTCCTTCCCCCTCAGGACTCGCCGTCTCCAGGTCCCCCGTGGTCAGCCACGCGGAGTAGGCGCAGAGCCCGGGTTCCTGAGAAGGTGGGCGCAGCTCCAGGCCCCGCGGAGGAGACCGGGGAGGCCTGTCCCTGTGGGGAGCATGGCTCAGGGCGCGTCAGGGCTGGCTCACGTGGCGCCAGCTGCCTGCTGTGGCGTGTCCCCGCGTGTCCTGTCAGCACCGGTGGCTAACCCAGCCGTGGGCAAACTACGGCCCGCGGGCCGGATCCGGTGGTTCTATCCGGTTCTCTTGCTCTCCCCTCCGCTCCTTTACTTTGACTTTATATGAGTTCACACAAACACTCCATCCATGCTTTTGTTCCGGCCCTCCGGTCCAGTTTAAGAACCCATGGTGGCCCTCGAGTCAAGAAGTTTGCCCATCCCTGAACCGCATCCTGCTCCTCGGCCCCGCTGGCTTTGGTTTGATTTGGTCGGTCTCGTTCTCACCCTCACCCGAGGGTGTGTTTCTACAGAGAGAAACGGATGTGACAGCGATACGTGGACCAGGCGCCTCGTACGTGCCCCGACTGAGGATTGAGCCTGCAGCCCAGGTGCGTGCCCTGGCTCGGACTCAGCCCGTGGCCTTCGGGCGTGCGGGACGATGCTCCTGGCCCGTGTCCGGCTTTGCTCAGTCCGGCCCTGACCTGGGGTTCCTTGTCCCCACCCCCCACCCCTCCAGCCCTGGGTCTCGTCTGCTCTCGGCTTGGTGCTCGGGGCGCTGCTCCGCACACCGGCTGCCCTTGAACGGGCGGCTGGCCCCGTGCCTCCCTCCCCTGGAGACTAGCGTCCAGCTGCAGCCAGACGTCTGTGGCCTTTTCACGGCACTCGGCCGTCACGGGGCTGTGGCCTTGGCCTTGTTTGCAGACCGAGCCTCCCCTCCTCGCACTGTTCCATCCATGTGTGTGTATATATAGATACAGTTTTTTCATTGTCTTCAGAGGGAGAGAGAGAAACATCAATGAGAGAGAATCGCCGAAACCGGTTTGGCTCAGTGGATAGAGCGTCGGCCTGCGGACTGAAGGGTCCCGGGTTCGATTCCGGTCAAGGGCATGTACCTGGGTTGTGGGCACATCCCCAGTAGGAGGTGTGCAGGAGGCAGCTGATCGGTGTTTCTCTCTCATCGATGTTTCTGTCTATCCCTCTCCCTTCCTCTCTGTAAAACATCAATAAAATATATTTTTTAAAAAAATGAGAATCATCGGCTGCCTCCTGCACGCCCCACACTGGGGATGGAGCCCACAACCCGGGCCTGTGCCCTGACGGGGAATCGAACCCTGACCTCCTGGTTCACAGGTCGGTGCTCACCCCCTGAGCCACGCCGGCCGGGCTGTTTCCATCCTCACACCCTCTCCCCTGTGGCGTGTCCTTCGTTCTGTGACCCCTGAGGCCCCCGGCCCGGCCTCATCCTGATCCCGCTCCCGTGTTCTGCCCGCGGCCCCGAGGTCGGTCCCCGGCTGTCTCAGGGCATGTTGGTTGTGGAGGCCCCGTCAGCCACGCACGTCACCAGCTCTCTCCTCCCCAGGTCGCTGGCACTGGCGGGGGTGGAGGGTGCGGCTGCTGGTACCCAGCCGGTGCAGCTGAGCGCCAGGGCAGGGCCCTGCCGGAGGCTGGCTCCTGTGACGTGCAGGGTCCAGTGCTGAAGGACATCCCCGCACCCGGCGGAGCCACGGGGACGCCACCTGGGCAGCGGCCACACAGCGACAGGCGGGTCACGCGGAGAGGCTGGTGCGGTGAACGCTGTCACTGCTTTAGACGGGAAGGGGCGTGAGGCCTGTGCCTGCAGGCGGGTGGGCAGGCGGGTGGGCGGGCTCCTGGGCAGCCCCGGGCCCTCCCGGGAGAGCCAGCAGCAGCCGGGTGTGGGGGGCCTGTCTGCGGGCGCTGCCAGGGGGCCAGGGGGTGGGAGTCCCGCTGGGTGGGCTGGCACTACCTGCCCTAGAGCCTGCCTTTCTCAGCAGCCCACAGGAGGCAGCCTCGCCCCAGGGCCGGGTCCCTCGGGGAGTGTCCCGGGCTCCGGGGGGCGGCCAGGGAGCAGTGAGGGCCGTCCCAGGGCGGGAAGCCCAGTGACGGTTCCCACGGGGAGATGGGGAGATGAGCGCTGGGCACGGTGGGGGGCAGGCGGTCTGCGTCTGCGCTGGAGACTTTCACAGCAGCAGGTCCCAGGGTCTCCGCAGGGAAGGAGCAGGGAAAGGGCTTAAGGAACAGGGTGTTGCCCGTCAGCAGGTCAGACTCCAGACTCGGCACTGCCCTGCGCTGCAGTGACCTCTCCCGGGAGGGGCGGCCGGTGCCCAGGCAGCACTGAGGCCTGCGAGGGCGCTCAGAGAGAGGGGGTGATCAGAGAGAGGGGGTGATCAGGGAGGGGGGGCGCTCAGGGAGGGGGGGTGATCAGGGAGGGGGGACGCTCAGGGAGAGGGGGTGATCAGGGAGGGGGGACGCTCAGGGAGAGGGGGTGATCAGGGAGGGGGGCGCTCAGAGAGGGGGTGATCAGGGAGGGGGGACGCTCAGGGAGAGGGGGTGATCAGGGAGGGGGGACGCTCAGAGAGAGGGGGTGATCAGGGAGGGGGGCACTCAGGGAGAGGGGGTGATCAGGGAGGGGGGACGCTCAGAGAGAGGGGGTGATCAGGGAGGGGGGCACTCAGGGAGAGGGGGTGATCAGGGAGGGGGGACGCTCAGAGAGAGGGGGTGATCAGGGAGGGGGGGACGCTCAGGGAGAGGGGGTGATCAGGGAGGGGGGGACGCTCAGGGAGAGGGGGTGATCAGGGAGGGGGGACGCTCAGAGAGAGGGGGTGATCAGGGAGGGGGGGCACTCAGGGAGAGGGGGTGATCAGGGAGGGGGGCGCTCAGAGAGAGGGGGTGATCAGGGAGGGGGGCACTCAGGGAGAGGGGGTGATCAGGGAGGGGGGCGCTCAGAGAGAGGGGGTGATCAGGGAGGGGGGCACTCAGGGAGAGGGGGTGATCAGGGAGGGGGGACGCTCAGAGAGAGGGGGTGATCAGGGAGGGGGGGACGCTCAGGGAGAGGGGGTGATCAGGGAGGGGGGGACGCTCAGGGAGAGGGGGTGATCAGGGAGGGGGGCACTCAGGGAGAGGGGGTGATCAGGGAGGGGGGCACTCAGGGAGAGGGGGTGATCAGGGAGGGGGACGCTCAGAGAGAGGGGGTGATAAGGGAGGGGGGCGCTCAGAGAGAGGGGGTGATCAGGGAGGGGGGACGCTCAGGGAGAGGGGGTGATCAGGGAGGAGGGGGACGCTCAGGGAGAGGGGGTGATCAGGGAGGGGGGCACTCAGGGAGAGGGGGTGATCAGGGAGGGGGACGCTCAGAGAGAGGGGGTGATCAGGGAGGAGGGGGACGCTCAGAGAGAGGGGGTGATCAGGGAGGGGGGCGCTCAGAGAGAGGGGGTGATCAGGGAGGGGGGGACGCTCAGGGAGGGCGTCGCTCAGGGAGGGGGGACGCTCAGAGAGAGGGGGTGATCAGGGAGGGGGGCGCTCAGAGAGAGGGGGTGATCAGGGAGGGACCCGCAGCCACAGCCGGGCCTCGGGTGGCGGCAGCAGGCTCGCCTGGGGAGAGTGCGCAGTGGGTGAGCCCCTGGAGCCGCTCTGCTTTCGTCCAAAATCCAGGTCCCACGCGGGGCAGGTTCCATGTGGGTGCAGGGAGGCGGGTGAGCTTCCGTGCCAGCTGGTCTCACTCGTCAGGAGGCTGCACCCCGAGAGGCCTGCGGGCAGTGGGTCTGGGGGGGCCGCGGCGCCTCCTTGTGCATGTTGGGGGCTGTTTGTTCTCCCGAGATAACAGAGCCCGCCCTGGGGAGCCCTTTGGTGTACAGATTACCCGAGGGAGAGCCTTTCGTGGCCGCTCCGAGGGACTCAGCACACGAGGCGTCCCACGGGGAGACGCCCGCCAACGTGGTGCCTGTGGCCCCGCCGCCCTCGCCCTCGCCCTCGCCCTCACCCAGCCCGGAAGTGTGCGCGGGGTGGAGAGGCCCTGCGAGTGGGAGACGTGGACAGGCCTTTTGCAAGGGGACGCCTCCGTCACGTGCGAGGACTCCTACTGGGGGAGACCCTGCGGTGGAACTGCCAGGAAGAACCCTTGGCCCGCAGGAACTCTTACTCACATCTGAGAGGGGTTACCACAGGAACTCCGCAGGGGTCGTCGCTGGGAGGACACCGGAGGCCACCCGTCACCATTGTCCCCTGAAGAGTCACTGGAAGTGGGAGAGTCAGTGGGGACCTCGTTCTGCATCTGAAAATTGATGGAGAGGGAGGGCCAGGGCCCCTGACAAAACCCTTCAGCTGCAGCGCTGCCCTCAGCGAGCACGGAAAAGCAATCACAAGAGTGTTTAAGAACAAAAACCCGACGTAAAGGCGGGGGAAAAGTAGGTGTGACACAGAGGAGAGCACTGTGGCTTCTCTCCGGTTCCCTGCGAGCCCAGGGCACTTCCTCATGATGCTGTTGGGGGCGGGGACAGCAGGGCTTGGGGTGACATGGCCTCGTCCCTTCGCCTGACTCAGTGCACACGCTCTGCCCTCCGCCCTCCCCCCCCGAGAGCACAGCGGGTGTTCCCTGAAATCTTTCTTTGTTGCAAACACTGTCTCGGCCCGTGAGGAGCGTAAGTCTGATAAATGTGGAGACTTCATTTATGAAGCCCTAGGGCCTAAAGGAGGTCATTTATGAAGCCTTAGGGTCTAAAGGAGGTCATTTATGAAGCCTTAGGGCCTAAAGGAGGTCATTTATGAAGCCTTAGGGTCTAAAGGAGGTCATTTATGAAGCCTTAGGGCCTAAAGGAGGTCATTTATGAAGCCTTAGGGTCTAAAGGAGGTCATTTATGAAGCCTTAGGGCCTAAAGGAGGTCATTTATGAAGCCTTAGGGTCTAAAGGAGGTCACTTATGAAGCCTTAGGGTCTAAAGGAGGTCATTTATGAAGCCCTAGGGCCTAAAGGAGGTCATTTATGAAGCCTTAGGGTCTAAAGGAGGTCATTTATGAAGCCTTAGGGCCTAAAGGAGGTCATTTATGAAGCCTTAGGGTCTAAAGGAGGTCATTTATGAAGCCTTAGGGCCTAAAGGAGGTCATTTATGAAGCCTTAGGGTCTAAAGGAGGTCATTTATGAAGCCTTAGGGCCTAAAGGAGGTCACTTATGAAGCCTTAGGGTCTAAAGGAGGTCACTTATGAAGCCTTAGGGTCTAAGGGAGGTCATTTATGAAGCCTTAGGGCCTAAAGGAGGTCATTTATGAAGCCTTAGGGCCTAAAGGAGGTCATTTATGAAACCCTTAGGGTCTAAAGGAGGTCATTTATGAAGGCTTAGGGCCTAAAGGAGGTCATTTATGAAGCCTTAGGGCAGCCGTGGGCAAACTACGGCCCGCGGGCCGGATCCGGCCCGTTCGGCTGTTCTATCCGGCCCGTGGAGCCGAAAGAGCGGAGGGTTCTCTTGCTCTCCCCTCCGCTCCTTTACTTTGAATTTATATTAGTTCACACAAACACTCCATCCATGCTTTTGTTCCGGCCCTCCGGTCCAGTTTAAGAACCCATTGAGGCCCTCGAGTCAAAAAGTTTGCCCACCCCTGCCTTAGGGCCTAAAGGAGGTCATTTATGAAGCCTTAGGGCCTAAAGGAGGTCATTTATGAAGCCTTAGGGTCTAAGGGAGGTCATTTATGAAACCCTTAGGGCCTAAAGGAGGTCATTTATGAAACCCTTAGGGTCTAAAGGAGGTCATTTATGAAGGCTTAGGGCCTAAAGGAGGTCATTTATGAAACCCTAGGGTCTAAAGGAGGTCATTTATGAAGCCTTAGGGCCAAAAGGAAAGCTCCCTAATACATGCTGTATCTAAGGAGAGAAGTCCTTACCTGTGAAGGGGCAATGCTTTGCCGAACCAGTTAAGACATTCCAGGCCTCAGATGAATGTATGACTCATTGTTTTCGAGATAATGTAATTGACACGATATTGCCTAAGTTTAAGCTGTATAATTTATTTAACTGATAGATTCATATTGCACGGTGGTTGCCGTCTGGCGTTAGCTGACACCTCTATTGTGTCTTCTGTGGTGGGAACAAGTACCACGTGTGATGTTCTGACGATGTCATTGTCTGTAACCTCTGTCCTGTGTGTGGGGTCTCCGGGAACCATTTCCCTGCTAGTGCACGTGTGCACCCTTAACTCTCCTGTTCGCCACCCGCCAGCCTTTGGTCAGCCGGCATCCACTCCTTGTTTCTTAGTCCTGTTTGTTTTTGTTTGTTTTCAGATTCCACATAAGGGACATCAGACAGTGTTGGTCTTTCTCTGTCTCACTTACCTCAGCATAATGTCCTCAAGGGCCACCCGTGTTTCATACATGACAGGATTTCCTCCTGTGTCGTGGTTGAATGATACTCCATTGTGTGTGCGTGTGTGTGTGCGTGTGTGTGTGTGTATGTGTCTCACCTTTTATCCATTCATCCATTGCTGGCACTTAGGTTGTCCGCACTTCTTGGCTGTTGTGAACGATGCTGTAATAAACACGCGGGTGCGTATGTCTCTTCAATAGCCTGCTTTCTTTTCCTTTGGCTCTATACCCAGAAGGGGAACTGCTGGATCATAAGGCAGACTTATTTTTAATTTTTTAAAATATATTTTATTGATTTCAGAGAGGAAGGGAGAGGGAGGGATGGAGGGGAGGAGGGAGAGAGAGAGAGAGAAACATCAATGAGGAGAGAGAATCATGGATCAGCTGCCTCCTGCACGCCCCACACTGGGGATGAGCCCACAGCCTGGGCATGTGCCCTTGACCAGAAAGAACCCGGGACCCTCAGGCGCTCTACCCACTGAGCTACACCAGCCAGGGCTTATCTAGCTTCTTGATGGCATCCATTCTTAAAGGTGTGAGGTGATATCATGGTGGCATGGTTTTTTTTTTGGTTTGTTTGTTTTAACTGATGTTTAGGGAGAGGGATACAGACACCCATGAGAGAGGCACTTCATCGACTGGCTGCCTCCTGCATGGCCCCTCCTGGGGATCCAGGGGCAACTGGGACATGTGCTGTGACCTCTTGGTTCATAGGTCGAGGCTCAACCACTGAGCAACACTGGCCAGGCCCTTGCTCAATTTAAATCTCAGTGCCCTCCCCCTAGTACATAAGTCTCCAGTGCCCAAAGGTGAGAGAGGCGAGGCACCTCTTCCAGGATTGAGGAATGGATCACCCTCTGGAAGACGTGGCACTGTCCCCGCGGACCCCGGAAATATGGGCGCGTCCCCTTTAAGACGCGCTTTGCTCCTCCCAGGACGCTATTCCCCACTGAAGGCCTTGGCGCCGCCCTCACCGGGATCTCAGGTGCCCCACGCCTGCTCGGATGCAGCACAACAAACTACATTTCCCAGAAGCCTGTGTCCGGCGCATGCGCGTTGTGTCTTGGCCGCTCCGAAGACGGCGTTTCCTGGGGCCCGTCAGGCAGAGGCGGGACTTCCGGCGCCATGACGTATTTGGCCCGCGCCGGGACTGTCAGTCCACTCTGGCTGGCTGTTGAGGCTCGGAATTCGGGGCGCGGTCCGCTGGCCGCGGGGGTGCTCGGACAGGAGCCTGAAGGACGGTTACGGCGAAGGACGTCCCCGCCCCGCGCCTGCGGGACGCACCATGGTCCCCGTCGCGGGGCGGGCGGCCCTGCGCCGAGGTGTCCGCGGGGGCCGCGCTCTGTCCGAGGCCTTGGCGCCCGCGCCCCGTCCGGGTCGGTCCCCGGCGGCGGCTCCCTGAGCCTGGTGCGCCTTTTCACCGGAGCGTGAGGGACGGGCTCGCGCGCGACGTCAGCCCTTGGTCCCCGGCCTCGTGGAGGTGTGCGGCTTCGGGTCCGCGCGCGGGATCCCATGGCGGCCGCGGCGCGGACGGACCCGGCTGCGGTGAGTGGCGGGAGGCCGCTCCCTCCTCCTGCGTGTGAGGGCCGTGGAGGGACCAGGGCGGCCCGTCCCAGTGTCCGCGGCGTGACGTGGGCGCGGGCTCCCCAGGCACCGGGCACTGCCCCGCGGAGGCGGGAGCCTCGGGTCTCTGCTGCGTCGGGTGAGGACCGAGAGCCAGCGGCCAGGGCGCAGGCCGAGGAGGGAGCCACCTTCTGTCATGTCCAGGGCACCCCTCGGGGCCTCTGTGCTGGTGGCGGTGGGCGCTGTGGGAGGTGTGGGACAGAGGAGGGAGGGGCCCGACCTGGGTGTCACTGGGCTCCCTCTGACTGCGGAGTGGAAAGGAGGGGGCGGGGGCGGGGGCACGGAGGCCGAGGGAGTCTACTGCACCCGTCCAGGTGGGGGTGGGGGGACGGACCAGAGTGGTTGGTGGCCCTGGGGGTTAGAGAAGCCTGTGGGCTTTGTATGGGTGTTTTGGGGTGTTTTGTTGTTTTTAATCCTCACCCAAGGATATTCCCCCCCATTGATTTTCTTAAATTATATATACATATATATATTTTTTAAAAAATATTTTATTGATTTTTACGGACAGGAAGGGAGAGAGTTAGAAACATCGATGAGAGAGAAACATGGATCAGCTGCCTCCTGCACACCTCCTACTGGGGATGTGCCTGCAACCAAGGTACATGCCCTTGACTGGAATCGAACCCGGGACCCTTCAGTCCGCAGGCCGATGCTCTATCCACTGAGCCAAACCAGCTAGAGCTAAATTATATATTTTATAATTGATTTCAGAGAAGAAGGGAGAGGGAGAGAGAGAGAGAGAAACATCAATGATGAGAGAGAATCATTGATCAGGCTGCCTCCTACACCACGCCCCCCACTGGGGATCAAGCCCACAACCCAGGCCTGTGCCCTTGACTGCAACCGAACCCGGGACCCTTAAGTCCACAGGCTGACGCTCTATCCACTGAGGCAAACCGGTCAGGCCCTACCCCCCCCACACACCCCCATTGATTTTTAAAGAGAGTGGAAGGGAGGGAAGAGACAGAGAGAGAAACATCGATGTGTGAGAGGGAGGTCTATTGGTTGCCTCCCACATGAGCTCCGACCATGGCGGAGCCTGCAACCGAGGTCCGTGCCCTTGACCGGAATCGAACCTGGGACCTTGAAATCCACAGGCTGGTGCTCCATCCACTGAGCCAACCCAGTGAGGGCTGTGTATGTTTCTAAAGCAGGGCCCCCGGTTTTCTGATGAGACACTGATATTCTGGGACTCTTCGCTTGCTCCTCTTTCTGTGCTTAAGTCTGGGGGGGCCCCCACAAGGGGCTCATCTCTAGCCCAGCGTTCTGAGTCTAGGCCAGGGCTTACCTGGAGGGGTTCCTATGCTTGGCAGCCAACAGCATGAGGACTGAAAGGGGGGGTATCAGGCCCAGGAGCAGCAAATGCTTGGAGGGAAGATTGCGTTGGGAGTCCTCAGAGAACCCCAGGTCTGCGTGATGCCTCCGGGGAGCAGGGCTGGGAGGCAGGCAGGAGGGCAGGCTGCGGCTGGGCTGTTCCTGAGGGTGCGACCCCTGGGAGACCTGAGCGGTGACCTGCTCCCGCTGCTCCCGCTGCTCCCGCTGCTCCCGCTGCTCCCGCTGCTCCCGCTGCTCCCGCTGCTCCCGCTGCTCCCGCTGCAGCTGGTTGAGAGCAGAGCGAGGAAGCGGGGAGGGAACTGCTGCAATGTTCCCCCAAGTGTTGCTGGCGGCTGGCCCAGGGGGGGCCCGGGACAGGGCAGACGTTGGTGGATTTTGCGTCTGTTTTTTAAGGGGGGGGACTGGGTTTTCTGCTGTGAAGGGTGAGTGAGAGAAAGGGGAGAGTCCTGGCTGACTCCAGGGAGTTATTTTTATTTATGTTTATTTTTTTGCTTTAGGAGGATGGAGGTACCTTCAACTGGGAGAGAGAAGTGGGTGGCAGGAGTAACTCGGTGGCTACAGGGGCGTCAGGCTTTGGTGCTGTGTAGCTTAAGAAGCCCCAGAGACCCCTTCGCTGAGGCCTCACAGGGGACACGGGATTTTAGTTCTGGTCGAAGGAGTTCCGAGGTGGGACGGGGTGGAGCTGTGGCTTAGGTTCCGGAGGGGGCACCTTCAGGTCTGGTGGCCGTGCTGTTAATAAGCGGAACCTCACACCTGGGGACTCGGGGCTGCGTCTCCTGCTGGGGCACCTCGTGGCCGCGGTGGCTGCTGTGAAGGCCGGGGAGCCCTTCCCGGTCACTGTGCGCAGTTGCGGGGAGGGGTTTCGGGGTGCACACGGTGTAGAGGTGGTCAGTGTTAGTGGGAGGTCCGATGAGAGGCCCGTATGTTGGGATGAGTGTGCCTTCATGGCCGTAGGTTGTAATGGGGAGGCTCGGGTCTGGACGACACCAGAACTGGCTGGCAGGGGAGTGTGGGGGCCCTTCCTGCCAGACCCACAGTGTGCATGCATCTGTCAGCTCACCTGCTGCTCCCACTCTGGGCTGGATTCGGGGATCAGAGAGAGAGGGGGTCAGAGAGTGAGGGGATCAGAGAGTGAGGGGATCAGAGTGAGGGGGTCAGAGAGTGAGGGCGCTAGCCGTGCCACGGCCTGGTGTCTCCTCTGAGCTAGGGGCTGTGGAGGACGGGAACCCAGGGGTGCTCGAGTGAGCAGTGATGTCTGGGAGGGGTGCCTGTGTGAGCAGTGAGAGCTGGGAGGGGTGCCAATAAGAGCTGGGAGGTCTGGGAGGGGTGCCCCATGTAAGCAGGGAGGTCTGGGAGGGAGGCCCAGTGAGCAGGGAGGTGTGGGAGGGAGGCCCGGTGAGCAGGGAGGTGTGGGAGGGAGGTCCATGTGAGCAGGGAGGTGTGGGAGGAGGCCCGGGGAGCAGGGAGGTCCGGGAGGGAGGCCCGGTGAGCAGGGAGGTCCGGGAGGGAGGCCCGGGGAGCAGGGAGGTCCGGGAGGGAGGCCCGGTGAGCAGGGAGGTCTGGGAGGGAGGCCCGGTGAGCAGGGAGGTCCGGGAGGGAGGCCCGGTGAGCAGGGAGGTCCGGGAGGGAGGCCCGGTGAGCAGGGAGGCCCGGTGAGCAGGGAGGTCCGGGAGGGAGGCCCGGTGAGCAGGGAGGTCCGGGAGGGAGGCCCGGTGAGCAGGGAGGTCCGGGAGGGAGGCCCGGTGAGCAGGGAGGTCCGGGAGGGAGGCCCGGGGAGCAGGGAGGTCCGGGAGGGAGGCCCGGTGAGCAGGGAGGTCTGGGAGGGAGGCCCGGTGAGCAGGGAGGTCTGGGAGGGAGGCCCGGTGAGCAGGGAGGTCTGGGAGGAGGCCCGGAGAGCAGGGAGGTCTGGGAGGGAGGCCCGGTGAGCAGGGAGGTCCGGGAGGGAGGCCCGGTGAGCAGGGAGGTCTGGGAGGGAGGCCCGGTGAGCAGGGAGGTCTGGGAGGGAGGCCCGGTGAGCAGGGAGGTCTGGGAGGGAGGTCTGGGAGGGAGGCCCGGAGAGCAGGGAGGTCTGGGAGGGAGGTCTGGGAGGGAGGCCCGGAGAGCAGGGAGGTCTGGGAGGGAGGCCCGGTGAGCAGGGAGGTCTGGGAGGGAGGTCTGGGAGGGAGGCCCGGAGAGCAGGGAGGTCTGGGAGGGAGGCCCGGTGAGCAGGGAGGTCCGGGAGGGAGGTCTGGGAGGGAGGCCCGGTGAGCAGGGAGGTCTGGGAGGGAGGCCCGGTGAGCAGGGAGGTCCGGGAGGGAGGTCTGGGAGGGAGGCCCAGTGAGCAGGGAGGTCTGGGAGGGAGGCCCGGTGAGCAGGGAGGTCCGGGAGGGAGGCCCGGTGAGCAGGGAGGTCTGGGAGGGAGGCCCGGTGAGCAGGGAGGTCCGGGAGGGAGGCCCGGGGAGCAGGGAGAGCTGGGAGGAGGCCTTGCTGCCTGTGGGCTGAACTGTCCCCGTCCCTCAGGCCCGTGTGACCTTCGAGGACGTGTTCGTGTACTTCTCCCGGGAGGAGTGGGGGCTCCTGGATGAGGCTCAGCGGCGCCTGTACCGCGACGTGATGCTGGAGAACTTCGCCCTCGTGTCCTCCCTGGGTGAGTCCCGGTTCCGTTACCTCCGTCATTTGCGTGGTAAGTCACCCCCACATTTAGTGGCTACCCCCGTGAACATTCACTGTCTCAGTGTCGGTGCCTCGGGAGCCTGGTGTCAGCTCACCGGGTGCTCCTGGCTCAGGCCGTCCGGGGGTGTCAGCCACGCTGTCGGCCTGAGCCACGTGCTCATCGCAGGCCCGTCCAGGGAGAATCTGCTTACAAACTCACGCATCTTCGTTCGCAAGATCCCGTCTGCTGCGGCTTGTCGCCTGAGCGTAGCTCCCCGCTGGCCGTTGGCCAAGGCCTTCCGCAGGGCCTCCGGCTGGCCTTTCTGCCGGGCCTCACGGCGTGGGATCCACCTGCTCTCTGAGCCCGAGAGGGTGCCCGGGGCGGACGCTGGTCTTCTGTGGCCTGAAAGTGACATCCCGTCACTTTTGCTTCGTTCTGTTCCTTAGAAGCGGGTCAGTCAGTCCCGGCCACAGTGAAGCTCATCTCCGGGCAAGAGTGTCGGGAGGGGGCACCCCTGGGGCGTCTTCGCGGCGGCCTCCGCCTGCCTGCGCCCACTCGGGCCCCGGTTTGCATGGTCCCTGCTCCCCAGGGGCAGCTTTCTGTCCCGTCAGAGCCATGACATGAACCTTCTCCCTCCCTCCCGTGGCTCTGGGGTCAGGGCTGGGTCGTGTGCAGGACCCCTTTCCTCACCGAGGAGCCCCCCTGCTGCCCACAGCCTGGAGGGAACAGGCTGGAGACGCCGGGCTCTCTCAGTCGGCTCTGTGGGTGCTGCCTGGCGCGGGCGCTCCCTGGCCAGTGGCGGTCCTGTGTCCGGGTTTGCCCTCGTCCTCGGCTGACATTCCCAGGGCCCTCGGCCAGGACCTGCAGGTGTTGCCATGGTCACTGCTTGCCCAGGCCACAGGCTGTTCTGCCAGACATCCGAGATTCTTTGTTAACATCTGTGACGAGGCCACCACCTGCCTGTCTTCTTCCTCTTTTTTAACATGTCTTTATTGATTTTAGAGAGAGAAAGGGAGAGGGAGAGGAACATTGATGTGAGAGAGAAACATCGATCAGCCGCCTCCTGCACGCCGCCTCCTGGGGATCGAGCCACAGCCCAGGCACGATCCAGCGACCTTTTGGTGCACAGGACAACACTCGGTCCACTGAACCACACCCCGAGGCCGCCCGCGTCCTCCCCACCGGTCAGACCCCATGGAGCGGCCCCGATGGGGACCAGTGCCTGCCGGGCAGGCCTGACCGCAGCCGCCACGAGAGGCCCGAGAGGGCTGGCCCTGCCGAGCAGGAGCTGGGAGACGTGTCCCCTTAGGGCTGGGCTCCAGGCGGCCCTGCAGCCTGCTCGTGTGCACCTGTGTTTTCTCCCAAGCCCACAGCGACACTCCTTTCTCCCGCCCTCCTCCACTCGGCGCTGTGCCCTGTGTCACCTCTCTCCCGTCGTCCCTCCTTGGTCGTTCCCCGCTCCTCTGGCCTCTGTGTCCCTCTTCCTCTCCGCTCCCTCCGCAGTGCTGTGCGGCGCCGCCCACTTCCGTGTGTCCTGAGGGGAGCACGCACCCTCAGCTCGTCCTGAAGAGCCAGCGGCTTGCGTGCCGTCCGATCCCCGGGCCGGGCCCAGCCTTTGCATGAGCCCACCAGACCCGGCGGCCAGGCCCGCTGGCGCCCTTTCGTGGGGGAGTGAGTGGGAGTCCTCGCCTCCCCCCTGGACTGTCCCCCGTCGTGGTCTTTACCCGTCACCGGGGTCCTCCCTTCGGTGACACTTAGAGGCCCAGGGCTGACAGCGGGCCCTTCCTCGCCCCCTCCTGGCTCCCTGCTCCAGCCAACGAGCCAGTGGGCCCATTCCTGGCTGCGTGACACGTGCGGTGGGACGGCTGCTCTTCCCGCCGAGTCCACGTGCACTTGGCCAGCATTTCTCTGCTTTCAGGTTGCTGGCGAGACGCCGACTGTGCGGCGGCCCCTTCCGAGCAGAGTGCTTCTGCAGATGTGTCGCGGGACAGGACGCCCGAGCCAGGTCCATTTGTCCAGAAAGCCCACCCGTGGGAGGTGTGTGACCCACTCCTCAAAGGCGCTGTGCCCCTGGGTGACGTCCAGGGATCGCACCCCACGCAGGAACCGTGCACACGTGGCCCGGGTGCAGACTCGGACCAGCACGAGGAGAAGCACAGCGCAGAGAGCCCCTGCAGCGGGGACGGAGGCGGGGCCTCGTTGGTGAAGAGCTGTGCCGCCCGCACGTTAGGGAGACCCTTTCCTGGCGGGGAGCATGGGACGGACTTGCTGGGCAGCTCGTGCCCCCTCCGGCGCCTGACCGCTCACTGTGGGCTGAGCCCACGCCAGAGGACCGGGCTCTCCGCGTCTTCCCCACACAGCGCCAGCCCCGGGCGCCACCAGGGCCACCACGGGGCACGGATGCTCGTCAGCTGCAGCGACGACGGGGACGCCTGCCCGAGCACCTCCCCTCCGCCGGACAGGCAGGTGCCTCACACCGAAGGGAGGCCCGTCAGAGGCCTGCCACGCGGCAGTGTGTCCCCGGAGAAATCGGCTCTGAGTCACCACAGGAGAATGCACGGTGGGGAGGCAGCGCACGTGTGTGAGGAGTGTGGGAAGGCCTTCGCTCACCTGTCCCTCCTAAAGGTGCACCGGAAACTGCACCCCGGGAGAAGGCATTACACGTGCAGCGACTGCGGCAAGGCCTTCGGCCGCAAAGACACGCTGGTCCAGCACCGGAGGGTGCACACTGGGCAGCGGTCCTACGACTGCAGCGCCTGCGGGAAGGCCTACAGCCGGAGCTCCCACCTGGCCCAGCACCTGCGCATCCACACCGGGGAGCGGCCCTACGAGTGCGCCGAGTGTGGCAAGGCCTTCAGCCGCAAGGACACCCTCGCCCAGCACCAGAGGTTCCACACCGGGGAGCGGCCGTACGAGTGCAGCGAGTGTGGGAAGTTCTTCAGCCAGAGCTCCCACCTGATTGAGCACTGGAGGATCCACACCGGGGCCAGGCCCTACGAGTGCATCGAATGCGGGAAGTTCTTCAGCCACAACTCCAGCCTCATTAAACATCGCAGAGTCCACACGGGAACCAGGGCCTACGTGTGCAGCGAGTGCGGGAAGGCTTTCGGCTGCAAAGACACCCTCGTCCAGCACCAGATAATCCACACCGGGGCGAGGCCGTACGAGTGCGGCGAGTGTGGGAAGGCCTTCAGCCGCAAAGACACCCTCGTGCAGCACCAGAAAATCCACACTGGGGAGAGGCCGTACGAGTGCGGCGAGTGTGGGAAGTTCTTCAGCCACAGCTCCAACCTGATTGTGCACCAGAGAATCCACACCGGAGCGAAGCCTTACACGTGCGGCGAATGTGGGAAATGCTTCAGCCACAACTCCAGCCTCATCCTGCACCAGCGGGTCCACTCCGGAGTGAGGCCGTACGTGTGCAGCGAGTGTGGGAAAGCCTACATCAGCAGCTCCCACCTCGTTCAGCACAAGAAAGTGCACACGGGAGCAAGACCTTACGCGTGCAGCGAATGCGGCAAGTTCTTCAGCCGCAACTCCAGCCTCATCCTGCACCGGCGGGTTCACACCGGAGAAAAGCCTCACGTGTGCGGCGAGTGCGGGAAAGCCTACAGCAGGGGCTCCCATCTGGCTCGGCACCAGAAGGTTCACGCCGGAGCAAGGCCTCACGACCGCGGCAGTTCTGGGGGCCCCTTGGCTGCGTCTCTCAGACTTGGGTAGCCCCAGGAGGCTCACACCAGAGGGGGGCCTTAGGAACGCGGGGTGTGTGCTGTCTCCGTGTTCGTCCTCGGCACTCACACCAGAGGAGGGCCTTAGGAACGCGGGGTGTGTGCTGTCTCCGCGTTCGTCCTCGGCACTCACACCAGAGGAAGCGGTGTGAGCACCTGGGCACGGAGGGAGCATCAGCCTGCAGGCGAGCCCCGTGCGTGCATGCACCAGCCTGGGGCACCCCCAGCGAGTGCCATGAGGGGGGAAGTCTTCGTGAGGGACATAGCACTTTCCGAGCTGTCCAGTGCCTGTGGCAGGAGCCACCGCTGCCGCCAGCTGTCAGGGTCCCACAGCGTGTCAGTCACTCCAGGATGCTCCGGGAAGGCAGACCCCTGCACACGCTCTCATTCCCTGGAGGGACCCGTGAATCCTCCGAGCCGTGGACGGTCCTCACTTCCCCTGCCGGGGTTCTGATGGATGTGGTCGAGCTCTGGCCGCAGGATCTGAGCGGGAGTCTGCTGGGGATTCCCACACAAGGCTTCTCTTCTTCAAGCAGCATGGGCTCGAAGCATGAGAGCCGGGAGCCATTGGTCCTCTTCCAGCCACCCACCAGTGGAACTGCTGCCCGCTCTGGTCTGCTGCGGGACAGGCCTGCTCCCCGTGGGACATCCATTGAGAGGAACCTGGGTGCTGCCAACACGAAGGGAGGAGCACCTTGGTTGGCACCAACTTCACGTGCCTGAGAAGGGACAGCAGGAGAGCGGAGGGCAGGCCTCGGTCCACTTTGGCCCAGTTTGCATTATGGTCCGAGGCTCGCGGGAAACGACTGGAGACCGTTGTGTGCCTAACCCTGCGGCCTGGAGTCCAGGCTTCCTGGAGCCCCGCGTTCACGCTGAGAAACCGCCAGTGCTTCTGGGAGCACCGTGCATTGGGGCCCTTTTCCTTAGAGACGTCCCACTCCCAGCACACTTGGGGGACTTGTGTCTCCTGGATCTGTACGGGAGCCAGTCCCTGGTGTCCAGAATCCGTGGGCAGGTGTCAGCGACTGGAAGGCCACAGGGCAAGGTGCGAATCATGCTTTGTGTAGCAATACTTCGACCGCTGCGCGGGGCTGCCCGGCAGATGAGAGGTTCTGTGCCTGTTACAGAGAGGCCATCTACAAATTCCCGTGGAGGCGGAGAGGGTCCAGAAGGTCTCAGGACCTCAGACAGCTGCGTCTCCTGTGGCCACGGCCCCTGTCGGAGTGAGTGAGTGGGCTCCTCTCCTCCCTGGGGTGCTGAAGGCATGGCCATCCCTGCCCCAGCACTGACGAGAGGAGGACGGGGCGGGCCCCGGATGCCTGTGGATGACGTGGAAACGGATGGACCTCATTCCTCTCCTCGGGGCTCACCCTTCTAAATCCTGGGGCAGGGGACGTGGTAGCACCAGAATAGCTGGCACGTGTGACCTGGCAAGAGGGAGGGCAAGTACGTGTGTGTTTTATCGAGGTGTGATTGACATGAAAGACTGCACATGTGAGGAGTGTGGAATGTTTCGTCACGTGTATACACCTGAGGAAACATGACCGGAATTGCAACAGTGAACGTGCCCAACAGCAGCACAAGGGACTCCTTTAGAGCCCTTTCCTCCCAGGCCTTTCAAACCCCTTTCCCACAATTTGCAAACAGCAAGCATTTTCTGGGGCAGTGGTCGGCAAACTCATTAGTCCACAGAGCCAAATACCAACAGGACAACGATTGAAATTTCTTTGGAGAGCCAAATTTTCTAAACTTAAACTTATCTAACGCCACTTCTTCAAAATAGACTCGCCCAGGCCGTGGTATTTTGTGGAAGAGCCACACTCAAGGGGCCAAAAAGCCGCATGTGGCTCGCGAGCCGCAGTTTGCCGACCACTGCCCTAGGTATGCTTTCTGGGGGATGGGGCCCTGGCTCTTTTCATTAATCATAATTGTTTTCAGGTTAACTCATCTTGTTACATGCACCAATGGTTTTTTTTTTTTTTTAAATATATTTTATTGATTTCTTACAGAGAGGAAGGGGAAGGGATAGAGAGTTAGAAACATCGATGAGAGAGAAACATCAATCAGCTGCCTCCTCTACGCCCCCTACTGGGGATGTGCCCACAACCATGGTACGTACCCTTGACTGGAATCGAACCTGGGACCCTTGAGTCCCCAGGCCAACACTCTATCCACTGAGCCAAATCGGTCAGGGCACCAATGGTTTATTCATTTGTATTGTTGGGTGTTATTCCATTGTATGAATATTTGGGTTGTTTTCCAGTTTGGGGCTATTACAAATAAAGCTGCTGTGAATATTTGTGTAGAGGTTATTTATGCAGATAGGATTTTGAGCTAGTGTTGCCACTAAGTGATTTAATTGCCAATTGCAGGGAGAGAAAAAAACAGCTCTAACTACTGACTTTCTGTACTGTGTTGTAAAAAAACAAATAGAGGATATTTAGGGCATCCTGACAATGTCAATATAGGCAGTCCTATGCCTGGTGTGGGCCAGGCACTGCTGTTGCACCTGAAACCCTAAGTGTTCATTGAATGTTTGTAGATCAGAAAACACACAACTCCCCTATTCCTTTTTACCTGTCTGGCAACTCTTTTTAAGTATCGTTTTTACCTTTCCCTCCAAGCTGTTAATATGCGATGTTTTAGAAGTATTAAAAACTAGAGGCCTGGTGCATGAAATTCGTGCACTGGGGGGGGGGCTCCCTCAGCCCCGCCTGCACCCTCTCACAGTCTGGGAGCCCTCGAGGGACATCTGCTCCCTGTGGGGTGCGGGCCTAAGCTGGCAGTCAGACATCCTTAGCGCTGCCACAGAGGCGGGAGAGGCTCACCAGCCGGCTTCTGGCTGAGTGGTGCCCCCCCTAGTGGTCAGTGCATGTCATAGCGACCGGTCATTCCACCGTTAGGTCGATTTGCATATTAGCCTTTTATTATATAGGATAGTCACATTTGGGGCCAAAACCCTGAGTGTGGCCAAGGCTTCACCAAGCCACAGTCTCGGTGTCATTCTCTGACTTTTCACACTCGGTGCCTCTCACTCAAAGGGCACTGAAGTCTTAACTTTTTTTTTCCCCCTCCAACTTGTCACCTATCCCTCTAGAAACATGTCGGTCACTGTCCTTGGAAAACAACAAAGTCATTATTAGTAACATTCAGTAATATCCATTTCATAAGAGTTCTCCCAGAGATAACCTGAACTCCCTGGCAGACACTGTCGGTGCAATCGCAGACGCCACGGTGACCCACTTCCCAGGAAGGGGGCGAGGTCACAGACGCCCCAACCTTCCTCACAGAGGTGAGGTGCTCCCTGGGCACACGCGGTCCGGACAGCTGAGGGAAGTCCCTCTCCGTGAGCTTTCAGATTCTTCAGTGGGAAAGGCCTCAGGCGTGGAGGGAGGAGTATCCGGATTAAAATGTCGCTCCCTGGACTGGAATCACCATCACTACCCATATGGGCGGGACAGACGTTTTCTGTGGCAGCCAGAGGTACAGAGACATCCTGGCCACTTCGGGGGGGTCCTGCCACCCCGATCCCCATCATGGCCCTGTCTGGAGGCGTTTCTCATGGGCGCTCAGAAAGCTCCCCGCCCGGCGTCAGTGAGCCTTTGACAGCTAGGCAGCCCACAGCGAGGAGGGGGCGCGGGCGTCCTTCCGCCAGGAAACCGGGTGGGGCCCGGCTCCCTTTGGACCCTGGCACGCCGTTCCCCAGCGCCCCTCGTTGGTCTCCCGGCCAGTAGTCACAGTCCGGAATGACCGGCTTCGGAGACAGCGCTGGGAACGGCGAGCGAACTACGTTACCCAGAAGGCAGTGCGGAGCTGGCGGCGACCGACCAATGAGAGCTCAGACTGCATGCAAAGCGTGGGGGCGGGGTTTGGATGGGCCTTTAGGGACGCACAGCCTGGGGGCGGGGCTTCAGAGACCGGATTATTGACGTGGAGCGTTTCGGTGCGGGGGTTGCCGTCTGCTCAGTGGTCCAGAGCGTCGTCAGAGCCCGAACCGAGTGAGTGGGAAGCGCGTGGGGAGTTCTGCGCTGCACCCCTCCTGCGTGCTTCCTTCCTTATTTCTCCAGCTGGAGGACTTCCATTCAGCCCGCTTTCGGGCGGTTCTGTATTTTAGTTGCAGTTTTGATGTGGTTCTGGGAGCCGCCCGCGTGTACCGGCATTGACCGACGCCACCGCCTTGGTTCTCCAGGGCCTGTGTGTGTGTGTGAAAAGCCCCAAGAGCGCTGCCAGCTCTGAGTGGGCACGTGCTGTGCCTGGCAGGGCGGGTCTGACAATAACAGGCCTTTGCGACTTCCTCAACTGCTTTCCGAGAAATCCGGGTATGTCCCCTTTAAAAGCAGGCGAAGCCCAGCCCTCTGTTGGGAGCCCGGGAACTAAGTCCATTCCCAGCGCCCCTGACCCTGGCACTTGGCCTTTATCCGCCGCTTGGGAGTGACCTACAACGGAGACCCGACAGGAGGTGGCGGCAGCGAAAACTACAATACCCAGAAGCCTTTTCGGTCGGAAACTACAATACCCAGAAGCCTTTTCGGTGAGCGAGGAGCAACTGTGCCAATGAAGGCTTAGGAAAGGTGCGCGTACTACGTGCGCATTGTCTGGAGGCGGGACTTCCGGCGTCTTGTGTTTTTTTTTGTGTGTGTGTGTGTGTGTGTGTTTTTGTTTGTTTTTCCTGATTGTCATTTTGATCGGGGTCAGCGCCTCAGAGGTGAGGGGTCCGGAGGGAAAGCCGGAACTGAGGCGGCGTCCCCGCTGCACGGAGGTCCGGCTGAGCCCCTTGGTGACGGCGACGCCCCGTTCCAGCCCCGCCGCCCCCGCTCCTCCCTCAGGCACTCGGCGGGGCCGCACGGAGGAGCCCGACTGAGGTGGGTGCTGCGCCCCCCGCCCCCGGCCTCCCAGCCCCGCCCCCACCTCCGAGCCCGAGCCCGGATGGAGGGGCGCCCGGGTCCCTGCGTCAGGTCCGTGTCCGCCGTCAGGAAGGGGCAGCGTTCCCTCAGGGGCGGCCTGAGCGCTGGGGAGCCGGGGTCTCTGTGCCAGGGGGCAGGGGCGGGGACTGTCGCCTCGGGGTCTCTGTGACGGGGCAGGGGCAAGGGGTGTCGCTCGGGGTCTCTGTATGCAGGGGGCAGGGGCGGGGGTTGTTGCTCGGGGTCTCTGTGACGGGGCAGGGGCAAGGGGTGTCGCTCGGGGTCTTTGTGTCCAGGGGCAGGGGCGAGGGGTGTCGCTCGGGGTCTCTGTGACGGGGCAGGGGCGAGGGGTGTCGCTCGGGGTCTCTGTGTCCAGGGGGCAGGGGCGGGGCTGTCGTCTCGGTGTCTCTGTGTCCAGGGGGCAGGGGCGGGGGCTGTCGCCTCGGGGTCTCTGTGTGCAGGGGGCAGGGGCGGGGGGTGTCCCCTCGGGGTCTCTGTGTCCAGAGGGCAGGGGCGAGGGGTCTCGCTCGGGGTCTCTGTGTCCAGGGGGCAGGGGCGGGGCTGTCGTCTCGGGGTCTCTGTGTCCAGGGGGCAGGGGCGGGGGCTGTCGCCTCGGGGTCTCTGTGTCCAGGGGGGCAGGGACGAGGGGTCTCGCTCGGGGTCTCTGTGTGCAGGGGGCAGGGGCGAGGGGTGTCGCTCGGGGTCTCTGTGTGCAGGGGGCAGGGGCGGGGGGTGTCCCCTCGGGGTCTCTGTGTGCAGGGGGCAGGGGCGGGGGGTGTCCCCTCGGGTGTCTGTGT
This sequence comes from Plecotus auritus, assembly GCF_963455305.1. Classification (NCBI taxonomy): domain Eukaryota; kingdom Metazoa; phylum Chordata; class Mammalia; order Chiroptera; family Vespertilionidae; genus Plecotus; species Plecotus auritus. Next base: position 2,494,844 of record NC_137785.1, on the reverse strand, counting down.
CCAGGGGGCAGGGGCGGGGGGTGTCCCCTCGGGGTCTCTGTGTGCAGGGGGCAGGGGCGGGGGGTGTCCCCTCGGGGTCTCTGTGTGCAGGGGGCAGGGGCGGGGGGTGTCCCCTCGGGTGTCTGTGTCCAGGGGCAGGGGCGGGGGGTGTCCCCTCGGGGTCTCTGTGTCCAGGGGGCAGGGGCGGGGGGTGTCCCCTCGAGCGCGGACCCCAGCGGCTGGAAGCGGAGGAGGCGGCGCGGAGGGGCGTCCCAGCGGGTCCCAGCGGGTGGGGCCCGGGGACGGGGCGGGATCGGGCTGCGGCGGGCGGGACGTGTGGTGAGAGGCCGGGAAACTTCGAGCCGCCAGGGCTTCCTGTCGCCAAAAAACAAAAAACGGCTGCGAGCAAAAGTAAGGCGGGAAGCAACGTCCCAGGTGTTTTTAAGATATATTTTAATTGATTTCTGAGAGGCAGGGGGAGGGGGAGAGACGGAAACATCAGTGATGGGAGAGAGTCATGGTCAGCCGCCACCCAACCGCCCCCCAGGCGAGACCGGACCGGGGAGGGCGGGGCGGCGAAAGGGGCGGGTCCGGGGGTGGACCCCGAGCAGACATGCTGGCTGAGACGTGTCCGGATGGAGGTGTCCTCGTGCAGGTGGACACGGAGGCCTGGGAGCGGGGGACGGGCAAAGGGGCGGACGGGGCGGGTTGGCCGGGGGCTCCGCTGGTTGCAGTGTGGTCCCGGCACCACAGAGTGGGTTCAGTTCCGGGTCAGGGCACCCACCTCGGTGTGGGTGCGAGCCCCAGTCAGGGTCTGGACCAGAGGCCACACGTCCATGTTTCTCTTTCACATTAATATTCCTCTCTCTCTCTCTCTCTCTCTCTCTCTCTCTCTCTCTCTCTCAATCAATCAATAAACGGCCAGTCCGCCCTGGCTCAATCAATCAATCAATCAATAAACGGCCAGTCCGCCCTGGCTCAGTGGTTGAGCCTCGACCCATGAACCAGGAGGTCACAGTTCACTTTCCCATCAGGGCATAGGCCCGGGTTGTTGGCTCAGTCCCCAGTGGGGGGCGTGCAGGAGGCAGCCCATCCGCGATTCTCTCCCGCTCCCTTCCTCTCTGAAATCAATAAAAATATATTTTTAAAAAAACAAACGAGCAGACACTGTCACACCTCAGGGGGAAGGCGGGGGAGGGGCGGTAAGAGATCAACCAAAGGACTTGTATGCAATACAGGCATAACCCTCAGACACGGACAGTAAGTATGGGGGTGAGGGCACGGGCTGGGGGGGGCTGGGGGGGCTGGGGGGGAGGGCAATGGGGGAAAAGGGAGACCTATGTAATACTTTCAACAATAAAGAATCTTACCTAGCCCTGACTGGTTTGGCTCAGTGGATAGAGCGTCGGCCTGCGGACTGAAGGGTCCCAGGTTCGATTCCTGTCTAGGGCATGCACCTTGGTTGTGGGCACATCCCCAGTGGGAGGTGTGCAGGAGGCATCTGATCGATGTTTCTCTCTCATCGATGTTTCTAACTCTCCCTCCCTCTCCCTTCCTCTCTGTAAAAAAATAAAATATATTTTTAAAATGACCTATTCGATAAGTTCAATTGATACAAACACGTCATAATCGGTCTGGCATTGATTTACCTCTTAAGTATTTGCCTACCATGTAGATTTGGATGTGAATGCTCTGAAATCTTAAAAAAAAAAAAAAAAAAAAAAAAACAGGAAAAAATAAAGACCCCGGATTTCAAAACCCTACCCCTTCATTTGCACTGGAAATATATAGAAACTGTGGCTCCTGTGACAATACCTGACCACTGTGTGTGCTCCTTACATACAGTGTATGTATTCCTTACATGTGACACCAATGTGAGTCCTATGGGGTTGCACACATTCTGAGCTCCCTAACCACTGTCTTTTCCCTGCACCCTTCTCCAGGGTCACCCAGCTGGTAAGAAGTAGCACTGCGTTCTTTCTTGTGTGTGTGTGTGTGTGTGTGTTTTTAGTTCTTTTTTTCTTTTAAATAAATCTTTATTGTTGAAAGTATTACATATGTCCCCTTTTTTCCCCATCAACCCCCTTCAGCTCACCCCGCCGCCTGCCCCAGGCCCTCACCGCCCCACTGCCTGTGTCCATGGGTTACGCATATCTGCATACACGGTCTTGGGTGGATTGCCTCCCACCCACCCAGCTCTCCCCACCTTCCTTCTGAGGTTCGGCACTCTGCTCCATGCTCCCATGTCTCAGGACCCACCCTGTTCATCGGTTTATTTTGTTACTTAGATTCCACATGAGTGCGATCATGCGATACTTATCTCTCTCTGACTGACTTATTTCTTTTTTTTTTAAATATATTTTATTATTTTACAGAGAGGAAGGGAGAGGGATAGAGAGCGAGAAACATCGATGAGAGAGAAACATCGATCAGCTGCCTCCTGCACACCTCCCACTGGAGATGTGCCCGCAACCAAGGTACATGCCCTTGACCGGAATCGAACCCGGGACCCTTCAGTCCGCAGGCCGACGCTCTTTCCACTGAGCCAAACCGGTTTCGGCTCTGACTGACTTATTTCACTTAGCATGATGCTCTCAAAGGGTAAGAGATCCTTCTTTTAAAAACATACATATAGCCCAGCTGGCGTGGCTCAGTGGTTGAGCATTGACCTATGAACCAGGAGGTCACTGGTTTGATTCCTAGTCAAGGGCACATGCCCAAGTTGCGGGCTCAATCCCCAGTAGGGGGCATGCAGGAGGCAGCAGATCAGTGATTCTCTCTCATCATTGATGTTTCTCTCTCTCTCCCTCTCCCTTTCTCTCTGAAACCAATAAAAAAATATTTAAAAACATAAAAAAATATTTTTTATTGATTTCAGAGAGGAAGGGAGAGGGAGAGAGAGAGAAACATCAATGATGGGAGAGAATCATGGATCGGCTGCCTCCTGCATGCTCCCCACTGGGGATCGAGCCTGCAACCCGGGCATGTGCCCTTGACCGAAGTCGAACCCGGGACCTTTCAGTCTGCAGGCCGACGCTCTATCCACTGAGCCACACCGGCCAGGGCGAGAGGTCCTTCTCTTTCACGGCTGCATAGCATCCCGTGGTGTAAACGTCCCGCCGCTGTTGTGCCCGCTCGTCTATGATGGCCACACGTGGGCCGTGCCCAGATCTTAGCTGTTGTGAGTTGGAAGTGGCACTGCTTGCTGAGGGGCTGGGCCTAGACCACCAGGCGGAGATGCGTGGCTCCCGGGCAGGGTGGTGGTCCGGCGCAGCCTGTAGGGTCCTACCCTGGCGACCCCATTCTCATGGCCGCCTTCTTCCCACAGGGCCCCATGGCGGCGGCAGAAGTGCTCACGGACCCTGCACAGGTGAGTGGAGGGTGCGGCTGTGTCCACCCATCCCAGCGACCACCCCACGGTTCTGGCACTTCCATATATCTCTGCCCCCGGGGGAGGGGAGCGTCCTGAAACGTCTCCCATTCTTTTCCCTCCCCGGAGTCTGAACACCCTGCATGTTCACCAGTCCCAGGATTTTATTTCCAGGCCCAGGTTATACGAAGTTCTCCTTTCTTTCTTCCTATTTTTTTATCTCAGAGAGGAAGGGAGAGGGAGAAACATCCATGAGGAGAGAGAATCATGGATCGGCTGCCTCCTGCACGCCCCCTACTGGGGATGGAGCCCACAACCTGGGAATGTGCCCTGACAGGGAAGCGAACCCGGGACCCTTCAGTCTGCAGGACGAAGCTCTATCCACTGAGCCACACTGGCCAGGGCTGCTCCCTCTCTCTCTACAAAATCAATAAAATGAAATTAACACAAAGATGGCCCAGGGAGTCCTCGGCACAGGATTTGGCGTGTTCGATGCAAACAGGGAGGTTCAGCTGGGGCCGGTAGGGGTGCACAGGTCTCCCGCCTTGAATGACAGCCTGAGGTCCCCGGCCTCTGATCTGAGGTCGGTGGGAAGCTTTGAAGTAGACGGGGAAGGTGCTGTGACCCACATTTTAACAGGCCCCCTCTTGGCTGCAGAGCGGAAGAGACTCGGGGTGTGAATGAAGGCGGGGAGACCTGGCAGGAATTTCCCGTAACAGTCCAGGCCAGTTTCCACAGTGGCCACGCAAGAGTGGTGGCTGCTGCCCTGGCCGGTGTGGCTCAGTGGATAGAGCGTCGGCCTGCGGACTGAAGGGTCCCAGGTTCGATTCCGGTCAAGGGCATGTACCTTGGTTGCGGGCACATCCCCAGTGGGAGGTGTGCAGGAGGCAGCTGATGGATGTTTCTCTCTCATCAATGTTTCTGACTCTCTGTCCCCTCTCCCTTCCTCTCTGTAAAAAATCAATAAAATACATTTTTTAAAAAATTAAGAATAAAAAAAAAAAAGTAACAGCCGCTGGGCTGAGCCGTCCCGCGTTCGCAGGGCCGTGTGGTCTTCGAGGACGTGGCCGTCCGCTTCTCCCGGGAGGAGTGGGGGCTCCTGGATGAGGCTCAGCGGCGCCTGTACCACGACGTGATGCTGGAGAACGTGGCCCTTCTCTGCTCCGTGGGTAAGGCCCTCGCACCCCCCACCCCCCTCCCACCCCGGGGCCCTGGGCCGGGCTCCGTTCCTCCCCTTCCAGGGGCAGCTCTGTCCTTCCCACCGGAGACCGTGGGCACTGCTGCCTCTCCTGGTTCCTGGCACCCGTGCTGTTGGGGCCAAGGCCGGGCGGGCACGGTCCCCGCTGTCCCCGGGCAGCCCCATCCCTGCTGCTCTGGGTCCTCCCGAGACGGCTGAGGAGTCGGAAATCATGAAGGTTGTGAGAGATCCCCGTGGGTTGCCCCGAGCTGATCCCCCCGGTGGGTCACTCAGGACAGATGCTGGGACCTCGGTGCCCAGCCCTGCCCCTCCTTTTATTTTTATTTTTTTAAATATATTTTATTTATTTATTTATTTATTTATTTATTTATTATTATTTTTTTTAATGTATATTTTATTGATTTTCTTAGAGGAAGGGAGAGGGAGAGAGAGTTAGAAACATCGATGAGAGAGAAACATCGATCAGCTGCCTCCTGCACACCCCCCACTGGGGATGTGCCCGCAACCAAGGTACGTGCCCTTGACCGGAATCGAACCCGGGACCCTTCAGTCCGCAGGCCGACGCTCTATCCACTGAGCCAAACCGGTTTCGGCTGATAATTTTTTAAAAATATGTTTTATCGATTTCAGAGAGGAAAGGAGAAGGGAGAGAGAGAGAGAGAGAGAAACATCAAAGATGAGAGAGAATTATTGATCGGCTGCCTCCTACACGCCCCACACTGGGGATCGGGCCCGGGCCCTGACCGGGAGTCTTGACTTCCTAGTTCCTAAGTGGATGCTCAACCACGGAGCCACGCCGGCCGGGCAGGTTCTGGTAACTGTGGAGCAATGGGTGTCCCGTGCTGGGTCGCTCTGGGCGCACGCTGGCCACTCTTTTCTGTGCTTTCACCCACAACTGGCCTCTTTGGGTGCCACCTCATTGTTCACCTTGAGCAACAGAGGGGACCCTGGGTGCCTGGTGGGACGGGCATTGAGCCATCAACGGCAAGGCATGCTCCAAGTCGCCCTGGTGCGAGGCAGCAGGAAAAGTTGCGGGTGTCCGAGCTGGTTACCCGCTCGCTTTTCATCACCATCTGATGCCAGGACCAGTGGCCGCAGCTCATTTCTACTCCCCGCCCCCCATTTTCATTTCTGCTCTGACCCTGCCACACGCCAACCACACCTGTGTGCCTTCCCCTCTCTCCATGCGGCTCCCTTTACACTTGACCACACTCAGGCTGTCATGAGGTCTGCACGTAGCCTTAAATAGTCCTTGAACCGCAATATATTGTTTTTAAGAATTCGTATGTTTTATTTATTTATTTTTAAATATATATATATATTTTTTTATTGATTTCAGAGAGGAAGGGAGAGGGAGGGAGAGAAGGGGCCGCCCCCTCCCACCAAAATCAACGTGCACGTCCCTGCCATTTCTCTGCTTTCAGGTAGTTGGCGTGGAGCCCGGGGTGAGGACGCACCTTTGGAGCAAGGTGATTCTGGGGGAGCATCACCGGTCAGGACTCCAAAGCCAGACCCGTCCACCCAGAAGGCCCGGCCCTGCGAGACGAAAGGCATTTTGCAACTGGCTGAGCGCGATGGAACGTACCCCAATCAGGGCCTGCCCATCTGGGGGACGGATCTCTACCAGCAGCATCTGGAGCAGCCGGGAGACCACGCCTCCAGAAGGGGCAGCGTTCCCCTGGCAGAGAAGACCTTCCGGTGCAGCGAAGGTGGGGAGGGCTTCCCTGCTGGCTCGGGGCATCTCCGGCCCCGGGCACCTCGCAACAGGTGGGAGCCACGGCGGGGCGCCGAGAGCAGAGAGACCCTTGGAAGGGGACGGGATGATCACAGGTGCTCTCAGTGTGGGAAAGGCTTCAGCCGGAAGCAGATCCTCGCGCAGCACCAGAAAATCCACACCGGGGTCAGGCCGCACGCGTGCGGCAAGTGCGGGATGGCCTTCCTCAGGAAGTTCCACCTCGTGCAGCACCAGCGGGTGCACACTGGGGAAAGGCCCTTTAAGTGCAGTGAATGTGGCAAAGCCTTCAGGTACAAGCCCACACTCATCGGTCACCAGAGAGTCCACACCGAGTCGAGCCCATCTGAGTGCAGCAAATGTGGGAAACTCTTTAAGTACAAAGCCAACCTCGTGAAACATCAGAGAATCCACAACGGAGAATGGCCTTACGAGTGCAGGTTATGTGGGAAATTCTTCAAGTACAACTACAGACTCGTCAGACACGGGAGAGTTCACACCGTGGAAAGGCCCTACGAGTGCGGGGAATGCGGGAAGTTTTTCAGGTACAGCTCGACGTTCGTGAGGCACCAGCGAGTTCACACTGCAGAAAGGCCTTACGGTTGCCGCGAATGCGGCAAGTTCTTCCAGTACAACTCCACGCTCGTCAAACATCAGCGGGTCCACACCGGAGAAAGGCCTTACGAGTGTAGCGAATGTGGGAAGTTCTTCCGCTACACGTCCACACTCCTCAGACATCGGAGAGTTCACACTGTCGAAAGGCCTTACGAGTGCAGCTTATGTGGGGAATTCTTTAGGTACAAGTCCAAGCTGGTTAAACACTGGCAGAATCACACCGGAGCGAGGCCGTACGAGTGCAGTGAATGTGGGAAAGCCTTTACGTACCACTGCAGGCTCATCAGACATCAGAGAGTTCACACTGGAGAAAGGCCATACGAGTGCAGTCAGTGTGGGAAATTCTTCCGGTACAACTCCAGCCTCATGAAACATTGGCGAAATCACACCGGGGAGAGGCCCTATGAGTGCAGCGAGTGTGGAAAAGCCTTCAGCCACAGACATATACTTGTGGAGCATCAAAAAATCCACACTGGAGAGCGGCCCTACGCATGCAGCAAATGTCAGAAGGCCTTCATTAGGAAGTCCCACCTTGTTCATCACCAGAAAACCCACAGTCAAGACAGGCCCGTGAGAGGCGTGAAGGTGAGAAATTCTTCGGCTGCAGCTCCAACCTCATTAAACAGAATTCACACTGGCAAAGAGCTCAGGAGCGCAGAGAATACGGTGAACCTTTTGGACACCACGCTACACTCATTCCCCTGGAGAAGGGCCGTATGAGTCCACGCTGGGTTAGGGCCTTCCGAATACAGTGAATGCGAGAACGTCTTCAAGTGTAACTCCCACCCCGTGACACATCAGAGGTTTCACAATGGAGAAAGGCTGTAGTGCAGTGACTATGGGCATGTGCTCGGCCCAAACTCCAACCACATTCTGGCACCCAAGGTTCCTGCCAGAGAGAGTATTGCAGATGGTGAAGGGCTTCAGCCAAATGTCTGCTCCAATTTCTCCCTTGGAAGTACTGTAATGTAGTTTTTAGTTTTAATTTTACATTTTTAATGGTGGTAAAATACATGTAACAAAGTTTACCCTCTAGCATTTTAATGGCACCGTTTAGTCATGTTAAAAATTCACACACACACACACAAAAATATTCACATATTTGTGCAACTAATCTCCAATTTTTTTTTTATCTTACAAAACTGAAACTCCAAACTCATTGAACAGCTCCTCCTACCCTTGCCCTACTGCACCAGGCAACCACATTCTGCTTTCTGTGTCTGAATCTGACGCCTCAGGATATTTCATACGAGTGGAGTCATACAGCGCTTGTGTCTCTGTGACTGGCTGCTTTTGCTGAGTGTCATTTCCCCGCGTTGAAGCATTTGTCAGCATTTCCTTCTAGTTGGAGAAGGAATCAGGGTCGACCCGCCTAAGACACGGGGAATGGTGCTGCTGGAATCCATAGAACTTTGCCAGATGTTACGATATTTCTACAGGAAGGGAGATCTCCATTTTATATGGACTCTATTTATAAACAGCTTTATTGATACCTTGACATAAATGGCATTTTTTTTTTAAGTGTAGAATATATTTTCATATGTGTGCGCACAATGGGACCATCACCAAAGTCATGATAATGAATAGATCCATCACCCTATAGTTTGTTTTTTTTTAAGTATTGGTTTTTTTTAGGGAGAAAGAAACATTGATTTTGTTGTCCCACTTATTTATGCATTCATTGGTTGGTTTTTGTATGTGCCTGACCGGGGGATTGAACCCACAACCTTGGCGTATCGGGATGAGGCACCAGCTACCATGGCAGGGCCAGTTTTTATTTATTTTTATTTTTTTTTAAATATATTTTATTGATTTTTTACAGAGAGGAAGGGAGAGGGATAGAGAGTTAGAAACATCGATGAGAGAGAAACATCGATCAGCTGCCTCCTGCACACCTCCCACTGGGGATGTGCCCGCACCAAGGTACATGCCCTTGACCGGAATCGAACCCGGGACCCTTGAGTCTGCAGGCTGACGCTCTATCCACTGAGCCAAACCGGTCAGGGCCAGGGCCAGTTTTTACTGATCGGCCCCTTTATCGTCTCTCCCAGTTCTACCCAACTTGTCATCCCCATGTACACACTATAGTTTGCATTTCTAGAATTGTATAGAAGAAATCCTGCAGTTACTGTTGTATAGCTGTTTTTACTAAGCGCATATATATATATATATGTTTTTCAGTATTATCCATGTTGTGTTTGCAAAAGCATGGCCTCCAATAAGAAGCAAGGCTCTGTGTTATCACAGCGGCACACGTATAAACAGCAAAGGTGCTTTCACATTCTGACGATCCCTCTGAGAAGAAGAGTTGTTTTAAGTGGGAAAGTAAAGTTTAACCCTAACACATTTAAGTTCAGTTTCATATGAATTCATTATCAATAAAAATTTTGAATCATCTGCCTTGTACACAAGCATATAGATTTGTCTCTTCTTACCTGACTTCTTTTTTCTAGTAATGCCTTTTTTTTTTTTAATCCGAGGGTATGTTTTTATTGGTTGTTTTTGTTGTTGTTGTTGTTTAGAGAGAGAAACAGAGAAACATCGAAGTGAGAGAGACACATCGATTGGTTGCCTCCTGCAACGTCCTGATCCTTTGGTGCCAGGGTCAGCACTCTAACCATTGAGCACACCTGCTAGGGCAATAAACTATTCTTTTTTTTTTCTTTTTTTTAATATATTTTATTGATTTCTTACAGAGAGGAAGGGAGAGAGATAGAGAGTTAGAAACATCGATGAGAGAGAAACATCGATCAGCTGCCTCCTGCACACCCCCCACTGGGGATGTGCCCGCAACCAAGGTACATGCCCTTGACCGGAATCGAACCTGGGACCTTTCAGTCCGCAGGCCGACGCTCTATCCACTGAGCCAAACCGGTTAGGGCTAAACTATTCTTTTTAAAAAACAGTATTCTTCTTCTTCTGGTGGAGCAAAGGCCTCCAAACCAGCAGAACTTACCACTGAGGGGATGAGGGGCAGGAATGATCTGAATGGGTTACTAAGTATAAATAATCACGTGGAAAGTAGGCTTTCAGCCCTGGCCCGTGTGGCTCCTTTGAGCACAGTCCCATGCACCGAGAGGTCAGCAGTTGGTTGGGTGCCCGGTCAGGGCACATGCCCGGTTGCAGCTCAATCCCCAGTAGGGGGCGTGCAGGAGGCAGCCAATTGATGTATCTCTCATGGGTGTTTCCCTCTCCCTTCCTCTCTAAAATCAATTGAAAGACATATTTAAAAAAAAAAAAAGTTTTTTTAAGAAAGTAGGCTTGCCAGATTGTGAATAATGTCTGGCCCAGTAAAATTTGAATTATTTCTTACTACAGGCCCGGTGCACAAAATGCATAAATGGGTAGGGTCCCTAGGCCTGGCTGGCAATCGGGGCCAATCAGGGCCTTCCAGCTGCCGGCCAGGGCTTCCCTTCCCCCAGCTTCCGGCTGGGGCCTTCCTTCGTTCCGTGCTGCCCCCTGGTGGTCAGTGCATGTCATAGCGAGCATTTGAACTCCTGGTCTCCCTGTCAAACTCCCCAGGGGACAATTTGCATTTTAGGCATATATATACATATATTTTATATATATATATATTCCCTATGCATATGCATACTGAGATAAGAGAAAAATATTGCACGGGCATACTTATAAGAATTATGTTTTGTATCTGAAAGAAATTATAACAAAGTGCACACATTTTTTTCTTCAATTACACTTCCCTGGTAGTTAGCTTCTCCTCACAGCTCCTTGTTCTGCAGAATTAGTTTACAAAACTCCTTGTAGTTCCCGCCTGCATTTCATTTCCTTTGCTTCACAGCTTCCAGGGTTCTCTCATCCAACTTATTTCTGCCCTTTGTTCCTGGAACATTCCTGATTGAGACAGAGGCTCAGCAGCTGCTTTGGGAATGGAGACCTAATGATGATACCCAGTGTGGAAAGTCAATACAACGTCTCGGATTTTTATTCTTTAACTTTTAAAAATCTATTGATTGGATTATTTTTAGAGAGAAAGGGACATTGGTTTGTTGTTCCATGTATTGATGCATTCACTGGTTGCTTCTTGTATAGGCCCTGACCGGGGAGCCAACCGCAATCTTGGCATATAGGACATATGCAAGGAGACTCTAATCAACTTAGCTGTGGGGCCAGGGCTCAAATGTCTATTTCTTTTCTTATTAAAATATACTTTTATTGATTTCATAGAGGAAGGGAGAGGGAGATAGAAACATCAATGATGAGAGAGAGTCATTGATCGGCTGCCTCCTGCACACCCTGGGGATCGAGCCCCCAACCCAGGCAGGTGCCCCTTGACCGGATTAGAACCTGGGACCCTTCAGTCCGCAGGCAGACGCTCTATCCACTGAGCCACACCGGCTAGGGCTCAAATGTCTATTTCTGACGCTTGTGCTAGACAGCACCCCAGGGAAACGTAGGTATGTCCCCTTTAAGAGCTACTAAGCCCCACTGCATCCTTGGAGACTGGGAACTCCACTTCCCAGCGTCCGTCGCGTCGTAGGTGGGCTTTTACCCCCAAACGGTGAAGGAAAGAACCAGTGGAGAAACTACGTTACCCAGGAGGCTCTGCGGCAACCGATGACGGCGAGAAGACCCAATGAGAGTTTAGCATGGAGCCGTTTACGTGCCCACGCGCACCGGAGGCGGGACTTCCGGCGGCGTCCCCTGGCCATTGTGCTGGGCTGTGAATGGGATTCCCTCTCCGGTTCTCAGGGCGGCGGAGCTCGGGGGGCGGTGCCGCGGGACAAAGCGCGCGGAGGGGGGGCCTCCCCGCTGCACGGAGGCCCGGCTGGGCCAGGTGGTGACGGCGGCGCCCCGTTCCCGCCCCGTCGCCCTCGCTCCTCCCTCAGGCCGGCGGGAGGGCCGCGCGGAGGAGCCGGACTGAGGTGGGTGCTGCGCCCGGGGCCTCCCCGCCCCGCCCCCATCTCCCAGTCGGAGCCCAGATGGAGGGGCGCCTCCCGGGTCCCTGCGTCAGGCCCTCGTCCGCCGTCAGCGGAGGGGAAGCGTTCCCGCAGGGGCGGCCTGAGCCCTGGGGAGCCGGGGTCTCTGTGTCCAGGGGGGAGGGGTGTCGCCTAGGGGTCTCTGTGTTCAGGGGGGAGGGGGCGTCGCCTCGGGGTCTCTGTGTCCAGGGGCGAGGGGTGTCGCCTCCGGGTCTCTGTGTCCAGGGGGGAGGGGTGTCGCCTCGGGGGTGTCTGTGTCCAGGGGGGAGGGGTGTCGCCTCGGGGTCTCTGTGTCCAGGGGCGAGGGGTGTCGCCTCGGGGTCTCTGTGTCCAGGGGCGAGGGGTGTCGCCTCGGGATCTCTGTGTCCAGGGGGGAGGGGTGTCACCTCAGGGTCTCTGTGTCCAGGGGGGAGGGGTGTGGCCTCGGGGTCTCTGTGTCCAGGGGGGAGGGGTGTGGCCTCGGGGTCTCTGTGCCCAGGGGGGAGGGGTGTGGCCTCGGGGTCTCTGTGTCCAGGGGGGAGGGGTGTCGCCTCGGGGTCTCTGTGTCCAGGGGCGAGGGGTGTCCCCTCCAGTGCCGACCTGAGCAGGGGGGGGGGGGGGGCAATTCTTTTTTTTTTTTTAACATTATATATATATTTTTTATATTTTATTGATTTTTTACAGAGAGGAAGGGAGAAGGATAGAGAGTTAGAAACATTGATGAGAGAGAAACATCGATCAGCTGCCTCCTGCACACCCCCCACTGGGGATGTGCCCGCAACCAAGGTACATGCCCTTGACCGGAATCGAACCCGGGACCCTTCAGTCTGCAGGCCGACGCTCTATCCACTGAGCCAAACCCATTTCGGGCGCGGTGGGAATTCTTGAAAGGGGGTGACTTCTAAGAAATGTGTTTGTGGTCGTTTTGGTGACCAAAATGTGTTTGGTCTTCACTCACAGATCGGGGCTCACAGCCCCCCCAAGCCCTGGGGGTGTCCCAGGTGTGGACGGTGACAGGTGTCTTTTGGTTGAGAGAACGGGTGACGTTTGGGAAGCTGGGCGTTGTGAGAGCTGACCCTGTGATTGGCGGCCTGGGACTTTCGGTCCCACCCCCTGACTTCCGGTCGGGAGAGACTGGCGGTTAAATCCATCGCCACTGGCAACGATGTAGTCTGTCCTGTCATCAGTCACGTCTGTGCAGCGAACCCTCCATAGAACCCCGAAGGGATGGGCTTAGCCCAAGCGTGTCAAACTCAAGGCTCACAGGGGCCGAATAAACAAGGTTTCCGCGGATGTGGCCGCAAAAAAAACAAAAGCTTCCATTTTCAAAGAAACGTGGGTTTATTTCGATAGAGACATGCCAAATGCAAAGGGTTGAAATAAATGAGTAAATCATTAACATAAAATAATAGAACATGTTAATAAAAATTAATATTTTTCCTTGAACATGAACAGAACAACTGCCCAGATCAGGGATGGGCAAACTTTTTGACTCGAGGGCCACAATGGGTTCTTAAACTGGACCGGAGGGCCGGAACAAAAGCATGGATGGAGTGTTTGTGTGAACTAATATAAATTCAAAGTCAAGGAGCGGAGGGGAGAGCAAGAGAACCCTCCGCTCTTTCGGCTCCGCGGGCCGGATAGAACAGCTGAACGGGCCGGATTCGGCCCACGGGCCGTAGTTTGCCCACGGCTGGCCCAGATTCATAAGCGTTGCACAAATAAACCTATTTTTCTTGTTCTCCGAAAGCGAAATATGTCCTGCTGCGCACACCCAACAAGTCAGTCCAAGACTAACGACGTGGCCATCGGCTGCTAGAATATTCGCCGCTAGTGTTAGTGGCAAGAAATGGTGCGTCTGCATGTAAGGGAAATGAATGCAACACGATGATAGTCATCAGTCATTAGCGAACGTTGTGGTTCATTATTAATTTACTAGAGGCCGGTGCACGAAATTCATTCAAGAGTAGGCCTAGCCCTGGCCAGTGTGGCTCAGTGGATAGAGCGTCGGCCTGCCGACTGAAGGGTCCCGGGTTCGATTCCGGGAAAGGGCATGTACCTTGGTTGCGGGCACATCCCCAGTAGGAGGTGTGCAGGAGGCAGCTGATCGATGTTTCTCTCTCATCGATGTTTCTAACTCTCTATCCCTCTCTCTTCCTCTCTGTAAAAAATCAATAAAATATAAAAAGAAAGCGGTTGATTTGAACACTGAGGAACCAACGTTCCTCTAGATACGTCACAGGTGGGCAGTGAGAAACTGAACATGTTGCATTAGTTAAATTTAACCAGATGCTTCTTTTTTAAAAAAAAAATCCTTACCGAGGATATGTTTTCTAGAGAGAGTGGAAGGGAGAGAGAGAGAGAGAGAGAAACACCGACGTGAGAGAGACATATCAGTTGGTTGCCAGGGCCGGGGAACCAAAAACCAAGGTACACGCCCTTGACCAGGAATTGAACCAGCCACCCTTTGGTCCTCGGGCTGATGCTCTAACCACCGAGCCACTGGCCGGGGCTCCACACACTTCATAATTGGTCTGAATGTTAACTTACCTTTAAGTGTTGGTTTATGATGGAGAGTTTCACTTATTTACTTATTTTTAATCCTCACCCAAGGACATTTTTTCCCCATTGCTTTTTAGAAAGAGTGGAAGAGAGGGAAGGACAGAGAGAAATACCGATGGGAGAGGAACACATCCATTGGTTGCCTCCTGCACATGCCCAACCAGGGCCCGGGATGGGGAGGAGCCTGCAACCAAGGTACGTGCCCCCTGACCGGAATCGAACCCGGGACCCTTCGGTCCACAGGCCGATGCTTTATCCACTGAGCCACACCGGCTAGGGCTGATGTCGAGTTTTATGTGTCACATCCTCTGAAGACCTTAAACAGTAGGAAAGAAACGTGCAAACGTTTAAAAACCCTACCACTTCACTTTCCAGTGAAAACGTACACGGATGGTGGGCACAGCACCGCTGATACGTGGTGTGTGCCCCTGAGAACATTTGATGTCGCTGTCTGCCCTGTGAGTTGAAACCATTCTGATGCCCATTTCACAGGTGAGGGCACTGAGGCTCAGGGGTCCGTCAGTCCCTCCATGGCCATCCAGCCGGTGAGAGGCGGCCCTGAGGTCCGAGGAGCTGAGCTTGGACCAGCCGTGGGCAAACTACGGCCCGCGGGCCGGATCCGGCTGTTCTATCCGGTTCTCTTGCTCTCCCCTCCGCTCCTTTACTTTGAATTTATATCAGTTCACACAAACACTCCATCCATGCTTTTGTTCCGGCCCTCCGGTCCAGTTTAAGAACCCATGGTGGCCCTCGAGTCATAAAGTTTGCCCACCCCTGGCTTGGACCATCAGGCTGAGAGCGCTCAGCTCCAGGGCAGGGTGGTGGCCCAGCTCAGGGTCCTCCCGGGGTGACCCCTTTCTCATGGCTGCCTTCTTCCCACAGGGCCCTGCGGTGGTGGCAGAAATGCTCCCGGATCCTGCACAGGTGAGTGGAGGGCGTTGGCAGGCTCCCTCCCACCCACCCTGATGGCCATCACCCTGAGGGTGTAGGGCCCAGCGCGGGGAATGGTGATACCTGACAGGCGCCACCTGGATTATAGGGGTCGGTTCCCTCTCGGACACCGACGGGGTAAGGTGTGACGTTCACACTGGGAGAGGGTCCAGAATGTTCAGATGCTGGCGGGGGAGACTCAGCTGGGGTCTCGGGAGAGTGCAGATCCCTGTCCCATCTGATGGGGCGGGGGGGGGGGGAGTGGGGCGGCAGGAGGCGGGGCATGGCCGAGAAGGACGGCGGTAGGTCCCCCCTCCGGGCTGCGGACAGTGGGAGCCGGGGCAGGTTTGGAGCAGAGAAGGGAGGTGATCTGAGCCGGGTTTGAGCCGCCGTGTGGCTGCCGGGTTGGAGGACAGCCTCCTGCTGTGCAGGTGAGGGGGCGGGAAGGGGTGCCACAGGAAGGATGAGACCAGGCTTGATGGTCTGGGAGGCAGAATCGGGGTGACCCCAGGGAACCTGGCTGGCGGGCGAGAGAGGGGCCCGCGGCCAGGATGGCGCTTTCCTGCCGCCTCCCCCCCCCACGTTCATGCTGTGCGCTGGGCACGGTGATCAGTGGAGGTGAGAGAGCAGGACGGGGCGACCACACCTGGTCACTCACAGGAAGTGGGGAGGCGGGTCGGGAAGGACTGGAGACCCTGGGGAGAGACGGGCACGTGTGACTGCGCCCATGGACATCGATGTGGGGAGGTGAAAGCGAGTGACGGCTCGGAGGGGCCAAGGCATTGAGCAAGGTCTCTATTCCTTCTATTTCCCGAGGGGACAGTGAGCCCCATGCCACTCAGGGCCACGTCAGCGAGCCCCGGATTGGACGGAGGCAGGAGGAGGAGGGAGGGGAAACTCTGCCAGAGCGCTGGCTGGGGTTCCCTCGGAAAGGACGAGGGGGGTGAGGGGCCTGGTTGAGGGCTGGCTGAGTGGTCAGTCCTGTGGGTTCCCCTGGCCGGCTGACGCCTCCCCGGGGGCTGGGTGCGTTCGCTCAGGAGCCGGCTCGGCACTGCTTCCTGACTTGCAGGGAGAGACAAAGAGGGCTTCGTGTGGCCTGCGTTGGGCGGGCGGCGAATAGACGAGCGCAGGATCGAGGGAAACAGAACGGGGAACTGCCGCCGGGTGGGCTGAGCCGTCCCGCGTTCGCAGGGCCGTGTGGTCTTGGAGGACGTGGCCGTCCGCTTCTCCCGGGAGGAGTGGGGGCTCCTGGATGAGGCTCAGCGGCGCCTGTACCACGACGTGATGCTGGAGAACGTGGCCCTTCTCTGCTCCGTGGGTAAGGCCCTCGCACCCCCCACCCCCCCCCCCCACCCCGGGGCCCTGGGCCGCGCTCCGTTCCTCCCCTTCCAGGGGCAGCTCTGTCCTTCCCACCGGAGACCGTGGGCACTGCTGCCTCTCCTGGTTCCTGGCACCCGTGCCGTTGGGGCCAAGGCCGGGCCGGGCACGGTCCCCGCTGTCCCCGGGCAGCCCCATCCCTGCCGCTCTGGGTCCTCGCGAGACGGCTGAGGAGTCGGAAATCATGAAGGTTGTGAGAGATCCCCGTGGGTTCCCCCGAGCTGATCCCCCCGGTGGGTCACTCAGGCCAGATGCTGGGACCTCGGTGCCCGGCCCTGCCCCTCCTTTTATTTTTATTTTTTTAAATATATTTTATTGATTTTTTACAGAGAGGAAGGGAGAGGGATAGAGAGTTAGAAACATCGATGAGAGAGAAACATCGATCAGCTGCCTCCTGCACAACCCCCACTGGGGATGTGCCCGCAACCAAGGTACATGCCCTTGACCGGAATTGAACCCGGGACCCTTCAGTCCGCAGGCCGACGTTCTATCCACGGAGCCAAACCGGTTAGGACCCTGCCCCTCCTTTTATTGACATATTAAAGTCTGTTGTACCAGGAATTTCAGTCCCTAGCGTGGTCCCTCTGTGGGGCCAGGGGCTGCTTTTTAAAGGCCGTCTGAAGGTTTTCTAACTGGACGTGGGACGTCCTGAGGTGGGTCACACTGGCACACGCCGTCCACGGCCTTTCCCCCTGACTGGCCTCTTCCAGCCCAGGTAGCTGTTCACCTTGAGCAACAAGGAGGGCCCAGGTGGCCTGGCGGGTCGACATCACTTCCGCCACTCCAGGAGAGGCTCGGAGCCCTCCCCATGTGGCTCAGTGGATAGAGCGCCGGCCTGCAGTCTGAAGGGCCCCAGGTTCGATTCCAGTCAGGGGCACATGCCCGGGTTGTGGACGCAGTCCCCAGTGGGAGGGGCAGGAGGCAGCCGACCAATGAATCTCTCTCAGGGATGTTTCTCTCTCTCTCCCTTCCTTTCTAAAATCAATAAAAATAAGTTAAAAAAAAAAGAGAGAGAGGCTCAGAGGTACGTGGGAGCTGGGAAATGGTGAGCTGTTGGGAGCTGGGTTCCACTCACACCTGTCTGTGTCCACCACTGTCTGACACGGGACAGAGACCACACCTCACTTCTGACTTTCCCCCCTGATATTCCAGCTCTGACTCCCAGCCCCCGCTCCTACCCACTCCCTCCACGGCTCCCTTGCATTGCTCTCGACATTGGATCGGCACGTGTCCTTAACAGTCCTTGGACACCAGCTACTGTGTCGCATGCAGACGTGTCTGGGTCTGAAAGCCACCTGCAGAGGCGTCACCGGGAGACCCCGCCCCTCCCCCTGCACAGAACGCCTTCCTGTGTCCTTACCCATCGTCAGGGCTGTCGATCGTGAGCTTCCCAGGCCCGGTCTGCACAGCAGCTTCCTCTCACTGGGTCTGGGCCCCTTGCCTGTGGGCAGTGCCTTATGCACGGGTGTCCCTGACCCACACCTCTCCTGGGGCCGCCCCTCCCGCCAAAGTCACATGCATTTCTCTGCTTCCAGGTCGCTGGCGTGGAGCCCAGGGTGGGGAGGCACCTTCGGAGCAAGGAGATTCTGCGGGAATGTCACAGGCCCGGACTCCGAAGCCGGACCCGTCCACAGAGAAGTGTCCTTCTTGTGAGAGATGTGGCCCACTCCTGAAAGACGTGGTGCGCCTGGCTGAGCTGGACGGAACACGCCCTCCGCCGGCGGTGTGCACGCGTGTGGCCGGCCCTTCCCAGGGCCAGCAGGAGCAGAGTGGGAAGACGCTGGCCGGAGGGGACGAGCAGAGGCCGTCGTTGGTGAAAAACTCCAGTGTTCACTCGGCAGAGAGGAGTCTGACGTGCAGGGAGGGTGGGGAGGGCTTTCCAGCCAGCTCAGGCCCCTCCCTGCACCAGGCCCCTCACCGTGGAGGGAAGCCCCAGGGCACTGAGGCCAGGGCGACCCTGGAAAGTGGGCAGAATGGTTACACGTGTGACGAGTGTGGAAGAGCCTTTGGCTACAAGCACATCCTTGTTGAGCACCTCGACCGCGGGGGTTTCTTTAGTCAAAGGTCTGGCTGCACGGACCACCAGAGAGTCCACAGCAGGCCAGGGCGTTACGAGTGCAGCCAGTGTGGGAAATGCTTGAAAAACGGCTCTAAGCTCCTTGCCCACCAGCGAGTTCACACTGGAGAAAAGCCGTATAAATGCCGCGAATGTGGGAAGTCCTACCGGTACAGCTTCACACTCAAACGACATCAGAGAATCCACACCGGCGAGAGGCCGTACGAGTGCAGCGTCTGCGGGAAATCTTTCGTGGACATGTCCACGCTGGTTATCCACCAGCGAGTTCACACTCGGGGCCGGCGCTTCGAGTGCAGCAAATGCGGGGTGTTCTTCAGGTACCGCTTCACACTTGAGAGACACCAGAAAGCTCACAGCGGAGAGCGGCCTTACGAGTGCAGTGAATGTGGGAAACTCTTCAGGCACAACTCGAATCACATCAGACACTGGAGGAACCACACCGGGGAGAGGCCTTACGGGTGCGGCGTCTGTGGCAAGCTCTTCAGCCAAAACGCCCATCTCATCCGGCACCAAAATGTTCACACCAGAGAGAAAACTCACGCGTGCCGTGAATGTGGGAAGGTCTTTATGGACGGCTCCACGCTCATCACCCACCAGAGAGTCCACACCGGGGAGAAGCCTTACGCGTGCGGGGAGTGTGGGAAGGTGTTTAGGTACAACTCCAGCCTCAGCAAACACCGGAGGATTCACACCGGGGAGAAGCCCTACGCGTGCCGTGACTGCGGGAGGGGCTTCCGGCAGAACTCCCACCTCGCTCGGCACCAAGACGTTCACAGCAGAGAGCGTCAAAGACTGGAAACGACCCCAGGGAAAAGTCTGCTCTGATCTAGCACCGGGAAGTGCCGCCATGCGGCTGTGTGTGTGTGTGTGTGTGTGTGTGTGTGTGTGTTTTAATTGTGTCTCAAAGGCCTGGAAGAGAAAATTTGCCATCTGAACCATGTTTAAGGGTAAGGTCCAGTAGTGATAAGACATTCACATTTTTGTGCAACAAACACCAGAAATCTTTCCGTCTTGTAAAGCTGAAACTGTGGCCACGGAGCAACAATGCCTCATTCCCCTCTCCCTTACCTCCCGACAGCCGTCACCTTCCTTTCTGTCCGGGAACTGGGCCACTCCGAGCACCTTACATAAGAAGAATCGTCCAGTTTTTCCCGTGTCTGACTTGTTTATTTCAGTCGTCAGTGTCCTCAAGGTTCATCCACGTAGCAAGTGTCAGAATTTCCTTTTTGGTGAACAATACTCCTTTTTTTATATATATATATCTTATTGATTTCTTACAGAGAGGAAGGGAGAGGGACAGAGAGCTAGAAACATCGATGAGAGAGAGACATGGGTCAGCTGCCTCCTGCACACCTCCCACTGGGGATGCACCCGCAACCAAGGTACACGCCCCCGACCGGAATCGAACCCGGGACCCTTCAGTCCGCAGGCTGACGCTCTATCCACTGAGCCAAACCGGTTAGGGTGCAGCTTCATTCCTTTGCATGTGGACACCCCGTCTTCCCGGCACCATCTGCGGAGAGGCTCGTTCCCCACTGAACGGCCTGCACCCTGGTTCCCAGTCCCGAGCACGCATGCGGGGCAGCATCCACGTCCTCCCTTCATCCCTCTCTGCTCAGGTCTGTGCAGGGCCGCAGCTCCTTGGTACGTTCTGCCTTTACTGTTAAACAGCGGTCTGACCCGCTCCGAAGCGCGGGCAAGCAGCCTGTCGGTTCCCCTCCCGGCGCAGCCTTGGAAGGTCCAGGTGCGTGGAAGCGCTGCGGGGACTGCTGCCCTTTCACACCTGCCTGGGGTCCTGCCTCTGAGCTGGCGGGGAGCCACTGTGCCCCCTGGTCTCTAAGGTGCCCGGGGAGAGGCCCTCGCTGGTTGGCTCCGTGGACAGAGCGTCGCCCTGTGGACTGAAGGGCCCTGGGTTCGATTCCGGTCCAGGATCCCCCGTGTGGGGCTACGGAAGGCAGCCGATCAGTGGTTCTCTCATCATTGATGTTGCTCTCCCTTCCTCTCTGAAATATTTAAAAATAAAACAAAATGCTCAAGGAGAGCAGATTGTGGTGCGTATTCAGCAGGCATCTAAGCCCTGGTGGCTCGGCCTCATCCCCCCCACACCACACACCCCCCCCACACACACTGATTTGGGTGTGCACATCCCCAGCTTTGGACAGGACCCTAGCTGGCTATGAGGTTTTCCTTCTCTGGGGACATGACCCTCTCAGGACGCTTGTAATGAGTCGCCAGGCCCCCTGCGCAGAAAGCGCCCTCCCCACTGGCTTTGTAGGGAAGGCCTTCCTGGTGACGGTGGGCTCCGGGCACTGCGCCGTGGGTGTGAACAGCACCGACTGGCGGCGGGAAGGGGGCGGGTTTGCTGGGCCCTGTGGTTGGTGAGTCGCAGAGCGAATGGGCATAAAGAACAGCTCTCGGCCGAAACGGGTGTGGCTCAGTGGATAGAGCGTCGGCCTGCGGACTGAAGGGTCCCGGGTTCGATTCTGGTCAAGGGCATGTACCTTGGTGGCGGGCACATCCCCAGTGGGAGGTGTGCAGGAGGCAGCTGATCAATGTTTCTCTCTCATCGGTGTTTCTGACTCTCTATCCCTCTTCCTTCCTCTCTGTAAAAATATCAATAAAATATATTTTTTAAAAAAGAAACATCAATGATGAGAGAGAATCACCGATCAGCTGCCTCCTGCACGCCCCCTACTGGGGATCAAGCCCACAACCCAGCCATGTGCCCTTGACCCGAATCAAACCTGGGACCCTTCAGTCCGCAGGCTGAAGCTCTACCCACTGAGCCACACCGGCCAGGGCCACACTGCCAGTTCCTATTGACAGTGCAGAGCCTAGATCTGAGTAACGACCGTCAGCCAGCCACACAGGTGCTGCTCCGTGTCTGTGTGAGGGAAAGGGGGTGGGGGGGCTGCAACCCCAAGGTTTCGTTTGGTGCAGCCGTGGGCAAACTACAGCCCGCGGGCCGGATCCGGCTGTTCTATCCGGTTCTCTTGCTCTCCCCTCCGCTCCTTTACTTTGAATTTATATTAGTTCACACAAACACTCCATCCATGCTTTTGTTCCGGCCCTCCGGTCCAGTTTAAGAACCCATGGTGGCCCTCGAGTCAAAAAGTTTGCCCACCCCTGGTTTGGTGGGTCCCCTTGTTAGCCATACGGCTTCAGTGTGTGTGGTCCCACACCATGGGTGGCACACTTGAGCACTACCCGTGACCCCGCCGGATGAGGTCTCTCCTGGACGCTGCCCTCTGCGTGTGGTCTTCCTTTGCTGACTCATCGCTGGCCTCCCATTGGGATAGAAAACACGGGGGTGGTCAGGGCGCCGACCCTGGAGGCTCCGGGGGTGAAGCTTGGTCCTGGCCCCCGAGCTGCGTCTTGTGACCCTTAACGCATGGGCCCAGCCGCCTCTCCGGCTTCAGCTTTCCCCCAGGACGGTGCCTCCCTGCCCTGCCGGCCTCGGGGGAGGGCGCGTGAGCACATCGTGGGCAGATAAAAGGCAATCGCACTCGATCAGCCGAAAGGCCCAGAAGCCATAGGGGAGTCTCCTCTCTCAAAACCGGGATGGGTGACCCCCACAAGGCCCAGGACTGAGGAGTGGACACCCTTGGGGGACATTCATCAGCCTTGCTGCAGGGGTGGGGCGGGGTGGTTAATTGTCTTAAAAATGTGTTTGCTTGCCGAAACTGGTTTGGCTCAGTGGATAGAGCTTCGGCCTGCAGACTGAAGGGTCCCAGGTTCGATTCCGGTCAAGGGCATGTACCTTGGTTGCGGGCACATCCCCAGTGGGGGGCGTGCAGGAGGCAGCTGATCGATGTTTCTCTCTCATCGATGTTTCTAGCTCTCTATCCCTCTCCCTTCCTCTCTGTAAAATATCAATAAAATATATTTTAAAAAAATGTGTTTGCTTTGCGGGCCTGGGTGGCTCCGTGGTTGAGCATCGACCTACGAACCAGGAGGTCAGGGTTCCATTCACCACCAGGGCGCATGCTGGGTTCTGGCTGGGGCCCCAGTGGGGGGCGTGCAGGAGGCAGCCGATCCAGGATCCTCTCATGGTGGGTGTTTCTCTCTCTCTCCCTCTCCCTTTCTCTGACCTAAAACAACAGAAAAAGGCTAATCCAGAGCATCGCCAAGGCCCTGTGGGCAGGGCGAGCCCACTCAGTCCGGTGCCCATGGTCGTCGCCCAACGTCTGGAGGCCCAGCGCCAGGCGGGTGACGCCCTGTGGGGCCTCTACAGATCCACGAGGGTGACCTTGGGGGGGGAGGTCCCAGACCCCCAACCCCCACTCTGGCCGGTAGCCAACTGCGTGGCCCCTTTGCGCAGGCGCGCAGTCCAGGCGGCGTCCAGGGCGTGGCGCGCGCGTTTCCCGGTTACGCGCCCAGCGGGCAACCCCCACCCCGTCCTCCTCCCGCGGTCCGTCCCCTCGGCTTCCTCTTGAAACGCGAGCGTCGGACGCAGGTCGGGCGGCCCCCCTCGCTGGGGAGCGTCCCTGAGACTGACCCGGGGCGGACCAGACGGTGAGTAGCGGGGTGCGCACCGCGGGCGCGGGGAATCCACGAGGGGGCCCCCGGCCTTGGCGTTTATCGTGTTGCGTCCCAGCGCGTTTTGCGGGAGACAGGGCTGCGTCTGAGGCCTTTCCCCGGGGCCCCTCCTGCGTGCGCCCCTCCCGTCCAGGCCCAAAGCAGCCTTGTCGGCAAGAGTAAGACTTTAGCCGCTGCCCTGGCCGGTGTGGCTCAGTGGATAGAGCGTCCGGTTCCATTCCGGTCCAGGGCACGCACCTCGGTTGCAGGCTCCTCCCCAGCCCAGGCCCTGGTTGGGGCGCGTGCAGGAGGCAACCCATCCATATGTTTCTCTCTCTGTCTTGCCGTCTCTCTCCCTAAAAATCAGTGGGAAACTATCCTCGGTGAGGATTAAAGAACAACAAAAATAAGATAAAGCCAATCGTGCTGAAAAGACCCTTTCTAGGGGTCAGCTAGGGGTCAGCGGCAGAGCCGGTGAGATGCGCACCAAGGCCCCTCCCGTCCTGGTACCGGGGCTGCCCTGCGCTGTGGCTTCTGGGGTGAGGCCAGCGAGCCCTAAGGAGCGACCTGCACCTGAGGTTTCGGGGCGCCCCCCTGAGTGGGTCCTGCCGTCCCAGCTGCCTGGCGGACACATCACTTTCTGGGTGTGGGGGGGTCCCCCCGGGCGCGAATTGTCCTGAGCCAACCGCGCGGGTGAACTCGCGGGAGGATCGCCCAGAGGGGCAGCTGCGACCCCTGGTGATGGGCCGCCACCTGCGCAGGGCGCCCCTCCCGGGGTCGTGAGAGCAGAGCGCAGGGAGGGGGCGCCGGTCAGGGGGCTCCGTGCCCTCCCGGCCGCCTCTTGGGTCCCCCGTCGAGGCTGCTGCGTCCCCACGTCCCCAGCATCTCCATCGCCGCCGTCCCTGCGGGTCCGGGTCCAGGGCCGGGCCCCCACCTCCGGCTTGGATGCTGGTGGATTGTGGTCGCCAGTGCCCCTGCGCCCTCGTGCGCCTCTCCAGATGCGCTTTTCGGAGGCCCTGGCAGTCCCCAAGGTTAGGCCTCTGGGTCCTTCTATCCAAGGCTCGTGCCAGCTCTCCACGCGCAGGGCCCATCTGGCACTTCCGGTGCCGCCCGCTGCGGGAGGGCCGGATGGTGGGGCAGAAAGGACTTGGACTTGAGAAGCCGGCCTGACCTTGGGGAGGCGGACGGCGGCCCACAGTAGGGCCACAGAACTGTGGTCGCAGGGTGCGTGTGTGCGGGGAGCGGGGTGTCTGAGCTCGCCCCAGCCAAAGGGTGCCCGACGGGAGCCTGGGGCTTCACCCGCTCATACAGCAGGCTGTGAAGACTGTATCTTTGCACAGCTGTACAAACGTGCTAAGTCGTGTCGTCACAAGAGTTGAAAAAAAAATTTCTAATTAGGTTTCAAAAGTAAGTGTCCCAGGTTCCAGCCCCAGTCCAGGTGCGTGCAGGAGGCAGCCAATGGATGTGTCTCTCTCCCCCTCCCCCATTCCTCCCTCCCACTCTCTCTAAAACCAATGAAAATAATAGCCTTGGGTAAAGATTTTTTTAAAAAGCGCCCTGAGTGGGTAGCTAGGTTTTTTGGGTTTTTTTTTAAATATATTTTATTGATTTTTTACACAGAAGAAGGGAGAGGGATAGAGAGTTAGAAACATCGACGAGAGAGAAACATCAATCAGCTGCCTCCTGCACACCCACTACTGGGGATGTGCCCACAACCAAGGTACATGCCCTTGACCGGAATCGAACCCGGGACCTTTCAGTCCGCAGGCCGACGCTCTATCCACTGAGCCAAACCGGTTTCGGCTGTGGATGCTCTTTTAGAGGTCGCATCCCGCCATCCTGCAGTCTCCCAACTCCCTAGGAATCAGCGTCTCTGTACCAATTATGACTCCTACCTGGTCCTTTCAGGGGACAGGGACATCTACCTACTGAAGAATAAACTTCGGGGATGTTGGCAGGCCCCAGGGGTCAAGTTCCAAGGAGGGAAATATGAATCATGGATTTGTTGTTCCTGGGAACAAGGAACCCATCTCACGCTCTTCCCAGACACGCCAGAGGTGGTCACAACAAATGCCCCCCCCCCCCCCCCGCCGCTCACGGTCTCACAGATAACCCTGCACACGGGTCACAGGGTCAGGCCTCAGAGATGGGCATCTCCCCTAGGCGGCCTTGAGCAGCAATGCCAGTTGGGCCGAAACCAGAACGAGAGCTGCACTCCGCACGGAGCCGACCCACTGGGCGTCTCACCAAGCTGTCCAGCCTGCGTGCTGGCAGGGCCCACCCTGTCCTCCGCCAGCCCACAGCGAGCAGAACCCCCAGGATCAAAGGTGGCTTCAAAACTAAGGCATGTGTTACAAAACCAGAACATCGGGGCAGGCAATTCCCAAGTCAGGTGACCTGGGGGCTGGACACACCCCTGAGGAGTGCCACGTGAGACCAGCAAAGGCCACGGAAACTGGAAACTTCCCCGGCAAGTGGCCAGCAAAACAGAACTGGCATCCTCCTGGCTGAAACCTAAACAAGCTTGGTGGTGTGTGTGTGTGTGGGGGGGGGGTGGGCAGGAAGGAGTGAGGATCAATGGGCTCAGGATACTGAGGATCCCCTGTAGGAAACGGGCGGGGGGGGGGGGGTAGCACAGGTGTGCCTAGTAGAGCATGTTGGGCCGATGTTTGCTCAACCTGGGGCCCTGCCGTTGCGTGGATGGATGGCTCCTTGCAGACACTGGCAGCGATAGGATTGCGGCAGGGGTGCTGGGCAGGTGATGACGTGCAACGTTGCTCCAGGAAGCTTCCTGTGGAGGGACCCTCAGACAAATCTTCCTGGGGTGGGTGTTCACATGGATGGGGTTCAACGCCCAGCTACTCTCCCAGGCGGCTCACAGAGCTTCTCTCTGGCGTCAGTCACGCGCGAACACGGACCTGGCCTCTTCCCCGCTATCCTATGGCCTTTCTCCAGTGTGAACTTTCCAGTGCCGGATGAGGGAAGCCCTTTGCCTGAAGGCCTTCCCGCACTCACTGCACTTATACGGCCTTTCTCCCGTGTGGATTCTGTGATGCTGAATGAGCACATGTTTGTGGCTAAAGGCTTTCCCGCACTCGCTGCACACATAGGGCTTCTCGCCATTGTGGACCCTCTGGTGCGCGATGAGGTCGGAGCTCTGGGTAAAGAATTTCCCACACTCGATGCACTCGTAGGGCCGTGCCCCGGTGTGAACGCTCCAGTGTTTGATGAGTCTGTATTTGTGACCAAAGTATTTCCCACACTCGCTGCACTCGTACGGCCTTTCCCCAGTGTGGACGCTCTCGTGCTGAACAAGTGTGGACTTGTGGCTGTAGGCTTTCCCACATTCGCTGCATTTATAAGGCCTGGCTCCGGTGTGAACTCTTTGGTGTACAATCAGGTTGGAGCTGTGATTAAAAACTTTCCCACAGATGCCACACTCATAGGGCATTTCTCCAGTGTGGATCCGCCGGTGCTGAGCAAGTATGGGTTTGCGGCTGAAGGTTTTCCCACATTCGCTGCACTCGTACGGCCTCTCTCCAGTGTGGACTCTCTGGTGCTGGACGAGCGAGTCTTTGCGGCTGAAGGCTTTCCCACATTCGCCGCATTCATAATGCCTTTGTCCGCCGTGCAAGGCCTCCACACACTTGCCGTCCCCGTGGGGGGCGCAGTGCTGGGAACTGCCTGAGCGAGCTGAGACGTCCTGACGGCCCTCCCCAGGCACAAAGGGCACCTCCCGGGGCTGGACAGGGCAGCTGTTCACCAGAAAGGCCCGGCCCCCGTCTCTTCGGAAGGGCTTCTCTTCACGACGCTGTTTCTGCTGCCGAAGATTCCCGTGGAGCCAGAACTGTTTCCCACACGGTTTCTGCCCCGAGTGTGTTTCTTGGTGCTCAGCCAAGTGTGAAATGTCTTTTAGGACCAGGCCACCTGCCTCACCGGAGAAGGCTTGCTGGGTGGAAGGGCCTGACTTGAGAGTCCCGACCTGTGACACTCCTTCTGCAGAAACACTTGGCTCTAAAGGTATCTCCTCATCCTCCATTCCGGGGCAAGAACCTGAAAGCAGACAAACGCTGGTGAAGTTCAAGTTGACGCAGTCTCGTTACAAACGTGTCTCCCAGCCCTAACCGGTGTGGCTCAGTGGATAGAGTGTCAGCCTGCGGACTGAAGGGTCCCAGGTTCGATTCCGGTCAAGGGCATGTACCTGGGTTGCGGGCACATCCCCAGTAGGGGGCGTGCAGGAGGCAGCTGATCAATGTCTCTCTCTCATTGATGTTTCTAACTCTCTATCCCTCTCTCTTCCTCTCTGTAAAAAATCAAAAAAATATATTTTTAAAAAAACAAACACACAAAAAAACAAACGTGTCTCCCAGAATGAAGAGCAAGGTCATAGCTCAAGCTGAGCAAGGTCATAGCTCAGGTTGAGTAAAGGGCTTCCACGTAGCAGTTTACATCAAAGGTCATAGAAGGGGCCCTCGCTGGTTGGCTCTGCAGATAGAGCATCGGCCTATGGACTGAAGGGTCCCAGGTTCGATTCTGGTCAAGGGCACATGCTTGGTTGCAGGCTCAGTCCCCAGTAGGGGGCATGCAGGAGGCAGCTGATCAATGAGTCTCTCTCATCATTGGTGTTTCTATCTTGCTCTCCCCTTTCCCTTCCTCTCTGAAATCAATAAAAAAAAAATTTTTAACAAAAAAATTAAGGTCATAGCCGAAACCGGTTTGGCTCAGTGGATAGAGCGTCGGCCTGCGGACTAAAAGGTCCCAGGTTCGATTCCGGTCAAGGGCATGTACCTCGGTTGCGGGCACATCCTCAGTGGGAGGTGTGCAGGAGGCAGCTGATTGATGTTTCTCTCTCATCGATGTTTCTAGCTCTCTATCCCTCTCCCTTCCTCTCTGTGAAATATCAATAAAATAAATAAATAAATAAACAAACAAACAAACAAACAAACAAACAAACAAAGGTCATAGAATGGAAGAGGCCTTGACCGGGGGCGGAAACAAATGTGGGGTACAGCCCAGGAAAGCCAGGGTCTCCGATGACGTCATCATAAGCAGCTTTCAGCAAGGCCTTGGCTGCTGGGGACAGGTGAGAGCTGTGTACAAGGTTTGTCCCCTGAAGAGGTACAGCTGAATCGCTGGAATTTAAGGACTCTCTGGGGGCTGTGGAGAGTGGACACATTCAGTTCAGGCAAGCGTTCGAGAGCACTGCAGAGGGAGCAGTGGAGAGGAGCAGGTGTGATGTGGAGGCAGAGGATGGGGACAGACGGAGGCCCAAGGGCAGAGCACAAAATGAAAGTGTCATGAATGGGAAGTAAAGACAAAAAAGAAATGTGGCCAGTGGCCTTGGCGCTAAAACCACTGTGGGCACCGAGAGGGTAGGGACTGCCTGGGACCCCGCCTGCAGGACACCCCCAGCGCCCACTCACCAGGACCACACCCACTCTGAGCGTCTCTGGTCCTGGCTGGACTCATGTGTGCCCAGTCCGATACCCGGGGTTCGCTGCCCAGCTCCAGTGGGGCTGCCCCACGGGACACGGACGATGCATAGCCTAAGGAAAAGACAGGACAGGTAACTGGGTGGCACTGGCCTGTGTGACCCACCAATCAGAGGAGAGAATGGATTATAATAAAATCTAGTGGCCCGGTGCATGAAATTTGTGCACATTAAAAGGGGATTAATTGGAGGAAATAATTTAATATTGCTATTTGCCCTTTCTCTATAATAGAAGTGTCAGAGATGAAAGAAAATTAGTAAAATGTATATGAAAACCTTCCTCCTGTCAGAGTCTGGGGCGCACCACGGGACCCAGAGTCAAGTCCCCGCCCACCCACATGCACCTCAAAATCGTGTGAGACCCAGACCCGGCTGCCCTCCCTCCCCCCACATTGGGCTAGATCCAGACCTGGCCAGTCCCACCCTTGTCAAGCCCTGCTGGGCAGGGGGCATAGCCTCAGGTCCCCTGGCCCAGCGCCAGGATGGGGGGCATGGCCTGAGGTCCCCCAGCCCAGACTGGGGCAGGAGGTGTGCCTTGAGGTCCTCCATCAAGCCCTGCCAGATGGGGGACACAGCCTGAGATCCCCTGTCAAGCCCCGCTGGGTGGGGGACACAGCCTGAAGTCCCCTGTCAAGCCCTGCCGGGTGGGAGATGTGGCCTGAGGTCCCCCAGCTTGACTCCAGGGAGAGGGGCGCAGCCTGAGGTCCCCTGTCAAGCCCCACGGGGGCAGGGGAGGGCACAGCCTCAGGTCCCTGCTGATTGCTCGTTAAGGCTCCTGATGGGAACTTGGCCTCAGCTGTGGGTGCAGCCATCTTTGTGACGGAGTGATGGTTAATTAGCATATTCCCTCTTTGTCAGATAGGATAACCTCGAAGTAGGGTCTTACAGGAATAGCCCAGTGGTCCCCCCAAGCAGGGACCAGCCATACTGATGCCTACATTCTGTCGCAGGCAGTCCACCAGGAATGTCAGCTGCAGGAAGGAGGGGAGCGCTGGGGCGCAGGGTGCCGTGGTCCGGGACAGAGGCACCCAGTCAGGGCGAGGACTAAGATGCATATGACCCACTGCGTGCCTGTGAGACCCCTCCCTCCTAGGCCATCCTTCAGGGCAGCAGGCATTGGGGCTGCTCAGGAGTCCGCGGTGGCCGTGCACACAGCTCATGCCGGGCACCTACTCCAGGGAACTGGGGAGGGAGGTGGTACCCATGGCTGCGACACAGGAAGGGCCAGGATGCCCCCCTCTGGAAAACAGGAGGGGCAGAGCCCAGTCCAGGACCCTGGGGTGGGCGTGAGGGGCTTACCCAGCGAGGCCAGAAGTGCGAAGTTCTCCAGCATCACGTCACGGTACAGATGTCTCTGAGCCTCACCCAGGAGCCCCCACTCCTCCGGGGAGAAGTACACAAACACGTCCTCCACGTTCACCTGCGCCTGCCAATGGGGAGAGCGGGTCCACGGGCAGCCACTCCCCCACACCCTCACTGCCCACACTCACCACGGCAGCCAGTTCTGAGGCGGCTAGGACCATGCTTACCGGACGCCCAGGCTGAGCTCACCTTTCTCCCTTCAGCACCCGGTACCGGGCCCAAGGGCCACGAGGGCACACGCCTTTCCACGTGCACACCAGCCTCTTAGGGTGACTCTGTCTCACACCTGGCCCCACACCCAGGCATCGGCCTCTACCAGCCCCTGCCTGCTCACTGACGGCACTGCCACTGCCTCCTCCACCGGTCTGCATGCCATCATCTACCTTTCGGACATCTGCACCCTGAACCCTCCCCAGCACTCCCATCCGGGTCCAGGAGGAGCAGTGTTCTCTGGGAGATCTCAGACCCTTCCTATGGTCACAGGTGAGCTGATATCCACAGGGAGTTACTTCTACCACTGACCTCCCCGTCACCACTGGGGGAGCATCGACCCTCACAGCTGGTAAGGCCCAAAACCTGGGGTTAGTGCTCTCTCTCTCTCTCACATCAGAGAATCTGGCCCAATCACGTCCACACAGCTGACCTCTGACCCGCCCATCATTGCCTCTCACCCAGCCTCCTCGCTGGGCTGCACCGTAACCCACTGGCCCTCACCCCACAGTCTGTTCTCCGCTTGGAACCCAGAGCGAGCCTGTTAAACCTACGTCAGATCACCTCTCTCCTCAGCCCTACACGTGCCATGGCTACACCACCCTCAGAGCAGAGGCCTAGCCGTAGCTGGTGTGGCTCAGTGGACAGAGCGTCGGCCTGCGGACTGAAGGGTCCCGGGTTCCATTCCGGTCAAGGGCACATGCCCAGGTGCGGGCTCGATCCCCAGTGGGGGGAGTGCAGGAAGCAGCCAATCGATGATTCTCATCATTGATGTTTCTCTCCCTCTCCCTTCCTCTCTGAAATTAAAAAAATAAATAAATCCTATATAATAAAAGGCTAATATGCAAATCAACCGAACAGCAGAATGACCAGTTGCTATGACGCACACTGACCACCAGGGGGCAGACGCTCAGCCAGAAGCCGGGCTCACGGCTGGCGAGCACAGCGGCAATGGCGGCAGCCTCTCCTGCCTCCGTGGCAGCGCTAAGGATGTCCAACTGACCGGCTTAGACCCGCTACCTGCGCCGTCAGTCAGACATCCCCCAAGGGTGCAGGCCAGGCTGAGAGACCCCCCAGAGTGCATGGATTTCGTGCACCAGTCCTTTAGTAAATAAATAAGTTAAAAATGATAACAGAGCCAAAACCGGTTTGGCTCAGTGGATAGAGCGTCGGCCTGTGGACTGAAGGGTCCCAGGTTCGATTCCGGTCAAGGGCACGTAACTTTGTTGCGGGCACATCCCCAGTAGGGGGTGTGCAAGAGGCAGCTGATCGATGTTTCTCTCTCATCGATGTTTCTAACTCTCTATCCCTCTTCCTTCCTCTCTGTAAAAAATCAATAAAATATATTTAAAAAAAAAAAAAAAAAAAAAAAAAAAAATGATAACAGACCCTAACCGGTTTGGCTCAGTGGATAGAGCGTCGGCCTGCGGACTGAAGGGTCCCAGGTTCGATTCCGGTCAAGGGCATGTACCTTGGTTGTGGGCACATCCCCAGTGGGGGGTGTGCAGGAGGCAGCTGATCGATGTTTCTAACTCTCTATCCCTCTCCCTTCCTCTCTGTAAAAAATCAATAAAATACTTAAAAAAAAATGATAACAGAACCCTAACTCCCAGCCACCTGCTTTTGATGCCTGGTATTTAAGGACTTGAGAACTCCGATCCCCGTCTCTCCTCCAAGTATTTGCACTTTCCACCCCTCATTCCATGGCTACCAGGAATGGGAACCCTTCCGTTCAACCCCAGGCTGGGACCCGGGACCCTGGGCTGGGGCTTTCTCCAGGGTCTGCAGCCTCGAGAACTGTGGGCGTGCATGTGGCCTCTGACACCACAATCCTAGAGACCAGGGGGGTGGGGAGGGGATCAGGGGTCACGGCATCCTCCCCTCACCTGTACAGGGTCCATAATCACTCCCGAGCTCCTGGGAACCTGTGGGGAGAGGGAGACTGTGAGAGACCAGCAGCCAGGAAGGGGCCTCAATGGCTCATGCCTGTCCCCTCGGCCTGCCCTGCCCCGCCACCGAGACCCAGGGCTGCCGCCCACCTTCTGTGCTCAGGCCTCAGAGCTGCCGAAGGCTATGACCTCGGACTGGGTCTCCCTCTTGCTGTGCCTCACTGTCCTCGTCATCTCCCCACCCCGTGCGCCAAGTCTGTGCTCCTCTGAGCAGCCTGTGGAATTCTTATAAAACCCTCCAACCGCAGGACCAGAGTGGCTCAGTGACTGAACTTCGACCTATGAACCAGGAGGTCACAGTTCAATTCCCAGTCAGGGCACATGCCCGAGGTGGGGGCTCGATCCCCAGTGTCGGGTGTGCAGGAGGCAGCCTGCTCACATCATAAATGATTCTCTCTCCCCCTCCCTCTCTGAAATCAATCTATGTATATAAAACCCTAATATGCAAATAGACCAAACAGCGGAACAGTCGCTATGACGTGTGCTGGCCACCAGGGGGCGTGCGCAGAACATGGTGGGCGCCAGCAGCAGGTGGCGATGCACAGAAGGTGGCGGGCGGCCCTGACTGGTTTGGCTTCGTGGATAGAGCCTCGGCCTGAGGACTGAAGGGTCCCAGGTTTGATTCCGGTCAAGGGCATGTACCTTGGTTGTGGGCACATCCCCAGTGGGAGGTGTGCAGGAGGCAGCTGATCGATGTTTCTCATCGGTGTTTCTGACTCTCTATCCCTCTCCCTTTCTCTCTGTAAAAAATCAATAAAATATATTAAAAAATATATATAAAAGAAGGTGGCGGGCGTCGGCCGCAGCAGGATGTTGGAGCAGGTGAGCGGGGGCACGAGACCAAGGCGGGGTGCCGGTCGCTGTCATTGGGGCCAGCCTCTGGTGGTTACTGAAAATGCTTTGCTCCCGGGTACGGGGGTCCTGCCTGGCACTCACACCTGCTGCCCATGCTGGCCCTGCTCACACCCGCTGCTGGGACCAGTCCCAGTCGCTCCACAGTCAGGGCGTGGGGTTAGGGTGTGGGGTCAGGGCGTGGGGTCAGCGTGTGGGGTCAGCGTGTGGGGTCAGGGCGTGGGAGTGGCAGCCCCCGCTCTGCTGCAGGCAGATGGGGACCACGGGGCTCACAGCGGGAGGGGCCGGGCCGGGGCGCAGAGGATGGGCCAAGACCCACCATCCTCTGTGCCCACCACAGCCTCCTGGCCCTTCCTTTCAAGGTGCACGAATCCGTGCACTGGGCCCCCACTCATATATATTCTTTTTTTAAAAAAAAACACCTCAAACCGTGCCCCTCCGCTGGGAACCTCCCATGGCTCCCATCGCCCTGGGAATGACGGCGGAGCTGCTGCAGCTGACGTTGCAGATTCCGGCCCCGCGGACAACACTGCCCGTCTCCCGGAGGCCCGGCTGGTCGCCTCCCCGTCTCCGTCCGTCACGCCGCGTCCCCTCAAACTGCCGGTCAGACGGGGCCCCACCACGAGCGCCCCCACGGCCCGGACTGGGCAGCCCTCCTTGGAGGCTTGAGGATTCCGGGGATGGAGGTCGGGGAGGAGCCGGGGGCGCAGCACCCACCTGCGCGGGCTCCGCCTTCGGAAGCTGAGGGCAAGGGGAGACGGGGGAACAGAGGGCCTGACTGGCGGGAGACAAGGGCGAGGAGCCGGGCCGTCTCTGTTCCGGGAAGAACCGCCTCCGCGCCTGTCACCGCGGGTCGGACACGGCGTCCAGCGGAAGGAGGAGGTGGACTCCTCCAAAAGCAAAATGTCCGCCCCTGAAGGAAACAGGAAGTCCCGCCCTGACGTCTTCCCCACGCACGGAGACGACCCTTCCCGGGGTCTTCATTGGCCCTGCGCCGCCGAGGCTTCTGGGTAATGTAGTTCTCCCAAGCACCAACCGTGGAGACGTGCATCGGACGCCACCTCCTGGGCAAAGGTAGAATCACAGAGCTAGCGGCGCCTGGAAAGGGAGGACTAGGCGGAGCTTCCCTCTCCTTTCCTCTCTGAAATCAATAACAATGTATTTCTTTCTTTAAAAAACGTATTTTATTGGTTTTTTCCAGAGAGGAAGGGAGAGGGATAGAGTTAGAAACATCGATGAGAGAGAAACATTGATCAGCTGCCTCCTGCACACCACCCACTGGGGATGTGCCCGCTACCAAGGTACATGCCCTTGACCGGAATCGAACCTGGGACCCTTCAGTCCGCAGGCCGATGCTCTATCCACTGAGCCAAACCGGTTATGGCAGGGGTCAGCAAACTCATTACTCAACAGAGCCAAATATCAACAGTACAATGATTGAAATTCCTTTTGAGAGCCAAATTTTTTAAAAAATATATTTTTATTGCTTTTTTACAGAGAGGAAGAGAGAGGGATAGAGAGCTAGAAACATCGATGAGAGAGAAACATCGATCAGCTGCCTCCTGCACACCTCCCACTGGGGATGTGCCCGCAACCAAGGTACATGCCCTTGACCGGAATCGAACCTGGGACCCTTCAGTCCGCAGGCCGACGCTCTATCCACTGAGTCACACCGGTTAGGGAAGGGGTTGGCAAACTCATTAGTCAACAGAGCCAAATATTAACAGGACGATTGAAATTTCTTTTGAGAGCCAAATTTTTTAAACTTAAACTTCTTCTAACGCCACTTCTTCAAAATAGACTCGCCCAGGCCGTGGTATTTTGTGGAAGAGCCACACTCAAGGGGCCAAAGAGCCGCATGTGGCTCGCGAGGCACAGTTTGCCGACCACAAGTAGGGCAATAACAATATATTTTAAAAAAGAAAAGGAAAGTCCTAACCGGTGTGGCTCAGTGGATAGAGCGTCGGCCTGCAGACTGAAGGGTCCCGGGTTCGATTCCGGTCAAGGGCATGTACCTTGGTTGCGGGCACATCCCCAGTGGGGGGTGTGCAGGAGGCAGCTGATCGATGTTTCTCTCTCATCGATGTTTCTGACTGTCTATCCCTCTCCCTTCCTCTCTGTAAAAAAATCAATAAAATATATTTTAAAAAATTAAAAAAGAAAAAAGAAAAGGAAAGACTGGGGCCCCAGCTTTTAAGGGAAACTGAAATCCAGGTCCATCCGTAAGAACTGGCTCTGGTTGAGATCTGGTGGAATTCTGGACCCTATCTCTTCAGCTCTACTCCCTTAACCGTTAGCGCCTAGGGAACTACATTTCCCAGAAAGCACTGCGCTCCGCGGCGCTGATGCTCGGCCAATGAAAACGGTCGTTTCCCCGAGGGCCGACGTTCTGGGCGGGATTTCCGGCGTGGCCTCAGCGGCGTTGACTTTGGGCGGTTCTGAGGGGCCGGGTCAGTGTCTTCAGTCACCGGGTGGCTGGTTTGTCTGCGGGGTGACAAGAGGGGGCGGAGCCAGACGAGGCTGAGGCTGAGGCTGAGGCTGCCGCCCTGGGTGACCCCCACTCTGCGTCGGGGGATCGGGGCGACCAGGTCCTCCACTCCCCGTCCTGGTCCCCGCACAGAGTCCGATGGCGGCGGCCGGGCGCCTCGGTGAGTGCGTCCCCGGGCCTCCCCCCCACCCCCCCGCGCCCCGGTGAGCGCCCCCCGGCGCCCCCGTGAGCGCCCCCCGCGCCCCCGTGAGCTCCGCCTGCTCAGGGAAGTCAGTGCCGGGGACCAGGAGTTCTGGTGGCCATAGCAGGGCGGGGAGGGGGGGGGGATGGCCGATCTGGGTGGGTTTTCAGAACCCGATGGGCCGCCCTGGCCGGTGTGGCTCAGTGGATAGAGCGTCGCCTGCAGGACCGAAGGGTCCCGGTTGGATTCGGGTCAAGGGCACAGGCCCGGGTTGCGGGCTGGGTCCCCAGTGAGGGGCGTGCAGGAGGCAGCGATCCATGATTCTCTCTCATCATGGATGTCTCTGTCTCTCTCTCCCTTCCTCCCTGAAATCAATAAAAATATTTAAAAAAAAAAAAAAACCGCCAGGCTTGTGCTGCCGCTGTTGCTCAGGTGGCTGAGTGCCGCCCCGGGCACCCCGAGGTGGCTGGGTTGGTTGCTGGTCGGGGCCCCTGCCCATTGTGGGCTCAGTTCCCAGTGGGTGGCGTGGAGGAGGCCTGGTTCCCGCTCATCAATCTCTCTCTCTAAAAAAAAAAAAAATCAATTAAAAATATAAAAACTGTACAGGCTTCCGTGCCGCATCAGACGTGGCCGTGACAGGCGGTAATTCTCAGGACAGACACTGAGTACCTGACACCCAGGAACGAGTTTGACCCAAGCTACAGCCCCCCTGGGTGGGCGCCCTCATCCTTCCCATTTTACAGGTGACAACACTGAGGCACAGGGAGATCACGCAGCTGCTGAGGGGCACCCCTGAGGATGGGGCCCAGGTGCTGTGAGGGTGCGCGGCTGAGCCCGTGGGGCCCACACCGTTGCCCACGGGGGTGCTTCCAGACCAGGCGGAGGTGAGCCAGGGGGTTCCCGGTGTCTGCTCCTCCTCCCCCGACGGTCCTTCCACCTGAGATCTCTGGGAAGTGGCCGCCCAAGGCCAGGGCGTTGAGTCCTGACCAGGGATTGTCTGGATTGGCCCCCCCCTCCCCGTTTCTGGCAGCCAGTGGCACCCGCAGAGATGATCAGGAGATGATGCGGGCGGCGAGGCGGAGCTGGGAATGCACTGGGCCTGGTGGAGGCAGCGGGAAGCAGCAATGGGACCTGGAACCCAGCCTGAAGCGCTGGGCCTCCATCCTGATGGTGTGGGAGCCAGGGAACCGCTGGAGAAGAGGCGGGGGGTGGGGGGGATGATGTGACCCAGACTTGACACGCTTTTTAGAGAGCAGACTGTGGGGTTGCAGGGAGGCCGGGGAGGAGGCCACGTGGCTGTGGAGGTCGGAGACGTGTGGAGTCTGTGTATGGATTTTAAGTAGATCTGAGCAAACTTTCTTTTTTCTTTTTTTTCTTTTTTTTAATATATCTTTATTGATTTCAGAGAGGAAGGGAGAGGGAGAGAGAGTTAGAAACATTGATGAGAGAGAAACATCGATCAGCTGCCTCCTGCACACCTCCCACTGGGGATGTGCCCGCAACCAAGGTACATGCCCTTGACCGGAATCGAACCTGGGACCCTTGAGTCCGCAGGCCGACGCTCTATCTACCGAGCCACACCGGCTAGGGGCTTTTTTAATTTATTGATTTGAGAGAGAGAGAAGGAGGGAGAAAGAAACATCGGTTTGTTGTTCCACTTATTTTTTTTTTTAAATATACTTTTATTGATTTCAGAGAGGAAGGGAGAGGGAGGAGAGATAGAAACATCCATGATGAGAGAGAATCATCAGTCGGCTGCCTCCTGCACGCCCCCTACTGGGGATGGAGCCCGCAACCCAGGCATGTGCCCTTGACCAGAATCGAACCCAGGACCCTTCAGTCCGCAGGCTGACGCTCTATCCACTGAGCCACACCAGGTAGGGCTGTTGTTCCATTTATTGGTTGATTCTTATGTGTGTCCTGACCGGGGATCGAACCCGCAACCTGGATGTATAGAGGACAAAGCTCTAACCCACGGAGCTACCCAGCCAGGGCCGTCCAAGAGGCCTTTCTCATGTGGTAGGAGGGGGAGAGAAGTGGAGAGTCAGGGGTGACTCTGCGATGTTTGGCCTTAGTAGCTAAAAACAAGGAAGTGCTAGGTGAGAGTCAAAGTTGATGTGAGAGAAATTTTTTCTTTTAAATCCTCACCCGAGGATACTTCCCTCTGGATTTCTAGAGAGAGTGGGAGAGAGAGGGAAAGACCGAGAGGAACATCGATGTGAGAGAAACACATCTATTGGTTGCCTCCCGCACGCGCCCCGACCAGGGCCCCGATAGGGAGGAGCCTGCAACCGAGGCACGTGCCCTGGACCGGAAAGAATCGAACCCGGTGCCGAAACCGGTTTGGCTCAGTGGATAGAGCGTCGGCCTGCGAACTGAAAGGTCCCGGGTTCGATTCCGGTCAAGGGCATGTACCTTGGTTGTGGGCACATCCCCAGTGGGAGGTGTGCAGGAGGCAGCTGATCGATGTTTCTCTCTCATCGATGTTTCTAGCTCTCTATCCCTCTCTCTTCCTCTCTGTGAAATATCAATAAAATATATTAAAAAAAAAAAAAAAAAAAAAAAAAAAAAAAAAAGAATCGAACCCGGGACCCTTTGGTCTGCAGGCCGACGCTCTAACCACTGGGAAACCTGGCCAGGTGTAAGAGTGGGCTTCAGTGGGAATAGTAGGCTCCAGGTTTTGCCCGTGTTGAACTGAGATGTTCCAGAGACTTTTTTTTTTTTTAAATATATTTTATTGATTTTTTACAGAGAGGAAGGGAGAGGGATAGAGAGTTAGAAACATCGATGAGAGAAACATCGATCAGCTGCCTCCTGCACACCTCCCACTGGGGCTGTGCCCGCCACCAAGGTACATGCCCTTGGCCGGAATCGAACCCGGGACCCTTCAGTCCGCAGGCTGACGCTCTATCCACTGAGCCAAACCGGTTTCGGCTTCCAGAGACTCTTGAGTGGATCTCAGTGGCACCTGGACCCAAGTCTGGGGTTCAGGTGAAGGGTCCAGGTGGAGACACCCAGGCCGCCGATGGTGGACGGACCACGCGGGAGCTGTGGGTCAGAGACCGCAGCGGCCGCTTCAGTCCTGGTGGCAGTGCCGTGAGGTCACGACGGGAGTGCGGGGCCAAGGGCTGTTCTCTTGCTGGCTACCCCCTTAGGGGTGGGGGGCTTCACAAAGGCACCTGAGGGAGAGTTGGGGCCATGGGGGGAGGGGTTGCGGGAGGGAGGAGGGGAATGGACAAGAGATGGATGTGCCGTAGCCGGTGTGGCTCAGTGGATAGAGCGTCGGGCTGTGGACCGAAGGAACTTGGGTTCGATTTTGGTCAAGGGCACGCCCTTGGTTGCAGGCTCCTCCCGGGTTGGGACGGGTGCAAGAGACAACCAATAGATGTGTTCCTCTCACATGGATGTTTCTCTCTGTCTTTCCCTCTCCCCCACTCTCCCTAAAAACCTATGGGGAAATATCCTCGGGTGAGGATTAAAAAGGAGAGAGACGAGGGGGTGTGAGGGGTGCGGGAAGAGATTGGACAAAAATCTTATATCTATGGATGAAGACAGTGGCCGGGGGTAAGGGCATGGGGTGGGGTGGGGAATCAGGTGGAGGGGAGCTATGGGGGAAAAAAAGAGGAACACCTGTAATAATCTGAACAATAAAGATTTATTAAAAACTAAAAAAAATAAAAATAATAAAAATATATTAAAAATGAATAAATAAATTTAAAAATATTATGTAGCAACATAAAAAAAAAAAAGAAGAAGAGAGACGGATGTGGAGATGTGGCAGTGAGGTGGCAGGGAAGGTGTGGCTCGCAGGCTCTGAGCTTTGCTGGATTAGTTCGGATCCAGGGGGGGCACGTGGGCCTGGGCCTCGTTAGCGGCAGAGGAAGCTGAGGCTGCTGAGGGGACACTTTGCAGCAGAGACGTGAGTGAAGGCTGAGGGTGTCTGAAACCTGCGTGTGGTTCCAGGTGGCTGAGGAGAGAGCGAGCGTCAGGGTCGAGCAGGGAGGCCTGGGTAGGATGGGATTCCTTTTTTTTTTAAAGCAGAGGTTCTCAACCTTTTTTTTTTTTTTTAATATATTTTATTAATTTTTTACAGAGAGGAAGAGAGAGGAGAGGGATAGAGAGTTAGAAACATCGATGAGAGAGAAACATCCATCAGCTGCCTCCTGCACACCTCCTACTGGGGATGTGCCCTCAACCAAGGTACGTGCCCTTGACCGGAATCGAACCTGGGACCTTTCCATCCGCAGGCCGACGCTCTATCCACTGAGCCAAACCGGTTTCGGCGGGATTCCTTTTTTTTAAAAAAATATATTTTTATTGATTTCAGAGAGGAAGGGAGAGGGAGAGAGAGATGGAAACATCCATGATGAGAGAGAATCATGGATCGGCTGCCTCCTGCACACCCCCCACTGGGGATCGAGCCCGCAACCCGGACATGTGCCCTTGGCCAGGGATTGAACCTGGGACCCTTCAGTGTGCAGGCCGACGCTCTATCCACTGAGCCACACCGGCCAGGGCCAGGACGGGATTCTGATCACATGTGCCAAGTCCTCCGGATGCCATGTGCACACGGGCGTGTGGTGAAGCCGGGAGATGCATGGAGGGGGAGGGGGGGCAGTGAGGGGTTGGGGACGCGAAGGGAGGTGCGGGAAGGAGTGGGGTGCACGTTCGGAGGCCGTGTAAACTGATGGCTTCAGACCCTCGTTTGTACTGGGGGCCGATGGACCCAAATTGGATGGTGGCCCAGGCCGGTGGCACAGTGGTCAGAGCTCCGGCCTGCATGCTGAAGGGTCCCCCGCACTTAATTCCCTCACATAGATGCTTTTTCCCCCGCACCCCGCTCTCTCTGTTCCTTCCCCGCTCTCCCACCCTGGCAGGGCCGTGTGACCTTTGAGGATGTGGCTGTGCACTTCTCCCGGGAGGAGTGGGGGCTCCTGGATGAGGCTCAGAGGTATCCGTACCGCACAGTGATGCTGGAGAACTTGGCGCCGATGGCCTCTCTGGGTGAGCGTCCCCTGCCCTCCCCGCCCCGAGGGTGCGCTGCCGCCCCTCTTCCCGAGCTGCCCGAAGCCTTGTGGGGATGAGGAACCCCCGCAGTCAGCCGGGTGCCTCACACCCTGGGCCTCTCCCTGGCCTGGTTCGACTGTGAGGGTCCATGCGGTTCTGTCCCCAGGCTCTGGCCTCTTCCTGTGTTTGACGTGGGATCTGCCTGTGGCAGGAATTGAGGCACCAGCACAGTCACAGCCTGAGGGGGTCGTCTGCCATGGGGTGGGCTGCCCTGACCCACCCGTCTTGTCTCTCCTGGTTTCCCACTGGGGATGGAGCCTGCAAACCAGGAATCGAACCATGACCTCCTGGCTCATAGGCCGATGCTCAGCCACGGAGCCATGCCGGTCAGGCAGTTGCTTTGATTTTTTCAGGGTCTGAACATACCCTTCTGGACTGTGTTCCTGTGTAACCAGCAGCTTCGGGCCCTCAGGAGCCGATCCTTGTGTCCCGGCTGCTCCTGAGGCCCCCACTGGCTTGGGAGCTTGTCAGAAAGTCCACCAGAAAGGCACACCCTTCCCCACACGGCCTCTGGCCCCTCCTCCTGCCACAGCCCCGGGACTCGGCTGGGTGTGTCGGATGCAGGTTTGTGAGGGTGCTGGCCCTCCCCCCGAGGCCCACGTCTCTTCCTCAGCTCGTCTCTGCTTCCAGGCTGCGGGCGTGGAGCAGAGGCTGAGGAGGGTGTGCCTGCAGGAGGAGTGCCCAGAATAAACCATCGCCAACACCGGAAGCTGCACTGTGGAGAGAAGCCCTTGGGAGGAGAAGAGGGGGCGCAGGGCGAGAAGGACTTTCCAGCCGGCACCGGTCTCACACAGCAGGAGACTCACAGTACAGGGGCGCCACGCAGGGCCGCCCAGCGTCACCCCAAAAGAAGGCAATACAGCCCTAACTGGTTTGGCTCAGTGGATAGAGCGTCAGCCTGCGGACTCAAGGGTCCCAGGTTCGATTCCAGTCAAGGGCATGTACCTTGGTTGCGGGCACATCCCCAGGAGGGGGTGTGCAGGAGGCAGCTGATTGATGTTTCTCTCTCATCGATGTTTCTGACTCTCTATTCCTCTCCCTTCCTCTCTGTAAAAAAATCAATAAAATATATTAAAAAAAAAAAAAAGAAGAAGGCAATACAAGTGCAGCGAGTGTGGGAAAGCCTGTGGTCAGAAATACTTAACTTGCGGAGCACCAGAGACTACACACCAGAGAGAGGCCGTACGAATGCAGCACATGTGGGAGGTTATTTAGCCATAAACCCAACCTTTTTGTGCAGCAAGTAGTTCACACTGGTGAAAGGCCTTACGGCTGTAGCGAATGCGGGAAATCCTTCAGCCGCAAGGCCGACCTCATCCAGCCCCGGAGAGTTCACACCGGAGAGAAGCCCTTTACGTGCAGTGAGTGTGGGAAAGCCTTCAGGCATCGCTCCACGCTCACCCAGCACCGCGGGGTCCACACTGGGGTGAGGCCTTTTGAGTGCAGCGAATGTGGGAAATCCTTTAGCTTCAGCTCGGGCCTCGTGAAACACCGGCGAGTTCACACTGGAGAAAGGCCTTACGAGTGCACCGAATGTGGGAAATTCTATAGCCACAAGGCGAGTCTTACTGCTCACTGGCAAGTTCACACTGGAGAAAGGCCTTACGAGTGCACTGAATGTGGGAAATTTATAGCCACAAGGCGAGTCTTACTGCTCACTGGCAAGTTCACACGGGAGAAAGGCCTTACTGCGGACAACGGTTCAGTGAGAATTCGAGCCTGGGCAAGCACCAGAGGGTGCACCCCGGAGCGAGGCCTTATGAGTGCGGGGAATGTGGGAAATGTTTTCGCTGCAGCTCCAGCCTGGTTAAACATCGGAGGACTCACACCGGAGACGCAGCAGGAGTGTGGTGATTGTGGGAAACCCTTTAGCCAGCGTTTCAACCTCATTCAACACCAGAAAGTCCACAGAGGAGAGAGGTCTTGAATGTAGCTCATGTGGACAAGCCTTTAACCTAAAGTCTGTCGGATCCGAAGGGACGCTCCACACCCAGGAAGGCCTGTGGACACTGACCACGCAGAGAGGTTCAGCCAAAGCTTCCTTAACCTCCTCCAACACCGGACGTTCGGGCTGGAGAAAGGTCTCAGGAGTGCAGGGCACCTGCTGTCCCTGGTCACCCCACCCCAGTGTTCCCAACGGGGGCACACGCCCACGGGGGGGCAGTTTGATTTTTTTTTTTAAACCTATTTTTATTGATTTCAGAGAGGAAGGGGAGGGGAGAGAGAGAGAAACATCAATGTTGAGAGAGAATCATTGATTGGCTTCCTCCTCCACACCCCCTACTGGGGATTGAGCCCGGAACCCGGGCATGTACCCTCGACCAGAATCGAACCTGGGACCTTCCAGTCTGCAGGCCGACACTATCCACTGAGCCAAACCGGCTAGGACGGTGGTTTGATTTTTAAAGGGGGCAGCTCGAGAATTGAATTATTAACAGTGAATTTTTTGCATTTCTTATGGTTCTAGGGGCCTCATCTACAGTATATAAATAGATATTGTGACATATTTATGCCTTTCAGTTCTCTCATATGTTTTCAAACTTTACTTGCTTTTTTCATATCACTTCATCTTTTTTTTTTTTTTTTAACAATTTCTTAGTGATTTCTTCCTGAGTACTGCAGCTGTCCTTCCGTTCTTTTATTTTTCTCTTTCGTGGATGCCATGTTCTTTGGAAGCTTGTTTAGACCAAGCTCATGGCCATTTAGGCTTCCTCCATGTGAACAGCAGTTCACTTTTTGAATAATAAGAATTATACGTTGCAGGGGGGGTGGCATCAGGATTTAGGATGATTAGGGAGAATCATTGATCGGCTGCCTCCTGCACGCCCCCCACTGGGGATCGAGCCCACAACCCAGGCATGTGCCCTTGACCGGAGTCAAACCTGGGACCCTTCAGTCCACAGGCCGACGCTCTATCCCAGGGGTCCTCAAACTACAGCCCGCGGGCCACATGCGGCCCGCCGAGGACATTGATCCGGCCCGCCGGGGGCCGCTGCCTGTCCTGCTTAGCAGCCAACTCGTCCCGGGCCCACAGTGCGCATAGGAATTTGTTCATAGGTTTTTTTTTAAACTATAGTCCGGCCCTCCCACGGTCTGAGGGACAGGGAACTGGCCCCTGTTTAAAAAGTTTGAGGACCCCTGCTCTATCCACTGAGTAAAGCCAGCTAGGGCTCTTCATGAATATTTCTAGCTCTCCTTCTCCCTTCCTCTCTGAAATTAATAAAATAAAAAATTTTTAAAAAAGAAGTGACTGATAAACGCATACTAGTAATTAAGTGGAACAACAAATTGATGCTTCTCTCTCCCTTTCCCTTTCTCTCTAAAAATCAATCAACAGCCGAAACCAGTTTGGCTCAGTGGATAGAGCATCGGCCTGCGGACTGAGGGGTCCCGGGTTCGATTCCGGTCAAGGGCATGTACCTTGGTTGCGGGCACATCCCCAGTGGGGGGTGTGCAGGAGGCAGCTGATGGATGTTTCTCTCTCATCGATGTTTCTAACTCTCTATCCCTCTCCCTTCCTCTCTGTAAAATATCAATAAAATATGTTAAAAAAAAAAAAAAAAGAGAACCCTCCACTCTAAAAAAAAAAAAAAAGAGCATCGGCCTGTGGACGGAAGGGTCCCGGGTTCGATTCCGGTCAAGGGCACGTACCTTGGTTGCGGGTAGGAGGTGTGCAGGAGGCAGCTGATCGATGTTTCTCTCTCATTGATGTTTCTAACTCTCTATCCCTCTCCCTTCCTCTCTGTATAAAATCAATAAAATATATTTAAAAAAATAAAAATAAAAATCAATCAATAAAAAAAGATAGTATAGAGTTGGGGCCAGATCGGGGCCAGGGCTGCCTTAGCT
The DNA here is from genome assembly GCF_963455305.1 of Plecotus auritus. Classification (NCBI taxonomy): domain Eukaryota; kingdom Metazoa; phylum Chordata; class Mammalia; order Chiroptera; family Vespertilionidae; genus Plecotus; species Plecotus auritus. The sequence goes on along the minus strand of NC_137785.1, from coordinate 2,450,121 downwards.
AGAACGGAAGCCTGGGAAAGCTTCCCCTGAGAGGTGATGCTGACGCACAGGGAGGGTGCAGAGAGACCGCCCCACAGACACCTGGGGACAGGGCGAGGGAAAGGCTGCAGAAGCCGCAGGAGTCGGGCAAGTTCAAGGCCATCTGGGTGGGTGCCCTGAGCGAGGGAAGGAGAGCCCTGCAGGCCGCTGTGGGCGGCTCGTGGATTGTAAGAGTGATGGGAGCCCCTGAGGGGGAGACCCGGGCATCCGTGGAGCCGTTTTTCCAGTATCTTACAAGCCCAGGCCACTCTAGTCTTGGCACAGAGCAACAGTTCTGAGCTGGGAACAGCCTCAAGAAGCAACTAACTGGCCCTGGCTGGTTTGGCTCGGTGGATAGAGCGTCGGCCTGCGGACTGAAGGGTCCCGGGTTCGATTCCGGTCAAGGGCATGGACCTTGGTTGTGGGCACATCCCCAGTGGGAGGTGTGCAGGAGGCAGCTGATCGATGTTTCTCTCATCGATGTTTCTAACTATCCCTCTCTGTAAAAAATCAATTTAAAAAAAAGAAGAAGCAACTAACTGGCCCGGCCGGTGTGGCTCAGTGGTTGAGTGTCAACCTGAACCAGGAGGTCACGGTTCGATTCCAGGTCAAGGCACAGGCCTGGGTGGTGGGCTCCATCCCCAGTGTGTGTGGGGGGGGGCGTGCAGGAGGCAGCCGATCAATGGTTCTCTCTCATCATGGATGTTTCTCTTCCCCTCTCCCCTCCTCTCTGAAATCAATAAATATAAAACAAAATAAGGCGAATATCCAATAGCATTTCTTTAAGAAAACCAAAAGCAGCTAACTGAATGGAAGACGTTGTCAGAGGGCCCCACACATTCCAACACAAGGAAGTATCAGGCGCTGGAGGGATTACAGCCCACTTTGTTTATTTAAATATATTTTTACTGATTTCACAGAAGCACGGGAGAGAGAGAAACATCAGTGATGAGGGGGAACCACCCATCGGCTGCCTCCTGCGCGCCCCACACTGGGGATGGAGCCCCCAACCCAGGCAGGTGCCCGGACCACATGCCCCGGGGAACGGAACCTTGAACTCCCGGGTCACAGGTCGATGCTCCACCACTGAGCCAGCGCCCCCCCCCCCCGCTGCCCCCCCCCCCGCCCCCCCGGGCTGGGCTCCCTTTTCAGATACAACGTTGCGGCCTGAACAGGAACACGGATTCGCTAAGGGTCAGTGGGAGGCCGGTTGCACGCACTGTGAACCCAAAGGCAAACCCTAACCCTTCCTCTGCCCGCCCCAGCCTCGTTCCTGGCGGCTGCGTCTCCATGGCAACGCTGGACCCTGGGGCGCACACATCACCCAAGAGTCCTTTCCAGTTTCTTCAATCCAGACGGGACGTGGTCATGATGCCTCTTTTGTAACCACAAGCGCAGGGCAGCAAGGGCCTTGCTCAAGGTCACAGCCAAGGTCAGGGGCGCAGCCCGGCCCACAGGGAGGTTCCCGCGGGTTGGGTGGGTTGGGTCGCGCTCCCCCAGTGCACGCACGCGCTCCGTGTCTCCCTCCCACGCGGCACCCCTTGGGGGCAGGAACGGGACCGGCCCCACGTCGTCGTCCCGGCCTGAACAGCAATAGGGGAGACCAGAGTGACCCCATTCCTGGGTGCGAGACACCAGGGCCTGGACCTGGCGAGGCGAGGGGAGGCGTCACCGGACCCCCTCCGACCGGAGCGCGGGAGGGGCTGGGGCCCCATCCACTCGCCTGCGCCTGCGCCGTCCGACTGCGCGTGGGCACCGGGCCCCTCGCGGGCTCAGCCAACCGCCTAACCGTCCCCCAGGTCCCCCGCGGGCTCAGCCAACGTCCCCCAGGCCCAGGGGGGCGCAGGCGGGGCGCCTCGCTGTCCTCGCCGCTGGCTGGCCGGGGTCCCTCCTCTGGGTAAGGAGTTTCCTCCTGCATCGGCCGAGCTGGGGACCCTCGGACCCCGCCAGGAGCTGAGGGCCCCGAGGCGGGGAGGGAGCGGGCAGGGGCTCACGGAGGCTCCGGGGGCGGGGCGGCCTCTGGGCTTTCCCGAGGTGCCCCCCGTGTTTCCTGCCGCAGGCACGGTTTTGATGACGGACAGCCGTGCTGCTGAGCATCACCCCACAGAGCTGTGCGCACCCCACCCAGCGGGCAGCGCGCCAGCGTGGGCAGGCCGGCCCCTGACCCCGGTTCCCTTTTTGGTCCTCCCCGCGCGCCTTAGGGACATTCCAGGGCAATGAAATCCCCTCCATGCTGTGACTCCTGACGAGCTCCAGGTGCGGTCGAGACTTCCGAGGGGAGACCCCGGATTGAGGAGCTGGGGGAGCATCGGGAACACACACGGGATCGGAGTGGAGGCCCGAGCAGACACTGGCTGGCTGAGCAGCCGGACCGATGAGCAGGGGGGAGGCCAGAACTCGGCAGGGCGGCCAGGGCACGCGTCACGGCTTCGGCGGCCTCTGCAGGCCGATGTAGGGTGGACACGGTCAAAGGTCACGATGGTATTTGGAGAACAAAGGCCGGGGAGACACGGGGCCAGGGAATGCCTTTGGAATCTACTGGGTGAAGGGAAGGATGAAGGAATGAATGGAGGGTGTGGGTGGGATGCAGAATACAGAGGAAACAGCAATTTGAAGGGAGAAGAAATATATGGTTTTTCCTGAGTTGGGAATACAACTTACAAGAAAATGTGTGCTGTTACTATTGTCATTGTGGTTAACGTTACGATGCGGCTACGGGGGACCATCCACGGGGACCGCCAGTTTACACCAGTTTGGCAGTTTAAGTGTGAAGACAGGCACGTACTCGGGAGCACCGGTACAGGAGGAAACTCATTCCCGTAGCGGGGTGGGGGGCAGGGGATGAGGGGGGTGGGGGGTGAGGGGGGGATGTCCAGCCTGCAGCTGCACAAGGCCCGAGAACTCACTTGGTCTGGCCCTGCCAAGGCGTGAGGGGGAGTTCATTAAATGTTTGGCCAAATAGCCCTGACCGGTGTGGCTCCGTGGATAGAGCGTCGGCCTGCGGACTGAAGGGTCCCGGGTTCGATTCCGGTCAAGGGCATGTACCTTGGTTGCGGGCACATCCCCAGTGGGAGGTGTGCAGGAGGCAGCTGATCGATGTTTCTCTCTCATCGATGTTTCTAACTCTCTGTCCCTCTCCCTTCCTCTCTGTAAAAAATCAATAAAATATATATTAAAAAAAAATAAAAAATAATAAAATAAAATAAAATGTTTGGCCAAATACAGCAGGCTACTGTTTAAGTGGATAATTTAGTATGGCCTGCGAACGATGTTGTAAATATCCAAATGGCCCTTGGCAGACCAAGGTTTCTTAATATGTTTTTATTGATTTCAGAGAGGGAGAGAAAGGGAGAGAGAGAGAGAGAGAGAGAGAGAGAGAGAGAGAGAGAGAGAAACATCAATGATGAGAGAGAATCACTGATTGGCTGCCTCCTGCACGCCTCACAACAGGGGGGACCAAGCCTGCAACCCGGGCCTGTGCCCTGATGGCGAATCGAACTGCGACCTCCTCGGTCATAGGTCACCGCTCATCCACTGAGCCATGCCGGCGGGGCTTGAACCTTCTTTTCGAGTGTACTTTGCTCCCTCTCTGTGTCCAGCTGTATTTCTTTTTTTTTTTTTAATATATTTTATTGATATTTCACAGAGAGGAAGGGAGAGGGATAGAGAGCTAGAAACATCGATGAGAGAAAAACATCGATCAGCTGCCTCCTGCACACCTCCCACTGGGGATGTGCCCGCAACCAAGGTACATGCCCTTGACCGGAATCGAACCCGGGACCTTTCAGTCCGCAGGCCGACGCTCTATCTACTGAGCCAAACCGGTTTCGGCTCCAGCTGTATTTCTAACAGCGCTAAACTGGAAACAACGCCCTGCCTGTGAGCAGGAGAACGGCTGAACAAAGAGGGGTGTAGCCCCGTGGTCGGCAAACCGCGGCTCGCGAGCCACATGCGGCTCTTTGGCCCCTTGAGTGTGGCTCTTCCACAAAATACCACGGCCTGGACAAGTCTATTTGGAAGAAGTGAGTGGCATTAGAAGAAGTTTAAGTTTTAAAAATGTGGCTCTCCAAAGAAATTTCCATCGTTGTCCTGCGGATATTCGGCTCTGGGGACGAATGAGTTTGCCGACCACTGGGCTAGCCACAGGGACGAACACCAAGCGATGTAAGGATGACTGTTCCCATAAGCAACATGGATGAATCCCAGCACGACGAGGTGGGTACCACGCGTCCGAAGAAGGAGTGAGCGCTGGATTCCGGACGATGCACACCAAGTTGTTAAAGACAGCGAAGGGCGGGACTCCTGTCGGCCAGGAGGGACAGCAGAGGTGATTAGAGGGTACGAGGGGAGTCGTGGATATGCTGACTGTGCTCACGACTGTGTTCTGGCTTACATATCTGACGGAAGTTTCTATAGGTTACTGCGTGTCAATCATGCTTTGGTAAAGGCGCTAAAAGATGTGTATCTCCCACAGGCTTTGGGAAGCAGAAGTGTGAACCACCCAGTGCTGACTCCACTCCGTTTCCCCTGTTCCCGGAGAGGGGCGGCCCCGGCTCCGTCTCGGAAACATCGGGAGCAGCGGATCTGTGACCGCAGGAGCACGGCTGATGGCAGAGCCACAGCCGAGACAGCGGACGCCGTTCTCTGTCCTGCCTCTGAGCAGTGGACTGGAGCCGAGGCCCAGAATGACAGCGGGGACCCACAAAACCTTCATTTTCTTTAAATACATTTTTTATTGACGTCAGAGAGGAAGGGAGAGGGAGAGAGAGAGAAACATCCATGATGAGAGAGAATCATGGATCGGCTGCCTCCTGGACGCCCCACACTGGGGATCGAGCCCGCAACCTGGGCCTGTGCCCTTGACTGGAATCGAACCCGGGACCCCTCAGTCCGCAGGCCGACGCTCTATCCACTGAGCCACACCAGGTCGGGCATTTTTAAAAAATTATTTATTGTTAATCCTCATCCGAGGATATTCTTCCACTGGTCTTTTTAGAGAGAGTGGAAGAGGGGGGGAAAGAGAGGGACACCCCTGTGAGACAGACACATCGATTGGTTGCCTCCCGCATGTGCCCCGACAGGCCCAGGAAGGAGCTTTCAACCAAGCACATGCCCTTGACCGGAATCGAACCCGGGACCCGTAGGTCCGCAGGTCACGCTCTATCCACTGAGCCACACCGGCCAGGGCTCACCAAACCTTTAGATTATTTGCTGTGACAGTGGCTTCAGCTGCAGGATACACCCTCCGGGGCTGCTCAGAGCCTCTGGGAGGTTTCCGGACGCACGTCCATTAGAGGCACCTCCGTCGGGTTTGCAGCGGCTCCTCTCTGCCTGTCGGGTACACCCAGGGTTTCCGTCCCCACGAGGGCTGAAACCCGCTCCCCGGGTCTGAGGCGCGGCACCCGTCTACATGCAGAATTCTTTTTTTTTTTTTCTTTTTAAAATATATTTTATTGATATTTTACAGAGAGGAAGGGAGAGGGATAGAGAGCTAGAAACATCGATGAGAGAGAAACATCCATCAGCTGCCTCCTGCACACCCCCCACTGGGGATGTGCCCGCAACCAAGGTACATGCCCTTGACCGGAATCGAACCCGGGACCCTTCAGTCTGCAGGCCGACGCTCTATCCACTGAGCCAAACCGGTTTCGGCTTCATGCAGAATTCTGACCATCAGGACACCTGGCTCCCTTTTCCCCCTATTTTTTATTTTTTATTTATTTATTTTTTTAAAAATATATTTTATTGATACTTCACAGAGAGGAAGGGAGAGTGATAGAGAGTTAGAAACATCGATGAGAGAGAAACATCAATCAGCTGCCTCCTGCACACCTCCCACTGGGGATGTGCCTGCAACCAAGGTACGTGCCCTTGACCAGAATCGAACCCGGGACCCTTCAGTCCGCAGGCCGACGCTCTATCCACTGAGCCACACCGGTTTCGGCTCCCCCCTATTTTTTAATTCCTCATTGTTCCTTACACGTGGCTCCTTCGTAGAACCGGGTGAAAGGTTTCCCCTCGACAGCACTGAGTTATGTGGGACCCTCTGGGGACCCCCAGAGACACTGGAGCTGCCCAAACGCGTGAGCCCTCCTCAGGGCGACCTGTGGTCTCCGGATAAACCGAGGCCGCAAATCCGGAGCACCTTCCAGGGGGTCTTGGCCGCCGTGCAAACTGGGCCCGCATCGGGAACAGTCAGACGTGCTATCATGACCAGATCCGGTGCCGCGGGGGCACGGGAATGCCGGGGGTGGGGGGGCACGGGGATGCGGGGGGCACTTTGTAAAGTCACGATCCTCTGACCAACAAGCGATACCTCTGAAACGAAAACGAAGCAGCACTCGATGGACTCGCTCTGCCTCTGCCTCCTGGCCGAGCGCTGTGAACAGTGTTTCAGCCCCCGGGGGGCCGGGGGGGGGGCAGCAGGAACTGGAACCAGCTGTGGGAGTCCTCGGCCCGGCACCCCACCTCCCTGTGGTCCTGCCGCCTGGTGATGGAGCCTCTGAGAGGGGGCGCGCGTGGGGGGCTGAGCCTCCTTTGCAGCGGGAGCGTGGCTGTCTGTTCTGTGACATTCGATTACCCTTTGGGCCTAAGGGAAGTGGCTGTAAGAGTTCTGGGTTTGCTGCGGCCGCATCATCGAAACCAATCTCTCTGCCCTTCGTGGCACCTCCTCCTGCACCGTCCACTGAAACGCAGGCTCTCTCCACACCCCGCTCCGCACCTGGCCCCGTGGATAAGCCTGCCGTCGAGACCAAGAAACAAAGGGGCCTCTGGGGAAAGACACAGCACCTGGCAGGAATGCACAACTCGGCTGGCGCTGGAGTTCCTGAAAAGGCTTCTTTAGAAGTAAAAGAGCAGACCTTCCCTTCATACAAACCAAGCCCGATCCTGTTTTCCGCCCGCCCCACAGCGCACAGCACCCCCACGATGAGAGGGGGACTCGACAATGAACCTTCCCTACGGCTCGGAACACAGCGACGGGGCAGCAGCCACCAGGTGGGGCCTGGAGGCCGGAAGAATCGGCTGTCGGGGGAGAGCCACCGTTTCCACGGAGAAGGCCGCCTTCCGGCTGCGCCAGCAGATCTGTTCACGGCGCCGCCTGGGTCCGCTCCGGCCGGAACCAGAAGGGGCCCAGGGTCCGGGCACGGACCGCCCGCCTCTCCTCCGGGGAGGGGCACCAGCACAGACACCCAACTCGCCTCGGGGACATGGCGTGACCGGTTAAACCCTGTGCCAGGCCGGGGAGGCAGGTCAGCTTCTGCCAGGGGGACGGCAGGGTCGGAGCTGGCAAGGGCCCTGGGGCCTGAGAACGGGGCCCGCAGCGCCTGCGAGCCCACACCCGCCTGGAACGCGGGGGGAAGCTCGGCCTTCTGGACGGTTGGAAGCGTGAGGGTCAGCGTCAGGCACGTGGCTTCTCAGACGCGTCCCGGGTCGTGACGGTGAGCAAGGAGACGCACGTTTCCTCCCGGCCTGAGGCTTTTCTCAAGTGGGGACAGCAGATGCTGGCGCTCATGGGGCCTCTCCGAGGTGTGGGATTTGGGGTGGAGGCGGAGGCTGGAGTGTTGGCTGGAGGACCTGTCCGTTGGCTGCACTCATAGGGCCTTTCTCCAGTGTGTACTGCCTGGGGTTGAATGAGAACAGACTTGCCTGAAGGATTTCCCACATCGGCCACCCTCATCCCGCAGAGCTGAGGCTGCCTCTCCCGCCAAAGGGCTCCCCGCCCCCACGCCCACGTGGCCTTTCTCCAGTTTGAACCCTGACGTCCGGTGAAGCGGCTCCGCAGTTCAGCGAGGCTGTGGCTTTGGCAGCTTCCCGCGGTCTGCGCACACGTCGGGCCTTACTCCCGTGTGACCCCTGCTGTGCCCATCCAGTCTGCATTGGACCCCAAGTTTCTCCCACACGCACGCCACGCGTGCGGCCTCTCTCCAGCGTGACCCCAGAGCTGAACGAGTGAGTGACTTCAGCAGGAGTCTCCCCGGCTGACTAGACTCCGGGTGCTGTGACTTGGGGAACTGGAGGGAAGGCTGCAGGGATGCGGGGTGTACGGTGCGGGGTCCCCAGAGAGAATTTGCACCCCCGCCGTGATTACAGTTTTGTGCCTTTCAGTAAGTGCTAAAGGTGATTTATGTGTGTTTAAACCACGTTGGTGGGCCCTGGCCAGTGCTCCTCAGTGGTTAGAGCATTGGCCCACGCACCGAAGGGCTGCGGGTTCAGTTCCCGGTCAAGGGCACGCACGTGGGTGCGGTGTGGTCGCTGGCCCGAGTCGGGTTACGTTTGGGAGGCAGCCAGGCTGGGTGTCCGTGGGAAGGACGGACGGACGGGCCAGGACACTGAGGTGGGTGGGGGGGTCTGACCCAGGAGGTCTAAGTGCCAAGTTGTCCAGCGTCACATCGGGGCACAGGCCACACAGCCCTGCCCGGTGGGGACAGATCGATGATCAGCTCCTCTCCTAGGACCCAAACCCACACCCACACCCTGCTCTCCTCCTCCCAGTGCCCCCCTCCCCCCCACACCCACACCCTGCTCTCCTCCTCCCAGTGCCCCCTCCCCCCAATCCACACCCTGCTCTCCTCCTCCCAGTGCCCCCCTCCCCCCACACCCACACCCTGCTCTCCTCCTCCCAGTGCCCCCTCCCCCCAAATCCACACCCTGCTCTCCTCCTCCCAGTGCCCCCCTCCCCCCACACCCACACCCTGCTCTCCTCCTCCCAGTGCCCCCTCCCCCCAAACCCACACCCTGCTCTCCTCCTCCCAGTGCCCCCTCCCCCCCAAATCCACACCCTGCTCTCCTCCTCCCAGTGCCCACCTCCCCCCACACCCACACCCTGCTCTCCTCCTCCCAGTGCCCCCTCCCCCCCAAATCCACACCCTGCTCTCCTCCTCCCAGTGCCCCCCTCCCCCCCAAACCCACACCCTGCTCTCCTCCTCCCAGTGCCCCCTCCCCCCACACCCACACCCTGCTCTCCTCCTCCCAATGCCCCTCTCCCCCCAAACCCACACCCTGCTCTCCTCCTCCCAGTGCCCCCCTCCCCCCCAACCCACACCCTGCTCTCCTCCTCCCAGTGCCCCCCTCCCCCCAAACCCACACCCTGCTCTCCTCCTCCCAGTGCCCCCCTCCCCCCCAAACCCTGCTCTCCTCCTCCCAGTGCGCCCCCCCCAGCCCCCAGAGGAGACGCCAGGACCTGGTGCCACAGATGCCTACGCTCTTCTCATGGCATCAGGACCACCGTGTCCGCCCACAGCACCAACAGGCTCAGGGGCAGGGAGAAGCCATCTACACTTGCCTGGCCTTGGGGAGGGCCCGATCTCTCCACGGCCCGCTTTCTCACACACCTCCCACTCTCTCTCTCTCTCTCTCACTCTTTCTCATTCTCACTCTGGTGCCCACTTGAGCGCATGCCATCCAGATGGTGCCTGGCCCGTTCAATAGGATCCCAGCCCCAGACTCCCAGTGGTCTGCACTGCCAGAGGGGACCGACCCGCCTGAAGGGCTCCCTGCCCAATTCTTTTTAAAAAACATATTTTATTGATTTTTTTTCTTTTTTTACAGAGAGGAAGGGAGAGGGATAGAGAGTTAGAAACATCGATGAGAGAGAAACATCCATCAGCTGCCTCCTGCACACCTCCCACTGGGGATGTGCCCACAACCAAGGTACGTGCCCTTGACCGGAATCGAACCCGGGACCCTTCAGTCTGCAGGCCGACGCTCTATCCACTGAGCCAAACCGGTTAGAGCTGTAATTTAATTCTTTATTGTTGAGAGTATTACATATGTCACCTCCCCCCCCCTCACCGCCCCATGGTCTGTGTCCATGGGTTATGCATACATGCATACGGGTCCTCGCACCCACCCACCCTCCCCCACCTTCCCTCCGAGATTTCCCACTCTGTTCCACGCGCCATGTCTGGATCTGGTGGCCCTCATTTAAATAAACCCTGATCCAGAATGGTCAGCCCTCCCACCCCTAGGCCACCCCTTCCCTGCGGCTCCCACCGCCTCCCCTCCCCTCCCGCCCTGCGGGCTGCTCTCCAGCTGCAGCCGCAGGGAGCCAGGCCTCAGTGGGAGCCCCCTCCCTGCCCCACCCTCCCGGTCCTCCGTCACCTCCGGAGGCCAGGCCGGGCCCCTTCCCTCGCTCTCGGGAGGCAGCAGACGGTACCGGATGCGGGACAGTTTTCACACCCGCGCAGCCCCGCCCCGGGGGACATGGCGGCCTTGGGTTCCCTGCGGGCCCCGGCCTCCCGGTCGCCATCCTACAGACAAGGAACACCCGCCGGCAGCGGCGCGGGGCCCACAGCGCGTCCTCGTTACCGGTCCAGGGAGGAGGGCGCTCTCCCCGGGCGGCACCGTGCGGGGCGCCGGGCGGGGCTCCTGTCCGCCTGCCCAGCAGGGGCGACCCGGGCGCCGGCCCCCCGAGCTGCTGACCTACACACCCCGGCCCCGGGCCTCGGCCCCGCTCTTCGGTTCGAACGCGGGACACGTTGGAAAAGCGGCCCTCGCATCACCCTCCTTTCTCAGGAACACCTCACTTCGGGGAGGAACATGGGTGGGGGAGGGAGCCACGGACCCGCTGCTCCCCCCCGCCCCCCGCCCCCCCGGAGCCTGCTCCCGGGCACGTGCCCTGACCTCCTGGGCCACAGGCCGGCGCCCAACCCCCGGGCCGCCCCTTCCGTTCACCAGCCTCCGAGGCTGCCAGCCCGTGGCCCCGGGACTGAGGGCGAAACCCCTCCCTCCGCCCTCCCCGGTGTCCCCCTGCCTCCCGTCCCCCCCGGTGTCCCCCTGCCCCCCCCATCCCCTCCCGGTGTCCCCCTGCCCCCCCCATCCCCTCCCGGTGTCCCCCTGCCCCCCCATCCCCTCCCGGTGTCCCCCTGCCCCCCCATCCCCTCCCGGTGTCTCCCTGCCCCCCGTATCCCCCTGCCCCCCCATCCCCCCCCCCGGTGTCTCCCTGCCCCCCGGTGTCCCTCCCCCCCCCCCCCAGCGCCTCCAGGACCGGACGCGGGGTCTGGGCTGCGTGAGGGACGGGGGCCCGCCCCCGGGCTGCGGGGAGGCGCGGGGGACGCGCTCACTTCAGCGGGCGCCCGGGCGCGGCCGCCGCCAGCGGACTCTGGACCGAGGGGGCGGGGTGGGGTAGGAGAGTGGGGGGCGGGGAGAGCGGAAGGCCCCCCGAGAGACCGGACCCTGCACACTAAGTCGCCCGCCGCCGGGCAGGGGGCACAACCCCTCCGCGGGCGTCTTCTCGGCCCGGTCACCTCCGGCCCGACCCGCGCGCCCGGGGGACGCAGACGGCGCCGAGGCCGTCAGTCAGGCAGTGACCGCAGCGCCCCCAGAAGGTCGGCCGTGATCCGGGGACCACACCCCCGAAACGCCCGGCTTCTCGGCGCTTGAGAAAGGCACGCCGAGGACGTCGGCCGCGCGGCATGGTGGGTAACGTAGTTCCCTCCGCGCCGTTTGCGCCTCACCTCCATGTGTTCCTCAGAGGCACGCCTACGGCGATCGGCACGGGGGATTGTGGGTAACGTAGTTCCTACACCGACCGTTTGCGCCTTCCTGCTGTGCGCCCATTGGCTGCATGCCTACCGCGCTTGGCGCGCGGCGTTATGGGTAACGTAGTTCCCGCAGCGTCGTTTGCGCCTTCTATACCTTCACCAGGGGCACGCCGACGTCACCCGGCGCGGGGCCTTGTGGGTAGCGTGGTTCCCACACCTCCAGGAGCCGCCGCGAGGGAGCACGCGGCACATGGGTGTGGAGGCCGCGAGGTCGCGTCGGGTCGGGCGGTGGTCGCCCTCCAGGCCCTCGGCGAGAGGTCCCAGGGCGGTGCGTGAGCGGGGCCGTGTCCCGGCGGGGCCGTGCGAGCCCCGAGCGTCGTTTGAAAAGGTGGGGATTTGACGTCTCCGGCGACGCGTGGAGACCGGAGGGGGGAACGCGGCCCGGCCTGCCCCTGACGTGGGGCCGGAGTGCGACCTTCGGGGTCCCTCCCACGCGGGAGCAGCGAGCGGGACGACGTGCCCGGAGCCACGAGGGGCCTGAGGGACGCGGGAGCCGTCGGGAGGGGGTCTCGGCAGCTCCGGGAAGCCCTCAGGGCAGCTCGCGGCCGCGCCTCTCCCGGGACCAGGCGGGCGCCCCCTGAGGCTGCGCGTGAAATTCGGGGACTCGCCCCTTTGGGTGGAAAGGGGCGGGGGGAACACAAACTCCCCGGGTCCTGAGGGCCAGACTCAATCCCGACGGGCGTGCTCTTAAAAGCCATCGGGAAGTGCCCACGCCCTGGGGGTGGGTGTCTCCGGCTGAGATGCCACCAGCTCCGGGCAGGGCAGGGCGCGCGGGGGGGGGGGGGCGGCTGGACTTCCTCCCCATTGTCCCTCCTGCCACCCCCCGAACGGGCTCCTCCGAGAGCCGAACTCAGGTCCCACGTGGCTCCGCTGACTTGAACCACATCTCCGGGGGCGGGAAGCCTTGACCAGGTTGCCTCAAAAAAAGAAAAAAAAAAACAAAAAACAACAACAACAAAAAAAACAGGGCAAAGGGGCCTGCAGCTTTCTTCAAATCAAGGGACTCTGGGTGTAAAACAGTAAATAGGGGGCACTGTCCTTCCCAAGGGGAGGATTTCCTGGGGTCTCCACTGTCCGTGCACGGTGTTCGGGGAGGCGTCTCCCCACTGGCGGGCCAGGATCCCAGGATTGCCCACCCTGTGCCAGTTTTGACCCGAGGCCTTGTCGCGCCCTGCACACGCACCACTTCCTTTCCTTCCCGACACCCTGGTGAACGCATGCGCCTTGAGTGCCCATTTCCCAGTTTATTTTATTTTATTGACTTCAGAGAGGAAGGGAGAGGGAGAGAAACTTTAATGATGAGAGAATCATTGATCGGCTGCCTCCAGCACACCCACCCCCCGCCTTACTGGGCATGGAGCCTGCATCCCGGGCATGTGCCCTTGACCGGAATCGAACCCGGGACCCTTCAGTCCACAGGCGGAGGCTCTATCCACGGGCTAGGGCCCATTTTCCACTTTCAGACCCAACCTCCTCCTAAGCTCAGTCCATGGGAATCCAGAATCCACCCAGAAACCTCAAACCTGCTTTAAGGTGAAGAGAAAACCTTTATTTGAAGCAGGAAAGAGACTTGCATGAGTAGGGCAATTTTTAAAAATATATATATATTTTATTGATTTTTACAGAGAGGAAAGGAGAGGGATAGAGAGTTAGAAACATCGATGAGAGAGAAACATCCATCAGCTGCCTCCTGCACACCTCCTACTGGGGATGTGCCCGCAACCAAGGTACGTGCCCGCAACCAAGGTACATGCCCTTGACTGGAATCGAACCCGGGACCCTTCAGTCCGCAGGCCGACGCTCTATCCACTGAGCCAAACCAGTCAGGACTAGGGCAATTTTTTTAAAAAAAATATATTTTATTGATTTTTTACAGAGAGGAAGAGAGAGGGATAGAAAGTTAGAAACATTGATGAGAGAGAGACATTGATCAGCTGCCTCCTGCACGCCCCCTACTAGGGATGTGCCCGCAACCCAGGTACATGCCCTTGACCGGAATCGAACCTGGGACCCTTCAGTCCGCAGGCCGATGCTCTATCCACTGGAGCCAAACCAGTCAGGACTAGGGCAATTTTTGTGTGTGAGCTAAACAAGGGGAGGAAAATCCTAAAATGGCAGAATCCAATCATACGATACTTGACCACTATGTCTAAGTAGGATATGTCCACTTCCTGTAGGAGATCTTTTCTGCTCCGTGTGGAGTGTGCTCACTGGAAGAAAGACGGGTTTCCCTGACGTCATTTGGGGGAACAGAAGAGACTGGGTGAAGGAATATAACGTGTGGACTGCAAGCCTGATTGGAATGGGCATTGGGGAAGAGGAGCAAGGAAGCCTCCAGCATTGCAATAGAGCTTTAAGGAGGGGGTGGAGGCAGGGAGTTTCCTTTAAATGGAGGAGGTGTCCATCCTTGTTTATACACTGATGAGTAGCCATCATGAAGAAAAGGTCATGGGGGGGGGGGGGGGCAATAACAGTTACATTTCCATAAGATAAGGGAAAGGCAGAAATTACATTTCCATAAGATAAGGGAACTGGAGTAGCCTAAGATCTATATTTACAAAATAAAGGAGGAAGAAAGCCCAGAGGGAATAGGACAATGGGGGGGGGGGGGGGCTCCTGTGTCCCCTGTGAGATTTGACTTTTGAACTCAGGAGTTGCTATAGTGACCAAATCAAAGGGGATATTGACCAATCAGAGGGGATGTCAGGATACAGGAACTGCAGCCTTTATAAACCTGGAAACAGGAAGTCGGTGGGACTCTTCCCCTTCCCCACCTGGGAGTCTACTTGTTCAATAAATTTCCACCTTTGCTATACCATCAAAAAAGAAAAAAGAAAAGGTGACGGAAAATAGAAACAAATTAAGATCTGAACATCACTAGACGTTAGCAAAATTCAGATCAAAACCACAATGAAATGCCAGTTTACATCTACCGGGATGACTTAATTTGTTAAGCCCTATCAGGTTTGGCTCAGTGGATAGAGCATCAGCCAGAGGACTGAAGGGTTCCAGGTTCAATTCAGGTCAAGGGCATGTACCTTGGTTGGAGGTCCCATCCCTGTCCCCTGTTGGGGCACGAAACAGCGATGTTTCTCTCTCTGCCTCTCCCCCTCCCTTCCACTCTGTCTAAAAATCAATGGAAAAATATCCTCGGGTGAGGATGAACGAAACACAACAAAAAGCCAGATGGCAAAATGAAATTTTTGACATTGATTTTAGAAGAGTTGAGTGAAAAACATCAACTTGTTGCTCCACTTATGTATGCATTTATTGGTTGCTTCTTGTATGTACCCTGACTGGGATGGAGCCCCACAACCCTGGTGCTCTAACCTGCCAGGAAGGGCTGCCACAATACCTTAAATCTCTTAAGGTCAGTGACTGGATCGCTGATGCCCCTGGTTGAGAAAACTACATTACCCAGAGGGGAATGCGCCCAATTTTGGCGGGGTCAGGGTGGGACTTCCAGTGTCCTCAGACACCTCATATTTGCCTTTCAGGGTGGTTCACCAAGTCAGAGGCTCCAAAGCAACAGGTCGTGATGGGGAAGCGCCAGAGGGTTGGCCCTGCTATGCTGAGGCGGGTCCGAGGCTTGCTGAGCCGCTACTCTTGGGGTTCAGGCCTTCCAGCCTCACAGACTCAGCTCCGCCCACAGAGTTCAATGGCTGTGGCAGCGCCAAGGCACCAGACTGAGGTGAGCACGTCCTCAGGGCTTCCCCGCCTCCCCCACCCAACCCTGCCGCCCAGGCCCCACCTCAGGACCAGGAGGCGCTCCTGGGTGACGGGGTGGGAGAGCGTGAGGGGCCACCTGGTGAACATGAGCAGGGGCTGCTAAGCTGGGAGATTCAGGAAACCTGGGCCCTGTTTTGTGTCTAAAGGCAATGGAGAAAGTGAGGCAGAGGTTATGCGTGCAGGGTTTTACTTTCATTCTCAGGGCGCTGGGCCTTGGATGGTTGTGAACAGAAGAGGGACACTGTGTGAGGCAGGAGTCTCAAGTTTTCCCAAAACTTCCCAGAGGAAGAACAGACTAGAAGGGAGAGGACAGCAGTGAGGGATGGGCGGGAGGATCCTGTAGATGATGAGGTAACTGGTAGGGTGTGGATTGGACTGAGCCCCGAGGGGTGCGGGCATCGCCCGGCCCCGGGGCTGGGCCAGGGCCCTGAGCAGCCTGAGCCCATGGGTCCTGGCGGTGGGTGCCAGGCCCGCCACAGGCCTTCCGTTCCCACAGGTTCCTGCAGGTGCAGAGCCGCTTAGGGGGACTGGATGGTGGAGCTGATGTCAGGGCCTCACACTCTTGTGGCCTCTGAGATAGTGGGGTCCTGGGGCTGTCCAGCCACACTTCCAGGTCTAGGGTTATATGTTCTGGTCCCTGTTTTTGGCAACGTGTGGAGTGAAATGGGAGAGGTCCTCCCAGGCATAGGTACCAGGATGTGCAAAGGCTTAGAGGGGAGTCGGAGCAAGTTCTGGGACCTGCAGGTGTCCTTCCTTTCCACGGAAACTGGGAATTCTGGGAGAGGAGTCAGGTCTAGAGCAGCTTTGTGACAAGCTGGGTGTCTGTTCTGCCGGTAATGGGAGCAATGGGAGCCTGGAGCAGTGGAGGGAGGTGATCTGACCCAGGCCTCATGAGAATCCATGTGGCTGTAGCTTAGACAGAACGGAGGGAGGGAGGGAGGGAGGGAGGTGGTAGAATGAACAGGAAAGAGGCTGCTACAATAGTCTGAGTAACTGTGATGGTGTCTGGGCCAGGATGGTGGCCGTGGAGGTGAGAGAAGTTTGATTATAAGTTAGGGTTTTAGGTGAAGATGCCAGGATTTTTTTTTTTTTAGCTTTATTTATTTATTTGTTTGTTTGTTTGTTTATTTAAGGGAGATATAGACAGACAGACAGACATTGATGTGTTGTTCTACTTATTTATCCATTCACTGATTGATTCTTGTATGTGCCCTGACAGGGAATTGAACCCACAATCTTGGTGTATGGGGCCCGACGCTCCACCCAACGGAGGAAACCAGCCAGGGTGCCTTCTGCATTTTCTAATTTTAAGGTTGACATGGAGGTGGGAGTCAGGGATGACATAAAGGTTTGGAGGAAATGAAGCACTTCAATTTAGAAGGCGAAGTACACTGTAGTAAGAGCAGTATTCAGGGAGGATAGCAGGAGTTTTATTTTTGGCCTGATGAGGGTCTGAGATGTTTGAGAGAGCAGTCCATAGGTGTCTGGAATTCTGAGGAGGCGTTCAGGATGGAGACTTCTCCAAAAGGGAGTGGAGAGTATATGGACCAGGAGGTGCTGCAGCTCACTTTAATGTGGGAAACCCTCGTCAGGGTGATAATGGTAAGAGCCCAGGATGAGGAGCGTGGGCCTGAGGACTGGCTTTCCTGCTGGGAACCCTGATTGTGGGAAGTGGGTGTCACAACATAAGTGACAGACGGAAGTGGTCATGTAGAGGGAGAGACTCTGGTTTGGCAAGTGGACAAGGCCTCCAAGGGATGAGTGGATGTGAAACAGATTAGGGGTGGAAGAGGAACTCACACAGGATGAGAGTGGCGCTGGTGCACATTCACTGCTTTAAAGACTCCAGAATTTTGATGTGGCCGTCAGGTTGGATGTTAGCTTAGGGGCATGTGTGATCATCTGGAAGACTCGCTAGGCATAGGCTAGAGGGCCGCTGGGGTTGGGCCTTGTGTTGGGGTGAGGAGAGGGGAAGGCTGTGACTCTGAAGGGACACCAGTAGGGGAGGCTGTGGACACCTGAGAGCTGATGTGGTTCTCAGTAGGTGATGTGGGGACAAGGAACTGTCAGGGAGGGAGGCCTTCAGAGCAGGACTCACGGCTGCCTCTGTGAGTGTGGACCATCAGAGTCTGGGCAATGCTTGATCCTCTTAGAATTTTCCAAACATTCTCTGGATCATTTATGCTGCATAATAAGTAAAGCAGCCAAGGAGATGACCCGGCATCAGCTGCTCCTCTGCACTGGTTCCTCTGGCATATGTTCCAGGGGTGCAGGACAGGAGGAAGCTGGGCTGTGGGAGTGCAGGCAGGAGAGGTGTGGTTGGAAGAGTGATGTGCATGTGGAGAGGGCATGTGAATTCATGGCCACAGGGTCTTGGCATTGACATCAGAGTGAATGAAGGGCGAGCCCATGTCTGTTGGCATCTGGTGGAAATGCACTGTAGCTCCTCGGGGAATTGCCTGGAAGGAGGGGATGTTGTGGTCCTCCAGGCCAGGCCCAGAGCTTCGATGTCATTTATGTCCCTTCCTGCCTTTTGTTGAGGTCTCATTCAGTGATCAGTAGGGCCTCAATGAGATAGCAGACCTCAGTGCCACCCAGGCTTGGAAATCTCCACTGGAGTGGGGAAGGGAGAGGGTGAGCAGGGGATAGATTAGGGAGGTAGTAAAATTAAAATCCTGGGAAAGAAGCGAATCACTGGGAAAATTGTCCCCGTCAGGGCATGTTGGACTTTGCTTTAAAGCTGTGTTCTGGGAATGTAGCTGTGTAAGAGTGGTGTGATCCACATAATTATGTGCTGATGCTACTGGAAAGGGAAGGAATTTGGGTTGTGAGGGTGAAGGGTGATGCCATGGTTTTTATGTATTGGAGCGACACTGGGAGGGCTCACAGGTATTGTCTGACCAGTTGAGTGTCTCATCACTCACACACTCTCTATGGCCAACTTCTCTCTCTACTGTATGTTTGTGACACCCACTGTGTTAACAAGGGGCAGTGTGGCCTACATACCAAGCGCAGAGCTCAGTTACCATCTATCTGCCCATATGCCTATTATTGTGGGAAGACACAGTATAAATGGGATTATAAGAAGTGAGGGACTCCTGGTATCTTCTTTGCTGTGGGAGGAGGGAGCAGATGGGTGTGGAGGCTGGGTGGTATGAGGAATGTAAAATCCTAGGAGAGAAGTTGATCATGAACTGAACTGTTGCCATTATGACAGGATATAAAATTTGAGGACGTGGCCATCGCCTTCTCCCAGGAGGAGTGGGGACTCCTTGATGAGGCTCAGAGACTTCTGTACCGCGACGTGATGCTGGAGAACTTTGCACTTGTAGCATCTGTTGGTAAGACCTTCACATCACTCCTCGTGTCCCAGGTCATGTCCTCCCTTTCCTGTTTTCTCCTGAAGTAGCTTAGTCCCTCAGCCAGCCCATGGGCTCTGCTAATTTCTGCACTTTCTTGTCATACGTGCTGTGGCTGCTGGTGCTGAGCTGTGTGGTGTGAGTGCTCTCTGCCGGAGACACTCTGAGCATCCCTTACATCTGTTGTCTCAAAAAGTTCAGAGAATGGGCCTCAGCTGCAGGCAGCGCAGTACATGCCAGGCCTTCACCCTCTGCCTGGAAAGGTGACTGTGCCCAGATTCATGGCTTCCAGTTCTGGCCCCTTCCGTTAGCTGACGATCCTTTGTGACTTCCTGTGCCAGGTAATGGTCATTCTTTATATGAACCATGGACTGTACTTGTAAGATCTACCTCAATTGTCTGTAATATCGTCTTCCCTGAACACTATTGTATGCTGAGTTGGCTCTGGGCCAGTAGTGGCTGCTCACCTCTGTTGTCTGTCACGAAGACTTGGATCATTCAGGTTCTGAATAGTTGTTTCATTTAAGGTGCAGGGAGAACCCTGTATCTGTTACAGGGTGTACATCGAAAGATCGTCTCAGAAGAGGGTTGGCCCTGGTGCGTGGCAACTGGGGAAGAGCATGACCTAAGGGCTGTGTTCTGCTCATGCCAGGATTCTGCCTTGTGTCTAATAGTGTTGTGGTGCAAGTTCCCCTGCCCACAACACATTTCTATCTTTTCTTTCCCATATTTGATCCTTTGCTAACTTATCATTTCATCGGTGACTTCTCAGCTCCTGGCTACCTTCCCCTTTGTGGTCTCCCGGCATCAGCTGCTCCTCTGCACTGGTTCCTCTGGCATATGTTCCAGCATTGACCTGTGCATGTTATGAGGTGTGCATGTATCCTTAACCTAGTGCGTAGAAACCAGCTCCTCATTTATTGAATTTTACTGGGGGAAAAACATAACCAACCTTCTGTACAACTTGCCCATTCCACCCGTAGACAAGCACTTCTGAATACTTTTAGCCGAAGAATTAGTTGGAGATGCTGTTTCTATTCCGTGTGGTGGCATGCCATCTCTGTGTTCTTTTTCTGGGGAGGTCTTCCCTATTTTATGATCTTCAGAGGCCCAGAACTGCACAGCAGCACATTATTCAACCTGCCTCCAGGGCTCTTATTTTCAGACGATCCCATGAAACCAACGTATGGAGTCTGACAAACCTTTGTAATGGGACTTGCTCCTCCTACCAATGCCAACATCATTTCCTCAGCATTTCTCTGCTTTCAGGTTGTTGGCATAAAACTGAAGATGAAGAGACCTCTTCCGAGCGGAGTGTATCTATAGCAGCAGAGTCACAGGTCAAGGCTTCTAAGACAGCTCCAGCAATCCAGAAGACCCATCTTTGTGACCGGTGTCTCTCAGTCTTAAAAGCTATTCTGCATCTGACTGAGTCACAAGCAGCAGACCTTGAGCAGAAAGCCTTCTTCAGTGACACATGTGTGAGAGACTTCTGTTTCAGTGCAAACCCTCACCAGCAGCA
Organism: Plecotus auritus; assembly: GCF_963455305.1. NCBI lineage: Eukaryota > Metazoa > Chordata > Mammalia > Chiroptera > Vespertilionidae > Plecotus > Plecotus auritus. The sequence continues at coordinate 2,429,950 of NC_137785.1, read as the reverse complement.
GAGGGAAGCCAGTGGAGAGAAGCCCTGGAAAGAAGCTGTGGACAGGGCCTCGTTTGTTACCAGGTGCAGCTTCTATGTATCACAGAAGCCTATCACGTATAGGGAGGTTGAGGAGGATTTCCTAGCCATCTCAGGCCTTCTTCAGCACCAGGCCACTCTCAGCACTGAGGAACCCCACAGTGGTCGTGAGAGTGAGCAGGCCGTTCTTAGTGGAAAACATCATCATGAGTGGGGTGAGTGTAAAAAGGCTGCCTTCCACAACCAGAACCTTGTTCAACAGCAGAGCGTCTACCCTGGAAAAAGGCTTTTTGAGTGTCACAAATGTGGGAAGGCCTTTCGACAAAAGTTTAACCTCCTTCGTCATAGGAGACTTCACGCTGGACAAAGGCCTTATGAGTGTGGTGATTGTCCGAAATCCTTTAGCCAAAGCTCTAGCTTCATTCAGTACAAGAGAATTCACACTGAAGAAAAGCGATCTGAGTGCAGTGATTGTGGCAAATGCTTTAGTTACAAATCTGTCCTCATTCGACATCAGAGAGTTCACAACGGAGAAACGTCAGACGACTATCGTGACTATGGGAAGTCCTTCAGCGGAAACTCTGCCCTCAGTCAGCATCAAAGAAATCACACTGGAGAAAAGCCATTTGAGTGTAGTGATTGTGGGATGTCCTTCAGCCATAGGTCTAAGCTCATTGAACACCACAGAGGTCACACTGGTGAAAGGCCTTATGAGTGTCGTGAATGTGGGAGGTTTTTTAGACGCAAAGATTACCTCCTTAACCATGAGAGAGTTCACACTGGAGAAAAACCGTATGAATGTGGTGATTGTGGGAGATGCTTTAGCTATCAAAATGGACTCATTCAACATCAGAGAGTTCACACTGGGGAAAAGCCATATAAGTGTAGTTATTGTGGAAAGTCCTTCAGCCAGAGCTCAACACTCATTGAACACAACCGAGGTCACACTGGGGAAAAACCTTATGAGTGTAGTGTTTGTGGGAAGCCCTTCAGCAGAAGGTCTGGCCTCACTCGACATCAGATAATTCACACTGGAGAAAAGCTATATGAGTGTAATGATTGTGGGAAATGCTTTAGCTATAACAGTGGACTCACTCAACATCAGAAAATTCATACTGGAGAAAAGCCATATGAGTGTAGTGATTGTGGGATGTCTTTCAGCCATAGGTCTAAGCTCATTACACACCATAGAGTTCACACTGGAGAAAGGCCTTATGAGTGTAATGAATGTGGGAAGTTTTTCACACGCAAAGCTAACCTCCGTATTCACCAGAGAGTTCACACTGGAGAAAAGCCTTATAAGTGCAGCGAATGTGGGAAAACCTTTGGACAAAACTGTAACCTCTTCCAACATATGAAAGTTCACACTGGCGAAAAGCCATATGAGTGTGCTGATTGTGGGAAGTCCTTTAGCCGTAGTTCTATCCTCACTGACCACCAGCGATGTCACACTGGAGAAAAGCCTTTTGAGTGCAGCATTTGTGGGAAAAGCTTTAGACTACGTAGCAGTCTTAGTATTCACCATCACGTTCATTCTGGAAAAAAAGCCTTATGAGTGTGGTGAATGTGGGAATTCCTATAGCAATACTTCTGGCCTCATTCGTCACCTGAGAAATCACACTAGAGAAAAACCGTATGAATGTAGTGGTTGTGGAAAATGCTTTAGTTATAAACATAGACTCATTCAAAATCAGAACTCACATGAAGAAAAGTCATATGAGTATAGTTCTTGTCAAAAGTCCTTCACAAAAAGCTCTTGACTCTTTAAACACCGCAAAGGTCACACTGGTGAAAGGCCTTATGAGTGTAGTATCTATGGGAAGTCCTTAATCACAAATTCTGTCCTCGTTGAACACCAGCGATGTCACACTGGAGAAAAGCCGTGTGAGTGTAGTGAATGTGGGAAGTTTTCTTTTTCTTTTTTAAATATATAATTTTATTGATTTTAGGGAGGAACAGAGAGGGAGACATAGAAACATCAGTGATGAGAGAGAACCCTGGGAGTGGCTGCCTCCTGCATGCCCCCTGCTGGGGATCAAGCCAGCAATCCGGACACATACCCTTGACCGGAATCAAACCTGGGACCCTTCAGTCTGCAGGCTGACTCTCTATCCACTGAGCCAAACCGGCCAGGGCAAATGTGGAAAGTTTTTACAGAGAGCTCTATCTTTTTCCGACACCACAGAATTCACTCCGGAGAAATGCCTTCGCAATGTAGTGATTGTGGGAAATTCTTTAGACAACGTTCCAACCTGATTAAACACTGGAGAGTTCACTCTGGAGAAAAACCTTATGGGTGTACTGGATGTGGGAACTCTTAGACTCAGATCTAACCTCTTTAGACACTAGAATGTTCACACTGGAGAAAAGCCTTAGGGATGCTGGGAATGTTTCATTTCCTCAATAACACTAGAGGAGAATCTCAGAACCATTTACTTTTTTTTATGTTTAATAAATCTTTATTGTTCAGATTATTACAGTTGTTCCTCTTTTTTCCTCCATAGCTCTCTACCACCTGGTTCCCACCCCACCCTCTGCCCTTAACCCCCCCACTGTCTTCATTCATAGGTGTACGATTTTTGTCCAGTCTCTTCCCACACCCCCCACACTCCCTTCTTCCTGAGAATTGTCCATCCATTCCCTTTCTATGCCCCTGATTCTATTATATTCACCAGTTTATTCTGTTCATCAGATTTTTTTTTTAAATATATTTTATTGATATTTTACAGAGAGGAAAGGAGAGGGATAGAGAGCTAGAAACATCGATGAGAGAGAAACATCGATCAGCTGCCTCCTGCACACCTCCCACTGGGGTTGTGCCCGCAACCAAGGTACATGCCCTTGACCGGAATCGAACCCGGGACCCTTCAGTCCGCAGGCCGACGCTCTATCCACTGAGCCAAACCGGTTTCGGCTCATCAGATTTTTTATTCACTTGATTTAGATATGTATTTGTTTAGATTCACTTGTTGATAGATATGTATTTGTTCATAATTTTTATATTTACCTTTTTCTTCTTCTTCCTCTTCTGAAAGAATACCTTTCAGCATTTCATATAATCCTGGTTTGGTGGTGATGAACTCCTTTAGCTTTTTCTTACCTGTGAAGCTCTTTATCTGGCCTTCAAATCTGAATGATAGCTTTGCTGGGTAGAGTAATCTTGGTTGAAGGTTCTTGCTGTTCATCACTTTGAATATTTCTTCCACTCCTGTCTGGCCTGCATAGTTTCTGTTGAGAAATCAGCTGACAATTGTATGGGTGCTTCCTTGTAGGTAACTGTTTTTCTCTTGCTGTTTTTAATATTCTCTGTCTTTTGCCCTTGGCATTTTAATTATGTGTCTTGGTGTGGTCCTCTTTGGATTCCTTTTGTTTGGGGTTCTCTGCGTTTCCTGGAGTTGAAAGTCTATTTTAGCCCTAACCGCTTTGGCTCAGTGGGTAGAGTGTCGGCCTGCGGACTGAAGGGTCCCGGGTTCGATTCCCGTCAAGGGCATGTACCTTGGTTGTGGGCACATCCCCAGTAGGGGGTGTGCAGGAGGCAGCTGATCGATGTTTCTCATGGATGTTTCTAACTCTATCCCTCTCCCTTCCTCTCTGTAAAAAACCAATAAAATATATTTTTAAAAAAAGAAAGTCTATTTTACCAGGTAGGGGAAGATTTCTGTCATTATTTCTTCAAATAGGTTTTCAACATCTTGCTCTCTTTCTGGCACCCCCATAATTCGGATGTCAGTACGCTTGAAGTTGTCCCAGAGGCTCCTTATACTATCTTTATATTTTTGGATTCTTTTTTCTTTTCCGGTTGTGTGTTTTTTGCTTCTTCGTATTTCAAATCTTTGACTTGATTCTTGCAATCTTCTAGTCTGCTGTTGGATCTCTGTATATTATTTTTTATTTCAGTCAGTGTATGCTTAATTTCTAGTTGGTCCTTATTCATATCCTCGAGGGTCTCGCTAGATTTATCGGCGTTTTCTAGAAGATTCTTGAGTAACCTTATAACTGTGGTTTTGAACTCTATATCCAATAGTTTGCTTTCCTTCATTTCTTTCGTGATCTGTTTCTTTGTCTCCGCATTTTGGCTGCTTCCCTGTGTTGATAGCGTGGCTTTGTGTGCTAGGTATCCTATAGGGCCCAGTGGCTCAACCTCCCCAATTACCTGAGGTGAACACTCTTGGTGCACCCCTTTGTGGGCTGTGTGCTCAGCCTTACTGTAGTTAAGCCTTGATTGTTGTTGGTATCACTGGGAGGAATTGACCTCCAGGCCAATTGGCTGTGAGGATCATTTGTGTCTATGATGGGAGAACTGTGCTGGAGACACCCGTTTGGGGCAAGACTTGCTTCAGTGGGGCTTTGGTGCTCCCCGAGTCTGCCCCCCTGAGTGTGTCCCTTATGGATCTGAGGAGTTGTAATCTGGATGGTCCCACTCTGACTACTGGGTACACTGGCTCTTGGATCTCCAAGGAGGTGCTAATATAGCCTCTGCCTAAGGCCACCCAGCAGGAGCTGCAGAGAGATCTGCAGATTCCTCTTCTTTGTTTGGGGTTTGGAGGTGCCCAGATGAGGCCCAGTTGTGAAGGAATGCAAGCTGCTATGGAGCCTTGGGCCTTCTTTTGGAAGTTAGGGGGCTCTCTGACCCAGCTGGAGTTTGTTAGGTTTTAGATTGCAAAGGGCCAGGCCATTCATATGCAAAAGCCTCTGCACACAGCTCGGGTGGGGTTGTAAATTGGGTGGGGCGGGGGTCTCAGGGAATCAACAGGGTGGAGCAAACAGCAATGGCTGAACATCAGTCCTGCCCTAAAAGGCCCCCGGGTCTCAGTGTCCCGCGGTAATCCCTGCAAGCATCTCTGAGAGAAAGCCGCCCTTGTGTTCCATCCTGCTGCCAGACAGTCCAGTTTGCCCCCTTTTGAGTCTGGGTTCCCAGAGTCTCGTGCGGAACTGGAGTTCAGAGCAGTCGGGAGCTTGTGTCTCCCTCCCGATTGAAAAAGACAGCTGCATCCTCAGTTGCCAGCCCTTTCCACGCATGCACGCGCCACCGTACCTATGCACTTTAATTCTACACCTCCTGTGAGTCTCAGTGTGCTTTTCTCTTCCCTTCTAGTTGTAGAATTTCCACTCGGCCAGCCTTCCTGTGGTTCTGAATGATCTCCGTTTGGTCTTTTAGTTGTAGTTTTTTGTTTTTTTATTGATTTTCTTACAGAGAGGAAGGAAGAGGGATAGAGAGTTTGAAACATCAATGAGAGAGAAACATCGATCAGCTGCCTCCTGCACTCCCCCTCCTGAGGATGTGCGCGCAACCAAGGTACATGCCCTTGACCGGAATCGAACCTGGGACCCTTGAGTCCGCAGGTCAATGCTCTATCCACTGAGCCAAACCAGTTAGGGTTAGTTGTTTTGAAGTGGTTGTGCGAGGCAGCAAGTTCAGGTATTTACCTATGCCACCATCTTGGTTTCTACTCCAGAACCATTTACTTTAAATCTTTTGTGCGAAACACTGTGCTAGATTCCTCATAAGCTCCAGGTACAAGTGCGGCTTGAAGGAGCTCCATTGCACTCTCTCATCTGCCCAGGGCTATTAACGATATTGATGCCACTGCCACTTTTTTTTTTTTAATATATTTTATTGATTTTTTACAGAGAGGAAGGGAGAGGGATAGAGTTAGAAACATCGATGAGAGAGAAACATCGATCAGCTGCCTCCTGCACACCCTCCACTGGGGACGTGCCCGCAACCAAGGTACATGCCCTTGACCGGAATCGAACCTGGGACCCTTCAGTCCGCAGGCCGATGCTCTATCCACTGAGCCAAACCGGTTTCGGCACCACTGCCACTTTTTATGGCTGTAACCATCTCACCTCCACCACTTGGCTCACCTGCACAGGTGTGTCAATCACGGCCCCTGGGTGCTCAGGCAAGCTCACCTCCATGTTCTTTCTGCTTGAGGAAATGGTGAATACACAGACCTCTTGGGGGGACCCTCCTTACTTTCTCTCCACTAGGGAAAGGGCCTGACTCAGTGTTGGTCTATAGGACCCATCCTTTGCTTAGAAAGACTACCTCTGTCAGGGACACTGTCCTCATAATATGCTGTGATGAATTTTTGCAGCTTGTTCACCAATCAGGAAACTGCTTGATGTACACTGGTCTGCTTTGTGATCTTTTTGTGAAAGTCTCTTCGCTCTTTTTCCCTTTTACACGTTAAGCACCATCTCAGTCACCGCTGACTGACACTATATTTTCTGTGCAAACCTCGTCAGTCACTGGTGACTGACAATATACTTTTCATTCAGGCCGCATCAGTCACTGTTAACTGATGATATACAATTAAAAAATTATATTCTTCTATTAATAATTTTTAAATAATTTGGATATCATAAAAGAATGTGCCTAAATATTGTTACCAAAAAAATTTTTAATGAATTTATTAAAACACGGTATACACAAAAATGGTTGTCCTGTGCAGGTTTCACATAACAAACTTGTTTTGTCAACTTTCTGGCAATATCTCGTCCAAATTGTGCTGTATTATCTTCGTAGCATTTTTTACAATATCTTCGAACATTAGACACTCTTCCAGTTTTTTGTTGCAGTTTGTGACGAGATATTTGAGATATATTTATAGTACCGCTACTTGGAATTTCTTAATCCTAACAATTTGTTACATGGACAGCTAATTTCTTCCAAAATTCTGAAATACTCATGTTCTTCTTGCTAATATTTTTAAATAAAATATGAGCATTGAGAACAGCAGTATTTAGTAGGAGTTCGAAGGCTAGCTTTTTATATCATTTCATGGATTTTCATAATGGATTATTATAGGCACACGTTTGATCAGATATATCAACTGCTGCTTTTCCTGCATTATAATCCACTACAGTTTTTGGTTTCCAGTAGTGACCCGATCTATTTTCAACACTCACCATCTCTGACGTATGTTTTGTTGAAAGAAGTACGATGTCCCCCTTATCTTTACATTTTAAAATGGTTATTCCTTTTTTGTTCTCTTTTGCTATAATTATTCCCCTTTTTAATTTCTTCGACGTTACTTCACGAGGATTTCCCCGTTGATTTTAACGTAATGTTCCTACTGAATGAGTATTATTGTCAAGTAATTTACATGCTAAATCTAAACTCGTGTACCAGTTGTCTGTGTACGTGTGTCCCTAACTGAATACATCTCTACAAAGAGACATTACAACATTAGATGGTGTCGTATTTTCTTTTTTAAACTTTTCCCGGCATATACAGGGCTAATCGGAAGGGAAGTCAAAACAGGCTTAATGCTTAACGTGTTAATTTAGTTGGTTCTGTTCCCTTTGCAGGATGCTTTGACAGGAAAATTGTGATCTGTTGGTATGTGGTTGGGGATGCCAGAATTTCTATGCTTCTTAAGGGACGGTAGGATGCCAGAAGATTGCTCTTCGTTTACTATTGCCTTCTTATTGCTTTGCAGCCCAAAGCCTTCAACGTAAGACTATGTGACTCTGGCCCCTAATTTGCAAGATTATTGGGGAGGTCATAGGTCACCTTGAAGAGGAGGCCTTTGTTGTGTTTCTGTAAACATGAGTTTTACTAGAGGCCCGGTGCATGCAATTTGGGCACGGGTAGAATCCCTAGGCCAGGGGTGGGCAAACTTTTTGACTCGAGGGCCACAATGGGTTCTTAAACTGGACCAGAGGGCCGGAACAAAAGCATGGATGGAGTGTTTGTGTGAACTAATATAAATTCAAAGTAAACATCATTACATAAAAGGGTACGGTCTTTTTTTTTATTTATTTCAATAGTTTTATTCATTTCAAGCATTTTAACAAGAAGAATGTAAAACTAAAACAAATAGAAAAGAACAAAATGTGTAAACAGTAAATTAAACATTTTCTTTAGTGCAACTTCCAAATTATGCCCGGGACGTAGATGTAGATGGCATTGTAGACTGGGTTGAAAGGTTTTTGGTCTTTAAAACATCAACTTCAGTGGGAACAGTGTTGTTGGTCTCCTTTTTAGCTAATGCTCTGATACTGTGCTCTCCAGGGGCGTGTCTCCCTACATCACCACGATAGCGTGTCTACGCATTCCCAGGGTGATGTCGGGGGACGCGTCCGCGGGCATTACAAGGAGCCTCTGGAAGATGGAGAGGTTGTTCCTTCTACTGAATGGGGGATATAAATCCGCCCACTCAGAAGAAGGAGCTGCGGCCGTGTTTCCTGACGTTGCCATGTTAACACTGCTGCTGGTGAAGGAGCGGAGGGGAGAGCAAGAGAACCCTCCACTCTTTCAGCTCCGCAGGCCGGATAGAACAGATGAACGGGCAGATCCGGCCCGCGGGCCGTAGTTTGCCCACGGCTGCTCTAGGCCATGGCTGGGGCCTTCCTTCGTTCCACACTGCCGCCTGGTGGTCAGCACACGTCATAGTGAGTGACCGAACTCCAGGTGTCCCAGCCGAACCCCTGAGGGCACAACTTGCATATCAGGCTTTTATATATATACTAGGGGCCTGGTGCACAAAATTCGTGCATTGGGGGGTCCCTCAGCCCAGCCTGCCCCCTCTCACAGACGGAGCCCTCAGGGGATGTACTACTGACGGCTTAGGCCCTGCTCCCTAAGCTGCAGTCCGGCCTCCTTCTGGGGGAGGCAACCGCGCTGATTAGGGGAAGGCGCCTGCCCCATCACCCCGCTGCTGCAGCCACTGCCAGCTACCGCAGCCGCCAAGGTGTTTTCATCAACGCAGACTCCAATCCCTTCACCGTGAAAAAATGACACCTTCCTTAGGCATTTTCAAGATGTGCCTTTCATAGGATATGACATTTTTTATCCTCACCTGAGGATATGGTTCCATTGATTTTTAGAGAGTGTGGAAGAGAGAGGGAGAGACAGAGAGAAACATGAATGTGAGAGGGACACTTTGATTGGTTTCCTCCTGCATGATCCCTGACCTGGGCCCCGGCCAGGGAGGAGCCTGTAACCTAGGTACACGCCCTTGATCAGAATCGAACCCGGACCCTGTGGTCAGCAGGCTGAGGCTCTATCCACTGAGCCAAACCCGCTAGGGCAGGATATGACATTTCTTAGCCCCTCCAGCAGCGGAACTTCGTTTTTTCCTCCAGGAGTGTGGTGGTAAAACCCTAGATCACCTTCTTGGGTTCTTATTACCCAAGTTACCAAGAACACTGCAAGTGGCGGCATACAGGGAACTTAGCCAATGGGCAGTCAGGAAAGGTGTTTACGCTGGAACTGGTTTGGCTCAGTGGATAGAGCGTCGGCCTGCAGACTGAAGGGTCCCAGGTTTGATTCCTGTTAAGGGCATGTACCTTGGTTGGGGGCACATCCCCAGTGGGGAGTGTGCAGGAGGCAGCTGATTGATGTTTCTCTCTCATCGATGTTTCTGTCTATCCCTCTCCCCTCTTCTCTGTAAAAAATCAATAAAATGTATTTTTTTAAAAGAGAAAAGAAAAGGTGTTTCATCTGCAGCTCATGCGCAGAGGACCCCCTGCGTTGTGTCCACTGGGCTAGGGGCATGTCCCCACAGCCGGGGGAGCATGCCCCTAAGGCTGGCAGCCCCTTGTTGTGTCCGCCGGGCTAGGGGGGCAAGACCTGGGCCGAACAACTGCCGCTGGGGGCATGGACCTGGGTCACTTTGCGGTCGTCATGGGCACGCCCCCAAGGCCAGCAGCCCTCCGGATGTTCCCGCCCTGCTCAGTGCCTGTGCCCCCAACTGCTTGGTGCCTGCACCCATAGGCCCGGAGTGGCCGGGGCCGTTCTGGGACCCTGGCTGCTCAGGGCCTATGCGCAGGCCTACAGACTAGGAGCGGCCTGGGTCCCGAGGATGTTCCCGGGATCCAGGCCACTCAGCACCTGCATATGCAAATTAACCCGCCATCTTTCTTGGGTTAATTTGCATACTCACTCCTGATTGGCTGGTGAGCGTTGAGGAGGTACAGCCAATTTGCATATTCTTTTATTTGTGTAGCTACGTTGGTTTGTTCACAGTACATATTGAATAGTGCCCAGCCCTAACCGGTGTGGCTCAGTGGATAGAGCGTCGGCCTGCGGACTCAGGGGTCTCAGGTTCGATTCCGGTCAAGGGCATGTACCTTGGTTGCGGGCACATCCCCAGTGGGGAGTGTGCAGGAGGCAGCTGATCGATGTTTCTGTCTCATGGATGTTTCTCACTCTCTATCCCTCTCCCTTCCTCTATGTAAAAAATCAATAACATATATTTTTAAAAAATAAGAAAGAAACATCTATTAGCTGGCTCCTGCACACCTTCTACTGGGGATGTGCCCGCAACCAAGATACATGCCCTTGACCCGAATCGAACCTGGGACCCTTTAGCCTGCAGGCTGACGCTCTATCCACTGAGCAACACTGGTTAGGGCTGTGTGTGTGTTTTCAGAGAGGAAGGGTGAGGGAGAGATAGAAACATCAATGATGAGAGAGAATCATGGACCGGCTGCCTCCTGGACTCTCCCCACTGGGGATCGAGCCTGCAACCCAGGCATGTGCCCTTGACTGTAATCGAACCCGGGACCCTTTAGTCTGCAGGCTGACACTCTATCCACTGAGCCACACTGGCCGGGGCTGTATACACTAGAATACTGAGCAGGAAATACTACGTGGATAAGCGATGTTGTTCTATGGATTGGACGCGGTCAATGAGGATACAGGCAGGAGAGACGTTACCTGTAGGAACCAGAGGCAGAGATAACGCTTTGTGCTTCTACATGAGGGCGGCCTAAATTCCACCTCATCGTTCTTTACATTTTATTTTTTATTTATCTTTTAAAATATATTTTTATTGATTTCAGGGGGAGGGAGAGAGCGAGAGAAACATCCATGATGAGAGAGAATCATGGACCGGCTGCCTCCTGCACGCCCCACACTGGGGATGGAGCCCCCAACCCAGGCCTGTGTCCTGACCGGGAATCGAACCCGGGACCTCCTGGTTCATAGGTCAACGCTCAACCCCTGAGCCACGCCGGCCGGGGGCCACCTTATCTTCCCAAGTCCTGGCCCAAACTGAACGTAGGGTTACAGCATCCAGAACGGCTTCTTTTCTTTCTTTCTTTTTTTTTTTTTTTAATATATTTTATTGATTTTTTTTACAGAGAGGAAGGGAGAGGGATAGAGAGCTAGAAACACCGATGAGAGAGAAACATCGATCAGCTGCCTCCTGCACACCTCCTACTGGGGATGTGCCCGCAACCAAGGTCCATGCCCTTGACCGGAACCGAACCTGGGACCCTTCAGTCCGCAGGCCGACGCTCTATCCACTAAGCCAAACTGGTTTCAGCCAGAACGGCTTCTTACTCCACGCATTTGAAATGGACAGAAGATGGTTAGCACGCTCCGGCTAAGAGTGAGGCAGGCCAGCACGCGGGGGCAAGCGGAATAGGGAAACGGAGGCAGAGAGCCAAACAAACCTGCAGAGCCACTTACAGCAGGTGCAGAAGGCCCCCTCCCTCGAGGCAACACCCAGGCCTCAGCGGTACTTCCGCTCCAGGGCCAGAAAGGCAGCACACCCACGGGGGCGACTTGGCCAGGGCCCGCGGCAGTGACCCATCAGTGGAGTCCCCAGCCCTGAGGAAGGCCCCCTAGGAAACTGGTGAATATTTTGCTGAGACCTTCCCTAAGATTCCTGCCTGGCCCTAGCCGGCTTGGCTCAGTGGACAGAGCGTCAGCCTGTGGACTGAAGGGAGCCGGGTTCAATTCCAGGTCAAGGGCACAGGCCTGGGTTGCAGGCTCGATCCCCAGTGGGGGGCGTGCAGGAGGCAGCCAATCCATGAGTCTCTCTCATCATTGATGTTTCTATCTCTCTCTCCTTTTCCCTTACTCTCTGAAATCAATAAAGAAATATATTTTTTAAAAAAATCCTGCCTGCCGAAACCAGTTTGGCTCAGTGGATAGAGCGTCAGCCTGCGGACTGAAAGGTCTCAGGTTCGATTCCGGTCAAGGGCATGTACCTTGGTTGCGGGCATATCCCCAGTAGGAGGTGTGCAGGAGGCAGCTGATCGATGTTTCTCTCTCATCGATGTTTCCAGCTCTCTATCCCTCTTCCTTCCTCTCTGTAAAAAAATCAATAAAATATATATATTTTAAAAAAAATCGTGCCTGCAAGAGAAAGACAGAGAGAGAGAGAGAGAGACACAGAGAGAAGCCACAAACAAGACAAAGGACCCAGTGTTTTCTCTCCTGCCCAGAGCACACCTGAGCCTCCCTCGCCCCTCCTTGCTCCACAGGCACAAACCTCCTAAACCCTAAGGAACCCCAGGAGCCTTGCAACCGGGGCACACCCCCCTGAACCTGTCCCCAAGGCCTCATTTACACTGACTTCGTTTTTTTCTACATAGATTTTTATTGCTTTCAGAGAGGAAGGGAGACGGGGGTGGGGGGGTGTGAGAGAGAGAGAGAGAGAGAGAGAGAGGAACATCAGTGATGAGCGAGAGGTTATGTTTTGCAAGCCATGAAGCATATGGAGCCTCAGGTCAAACAAGTGATTATTTTTTAAAAATATATGTACTTTATTGATTTTTTACAGAGAGGGAAAGGAATAGAGAGTTAGAAACATCCATCAGCTGCCTCCTGCACACCCCCTACTGTGGATGTGTCCGCAAACAAGGTGCATGCCCTTGACCAGAATCGAACCTGGGACCCTTCAGTCCGCAGGCCCAGGCTCTATCCACTGAGCCAAACCGGTTAGGGCTGATTATTTTTTTAAATATATTTTTATTGATTTCAGAGAAGAAGAGGGAGAGAGAGATAGAACCACCAATGAGGAGAGAGAATCATGGATCGGCTGCCTCCTGCACGCCCCCACTGGGGATCCAGCCTGAAACATGGGCATGTGCCCTTGACCGGAATCGAACCCGGGACCCTTCAGTCCGCAGGCTGACGCTCTATCCACTGAGCCAAACCAGTGAGGGCCAAACAAGTTTTTTTCTTTTTTTTTTTTTAATCTACCAAAATCTTGCCTTCCGCAGTAGCTATTACAGCGCCCTACTGCCAATAAAGGAAAAAATAAGAGATGTTGCATCGACCAATTATGCTGTTAAATCACCCGGACAAGGGCGGATCTCCTTATATAGCAGCCAAAAATCAATGAAGCTAAAACTTTACTGGAAGGTCAAGCTAAAAAGTGAAGCAAATGGAGAAGGCAGGGGTGGGTGGGGGTAAGGGAGAGAGATCAACCAAAGGACTTGTATGCGTGCATATAAGCCTAACCAGTGGTCACAGACAACAGGGGGGTGGGGGCATGCGTGGGGAAGGGTTTGGGAGGGGAATGGGGGGGATGAGGACAAATATGTGATACCTTAATCAATAAAGAAATTTTAAAAAAAAGTGAAGCAAATGTATGATGAATTTTCAGTTCTCATTAGTTATGTATATGAGAACCAGCTTTGTATAATAAAATGTCCTGAAGCTACACATTTAAAATAAATAATAATAGCCCTAGCCGGTGTTGCTCAGTGGATAGAGCATAGGCCTGCGGACTGAAGGGTCCTGGTGTTTGACTCTGATCAAGGGCACATGCCTGGGTTGTGGGCTCGATCCCCATTTGGGGGGGGGGGGGTCCCGCATGCAGGAGGCAGCCAATCCATGATTCTCTCATCCTTGATGATTCTATCTCTCTCTCCGTCTCCCTTCCTCTCTGAAATCAATAAAAATCTATTTTTCAAAAGATTTAAAAAACATAATGACATGCCTCAAAAAACATTCTGAGCTTCACAAAGTCAGATAAAAATGTTTTCAAAAAACCTAAGTAATCGCCGTAACCGGTTTGGCTCAGAGGATAGAGCATCGGCCTGCGGACTGAAGGGTCCCGGGTTCGATTCCGGTCAAGGGCATGTACCTTGGTTGAGGGCACATCCCCAGTACAGGCTGTGCAGGAGGCGGCTGATCGATGTTTCTAACTCTCTATGCCTCTCCCTTCCTCTCTGTAAAAAAAAAAAAAAAAAAAAAAAAATCAATAAAATATTTTTAAAAAAACACACACACAAAACCCTAAGTAATCAGTTGCAGACAAGTAATCAGTTGCAAACAACACGCCCCACAAACATGCAGGACCCCCTTAACCCCACCCCCAAACCTAAAACTGTCATTTGAACCACGACCTGGGATCAAACGCGGGACCGAGGCGTGAGGAGAAGGCGCTCTGACAAACCGGCTCAGCAGCAAATCCTTTGCTGGCCAAGGTCAGTGACTGGGACACTAGCGTCCACCACCGGCGGAGGGAACTACATTACCCAGAGGGCAACGCGCCGAATGATGGCGGGCGGAGCCAATGAAAGCTCCGGAAAGGGGCGTTGCTGGGCTGCGCGAGGGGTCAGGGCGGGACTTCCGGGTCCTCCTCGTGGCGGTCATTTTGGCCTCTCGGGTCCCTCCACCGGCTCGCATCTCCGCGCTTCAGAGCCCCGGGTTCGCGATGGAGGAGGCGCCGGAGGGGTCGTCCCCGCTGTGCGGAGGCGAATCGGAGGCCTGGCGAGTCATCACGGTCGGGGATCCGGGCCTCCCGGCCTCGCAGACCCCGCTCCGCCCACAAAGTCCAATGGCGGCGGCCTCGCTGCGGTTCCCGGCTGAGGTGAGTGCGTGTCCCCCGGGAGCGGGCGCCTGTCAGGTCCCGCAGCCCGGGCACCAGCCTGGCGGTCAGCGAGGCGCTCGGGGGCGGGGGGACGCCCGGTGGGACAGGAGGGAACGGGCTGGGGCCGCGGTCGGGGGACAGCGCCGGAGCGGCCGAGCCCGGGAGATGCGGGCAGCCCCGGCCGTGTTTTGTGTCCCCAGGCGGCGGGGAAGGCGCGGCGCGGTGGTGCGGGAGGAGTTTTACTTTCGTTCTCAGGGCGCGGGGGCCGCGGGTGGTGGGGAACAAAAGAGGGACATTGTCTCGGATGCGGTTCTGCGGGTTCCCCCAAACTGCCCGGAGGAAGGACCGTGGAGAGAGGACGGCGGTGCGGGGCGGGAGGCGGCGCCCCGGGAGCGAGGACGGACGGACAGCCCCGCCGGCGGGGCCCAGGGGTCCAGCCTGGACCTGGGGACCGGGAGGTCAAGGGTCGATTCCCGCTCCGGCACCTTCCCGGGGTGCGGGCTGGATCCCCAGTAAAGGGGGCGGGGAGTGCAGGGAGCGGCCGATCCATGATTCTCTGTCATCATTGATTTCCTGTCTGTCTCTCCCTCTCCCTTCCTCTCTGAAATCGATAAAAATATATTAAAAAAAAAAAAAAAAAAGAACGGAATTGGCAAGAGTCTGCACTGCGGACCGAGCCCTGAGCGAATGCAGGCATCGCCCGGCCCCGGGGGCTGGGCCAGGGCCCTGAGCAGCCGGAGCCCCTGGGTCCTGGCGGTGGGTGCCAGGCCCTCCACAGGCCTTCCGTCCCCACAGGTTCCTGCAGGTGCAGAGCCGCTGAGGGGCTGGGCTGTGGGGCTGATGTCAGGGCCTCACACTCTCGTGGCCTCTGAGTTGTGGGGTCCTGGGGTTGTCCAGCCCCTCTTCCTGCCCCTGGACCGGCAGACAATCAGCTCAGAGTCCTGAGGCCAGGTCTGAGGTCCTAAGAAGTGGTTTTAGTGTCTGGCCACCAGGGGAGTGAGATGTGGGGCGTCCTCCCGGGCACAGGTGCCAGGAGGTGCAGTGCCTTCCTGGGGCGGCCGAGCTGGTTCAGGCACCCGCAGGTGCAGGTGACCTTGCTTTATTTTTTTAAAAATACATTTTATTGATTTTTTTTTTTTTTTTTTTTTTTTTTACAGAGAGGAAGGGAGAGGCATAGAGAGTTAGAAACATCGATCAGCTGCCTCCTGCACACCCCCCACTGGGGATGTGCCTGCAACCAAGGTCCATGCCCTTGACCGGAATCGAACCTGGGCCGACGCTCTATCCACTGAGCCAAACCGGTCAGGGCATCCCACTGGGTTATTTTTGCAAGAGACCCCAGATGTCATATTATTCTTCCTACAAATATTTGAATATGTAGGAAGTGAGAGGGTTTAAAAAAAAATAATTTTCAGCCCTAGCTGGTTTGGCTCGGTGGATAGAGCGTCGGCCTGCTTTCTGATCTGAAGGGTCCAGGTTCCATTGCTGTCAAGGGCACATGCTGGGGTTGCGGGCTCAGTCCCCAGTAGGGGGCGTGCGGGAGGCAGTGGATCAATGATTCCCTCTTATCATTTATGTTTCTATCTCTCTCTCTCCCTCTCCCTTCCTTTCTGAAGTCAATAAAAATATATTAAAAGTAATTTTTATTATATATATATATATATATATATATATATATATATATATGTATGTATATTTTAATTCTCCCTCGAGAATATTTTCCCATTGATTTTTAGGGAGAGTGGAAGAGAGAGGGAAAGACAGAGAGAAACATCGATCAGCTGCCTCCTGCACGCCCCCCCACTGGGGATGAGCCAGCAACCAAAGTACATGCCCTTGACCAGAATAGAACCCGGGACCCTTCAGTCCGCGTCTGACACTCTATCCACTGAGCCACACCTGCTAGGGCTGTCCTTGCTTTCTTATGGGAACTGGGAACAGTTGGGACAGGAGTCCAATTTTTTTTTAATATGTTTTTATTGATTTCAGAGAGGAAGGGAGAAGGAGAGGGAGCGATAGAAACATCCATGATGAGAGAGAACCATGGATTGGCTGCCTCCTGCCCGCCCCCCACTGGGGATCCAGCCCACAACCCAGGCATGTGCCCTTGATCAGAGTCAAACCCTAGGACCCTTCCGTCCGCAGGCCGAGGCTCTATCCACTGAGCCACACCGCTAGGGCCGGAGTCCGGTCTGGAGCAGCTGTGTGACAGTTGGGTGTGTGTCTGCAGGTGATGGGGCCGTGGGAGATGGGCAGCCGTGGAGGCAGGGGTCTGACCCCGGGCCCGGAGGCTCCCTGTGGCTGCAGCGTGGAGGGCGGTGTGGGTGCGGTTGGCGGGGCGGGGAGACCAGGGAGGAGGCGGCTGGGATCGCCTGGGAGAGGGTGATGGTCACGGGGCCATGATGGTGGATGTGGAAATGGGAGACGCAGTTGGGTTTTGGCGTTTTAGGTGTGGCCCCCGGATTTTTTAATTTTTTTTTATGTTATGTATTGATTTTAGGGAGATAAGGAGAGAGAGAGAGAGGAGAGAGAGAGAGAGAGAGAGAGAGAGAGAGAGAGGGCAGGGATGGCATGGAAATGTGGGTTTAGCGCCTGGAGGAATGGGATCACCGGACACTGAGATGCATGGAGGATTTCCGGTTTCTTTCTGGCCTGTGAGCGATGAGATGTTTGGCAGCAGTTCCTGGGTGTCCGGGACTCCGAGGAGGGGTTCAGGGTGTCTCCCCAGAAGGGAGTGGAGGTGTCTGGACCGGGAGGAGCTGCAGGATTGCCTGACGAATGGGGAATCGTGGTCGGGAGGAGGATGGTGGTAGCAGCTCAGGGCGAGGAGGCTGAGCCCCAGGCCCCGGCTTTCTGTTCGGGCCTCCGATTGTGGGGGTGTCGCACATAGGTGACGGACGGGGCGGTCATGGGGAGGGTGGGAGACTCCGGTTGGGCAGTGGTCACGGCCTCCGAGGGGTGAGTGGCCATGAGATGGGTGGAGGCTGAGGAGTAACTCACACAGGATGACGGGGGGTCAGGCGGGGGGCTGGGGGTGCTGGCCCGCAGCCAGGCCTCTAGAGCTTCCCCAAGACCTTGCTGTGACCCTCGGTGTGGCCGGGGAGTGGCACCGGCTGGCAGACTAGCCTAGTGCACTGTGGTCATTGGGAGGCTCAGTGGCCAGGGGGGTGGGGGAGGGCCCCTGGGGTTGGGCCTTGTGTGGGTGAGGACAGGGGAGGCTGTGACTGTGAAGGGACGTCAGGTGCAGCCCCAGTGGCCCCCGGGAGCCGATGTGGTTCTCAGCGGTGATGTGGGAACAAGGAACGGCAGGGAGGGAGGTCTTGGGGGCGCCCTGTGAGTGTGGACCATCAGCATCCGGGCCGTGCTCGATCCTCTAGAATTTCCCAAACGTTCTCTGGCCCCCACTTGCTGAGTAATGAAGAGAGAGGCCAAGGAGATGACTGGGGTGCAGGACAGGAGGGGGCGGGGCTGTGGAGTGCAGGCGGGAGGGGTGTGGTGGGAAGAGCGATGGGCACGTGGAGAGGGCGAGTGAGTTCCTGGCCACGGGCCGGCACCGACATCAGAGTGAATGGTGAGCCCCTGTCTGGCATCTGGTGAAGCGTGATGGTGCTCCCCGGGGAACTGCCTGCGAGGAGGGTGTGGTGGTCCCCATGCGGGTTCCCAGCTCAGAGCCGTTTGTCTGCCCGCCCGCCCGCCTGCCTGTTGCTGAGGGCGGATACAGTGAGGGCGGGCCGCGGTGAGACAGCGGGTGTCCGAGCACCCAGGCTGGAATCTCACTGGCCGGGGACAGGAGTGGGGGAGCAGGGGCCGGTCAGGGAGGTGGTTCCCTCGTATCCTGAGAACAAGGCTGATGGGACCACGCTGCACTGTCCCTTCCCGAAGGCTGTCCCTTCCCGCAGGCTGTCCCTTCCTTCCCGCAGGCTGTCCCTTCCTTCCCGCAGGCTGTCCCTTCCCTCCCGCAGGCTGTACTTCCTTCCCCTAGGCTGTCCCTTCCTTCCCGCAGGCTGTCCCTCCCTTCCCGCAGGCTGTCCCTTCCTTCCCGCAGGCTGTCCCTTCCTTCCCGCAGGCTGTCCCTTCCTTCCCGCAGGCTGTCCCTTCCTTCCCGCAGGCTGTCCCTTCCTTCCCGCAGGCTGTCCCTTCCTTCCCGCAGGCTGTCCCTTCCCGCAGGCTGTCCCTTCCTTCCCGCGGGCTGTCCCTTCCTTCCCGCAGGCTGTCCCTCCCTTCCCGCAGGCTGTCCCTTCCTTCCCGCAGGCTGTCCCTCCCTTCCCGCAGGCTGTCCCTTCCTTCCGCAGGCTGTCCCTCCCTTCCCGCAGGCTGTCCCTTCCTTCCCACAGGCTGTCCCTTCCTTCCCGCAGGCTGTCCCTCCCTTCCCGCAGGCTGTCCCTTCCTTCCGCAGGCTGTACTTCCTTCCCCTAGGCTGTCCCTCCCTTCCCGCAGGCTGTCCCTTCCTTCCCGCAGGCTGTCCCTTCCTTCCCGCAGGCTGTCCCTTCCTTCCCGCAGGCTGTCCCTTCCCGCAGGCTGTCCCTTCCTTCCCGCGGGCTGTCCCTTCCTTCCCGCAGGCTGTCCCTCCCTTCCCGCGGGCTGTCCCTTCCTTCCCGCAGGCTGTCCCTCCCTTCCCGCAGGCTGTCCCTTCCTTCCCGCAGGCTGTCCCTCCCTTCCCGCAGGCTGTCCCTTCCTTCCGCAGGCTGTACTTCCTTCCCCTAGGCTGTCCCTCCCTTCCCGCAGGCTGTCCCTCCCTTCCCGCAGGCTGTCCCTTCCCGCAGGCTGTCCCTTCCTTCCCGCAGGCTGTCCCTTCCTTCCCGCAGGCTGTCCCTTCCTTCCGCAGGCTGTACTTCCTTCCCCTAGGCTGTCCCTCCCTTCCCGCAGGCTGTGCCTTCCTTCCCGCAGGCTGTCCCTTCCTTCCCGCAGGCTGTGCTGTCCCTTCCTTCCCCTAGGCTGTCCCTTCCTTCCCGCAGGCTGTCCCTTCCTTCCCGCAGGCTGTCCCTTCCCTCCCGCAGGCTGTGCTGTCCCACAGGCTGTCCCTTCCCTCCCGCAGGCTGTCCCTTCCTTCCCGCGGGCTGTCCCTTCCTTCCCGCGGGCTGTCCCTTCCTTCCCGCGGGCTGTCCCTTCCTTCCCGCGGGCTGTCCCTTCCCTCCCGCAGGCTGTCCCTTCCTTCCCGCGGGCTGTCCCTTCCTTCCCGCGGGCTGTCCCTTCCTTCCCGCAGGCTGTCCCTCCCTTCCCGCGGGCTGTCCCTTCCTTCCCGCAGGCTGTCCCTCCCTTCCCGCAGGCTGTCCCTTCCTTCCCGCAGGCTGTCCCTCCCTTCCCGCAGGCTGTCCCTTCCTTCCGCAGGCTGTACTTCCTTCCCCTAGGCTGTCCCTCCCTTCCCGCAGGCTGTCCCTCCCTTCCCGCAGGCTGTCCCTTCCTTCCCGCAGGCTGTCCCTTCCTTCCGCAGGCTGTACTTCCTTCCCCTAGGCTGTCCCTCCCTTCCCGCAGGCTGTGCCTTCCTTCCCGCAGGCTGTCCCTTCCTTCCCGCAGGCTGTGCTGTCCCTTCCTTCCCCTAGGCTGTCCCTTCCTTCCCGCAGGCTGTCCCTTCCTTCCCGCAGGCTGTCCCTTCCCTCCCGCAGGCTGTGCTGTCCCACAGGCTGTCCCTTCCCTCCCGCAGGCTGTCCCTTCCTTCCCGCGGGCTGTCCCTTCCTTCCCGCGGGCTGTCCCTTCCTTCCCGCGGGCTGTCCCTTCCTTCCCGCGGGCTGTCCCTTCCCTCCCGCGGGCTGTCCCTTCCTTCCCGCGGGCTGTCCCTTCCTTCCCGCGGGCTGTCCCTTCCTTCCCGCGGGCTGTCCCTTCCTTCCCGCGGGCTGTCCCTCCCTTCCCGCGGGCTGTCCCTTCCTTCCCGCGGGCTGTCCCTTCCTTCCCGCGGGCTGTCCCTTCCTTCCCGCGGGCTGTCCCTCCCTTCCTTCCCGCAGGCTGTCCCTTCCTTCCCGCAGGCTGTCCCTTCCTTCCCGCAGGCTGTCCCTTCCCTCCCGCAGGCTGTCCCTTCCCTCCCGCAGGCTGTCCCTTCCCTCCCGCAGGCTGTCCCTGTCCGCAGGCTGTCCCTTCCCGCAGTCATGCTTCTGGGAGTGGAGCGTGTGCACGCGTGTGGTGCAGAGTTCCATGCAGAGCGCAGGGCTGCCTCAGCGCCCGGGATGGTCCTGAGCGTGAAGGCTGAGGCCGTGTTTCCTGTGTCCTGGAGGGACCGTGTGCAGGGTCACAGGGTGTTGCCTGACAAGACGAGTGTCTGATGACGCCTTCTCTGTGGCCAGCTTCTCCCCTTCCCCACGTCTGTGACACCCACTGTGTTCGCAGGGGAGGGTGGCCTCACGGCCAGGCTCAGGGCCCAGGTGTCACCTCTCTGCCCATCTCCCTGTTGCTGTGGGAACGTACGGAGAGTGACTTGTATGGGACCGACGTCTCCTCAGAGGTGGGCGGGAGCAGATGAATGTAGATGTCGGGTCTGGTGAGCTAAACTCCTGGGAGCGAAGCTGACGGTGGCGTGAACTGTGCTTACTGTGACAGGATATGAGCTTTGAGGACGTGACCATCGCCTTCTCCCAGGAGGAGTGGGGGCTCCTCGATGCGGCCGAGAGACTCCTCTACTGCGAGGTGATGCTGGAGATCTGTACGCTTGTGGCGTCCGTGGGTAAGACCCTCGTGCTTTTCCCCGTGTCCCGCGGTGACACCCTGCCTGCGCTTTTTCTCCAGAAATAGCTGTGTCAGTCCCGCACCCCGGCCGTGGGCTCTGCTCCTTACCCCCGTTTCTTGTCACACGTGCCGAGCGGTGGGGTGCCCTGCGCGGTGGACCCCCGAGCAGCCCTGACACCTGTTGCCTCCACCCGTGCGGGAGAGTCTGGGGGTCAGGAGCCTTGCAGACAGCTTAATGCACCCACCTCTGCAGCCTGTCCCTGCAGGGTGACCGTGTCCAGATCCGGGGGCTCCATTGCTGCCCCTTCCTCTCGCTGAGCGTTCTTTTTTTTTTTTTTTAAATATATTTTATTGATTTTTTACAGAGAGGAAGGGAGAGGGATAGAGAGTTAGAAACATCGATGAGAGAGAAACATCGATCAGCTGCCTCCTGCACACCTCCTACTGGGGATGTGCCCGCAACCAAGGTACATGCCCTTGACCGGAATCGAACCTGGGACCCTTCAGTCCGCAGGCTGACGCTCTATCCACTGAGCCAAACCGGTTTTGGCAACCGTGGCCTGTTCTTGCCAGGTCTCCCCTGCATGCTGATGTCTGCTCCCCTCTGTTGTCCTCCTTCCGGACCCGGATCCCTGAGTCCATGTGCAGCGGAAGGGGCCGGGGAGCCCTGGTTTTTTCCCAGGGCGCACATGTCAAGGTGGTCTCAGAGGAGGGCCCCCGGGTGCGTGGCGACTGGGGACGAACATGACCTGAGGGCCGGTTCAGATCGTGCCAAGATTCTGCCGTTTCCAGTCGTGTGCTGGTGCCTGTGCCACTGGCCGCACCGATACTTGACACCTGGCGGTCCTGTCATTTTACCGGTGACTCCCAGCCGCCTCTGCTCTGGGGCCTCTGCGCATCGCCGCTCCCTCTCCCGCGTCGACCTGCGCACGTGCTGTGCGGCGTGCACACGTCCTTACCTAGTGTGTGGATGCCAAGCCGCTCGTTTATTGAATTCTGTTGGCCCGTGTCACCAGCCAACAAGCTTTGCTGAAAGCAGTTAGCGGAAGAGACATCTGGAGATCCTGCTTCTCTCCCGTGCGGTGCATGCCGCCCTTGTGTGGGGTTTTTCTGGTGAGGGCTCCCCTATTTTGTGGTCTTCAGAGGCCAGCAGCACAATCCAACCTGCCTCCAGGGCTCTTGTTGTCAAACAGTCCCAGGACACCCACGCGTGGAGTCTGACAGGCCCTCGTGGTGGGGCTCGCCCCTGCCACCCCTGCCACCCCATTTCCTCGGCGTTTCTCTGCTTTCAGGTTATTGGCACAAACCGGAAGACAACGAGGAGGCCCCTGGGGAGCAGATGGCGCCTGCGGAAGGAGAGTCGCAGGTCGAGGCGCCTGAGACAGCGCCAGCAGCTGAGAAAGCACACTCCTGTGAGCAGTGTGTCTTAGTCCTGAAAGCTATTTTCCACCTGACTGAGGTCCAAGCAGGAAACCTGGAGCAGAGAGCCTTCTTCAGTGACGCGTGCGTGAGGGGCTTCTGTTTCCGGGCAAACATTCACCAGCAGCAGCGGGAAGCCGGTGCCGAGGAGCCCTGGAAGGGGGACGCGGACAGGGCCTCGCTCGTGACCAGTAACAGCTTCTACGTGTCGGGGGCGCCGTTCACCGCCAGGGAGGCCGAGGAGGACTTCGCCGCCGCCCCCGGCCTCCTCCAGCACCAGCCCACGCTTAGCACCGAGGAGCCGCACAGCGTCATTGAGAGCTGGCAGGCCGTCCACGGCGGGACGGGTCCGCGCCAGTGGGGGGAGTGTGAGAAGGCCGCCTTCCACAGCCAGGACCCGGGGCAGCAGCAGAGCGTGTACACGGGGGAGGGGCTGTTTGAGTGCAGCCAGTGCGGGAAGGCCTCCATACAGACCTTTAACCTCTTGCTGCACAGGAGCGTTCGCCCGGGGGAGAAGCTGCCCTACGAGTGCGGCGTGTGTGGGAAGTGCTTCAGCTGTGAGTTTTTCCTCCTCCGGCACCAGAGCGTGCACACGGAGGGGAAGCCCTACGAGTGCGGCGTGTGTGGGAAATGCTTCAGCTGCAAGTACACCCTCATCCAGCATCAGAGAATTCACTCCGAGGAGAAGCCTTACGAGTGCAGTTTTTGTAAGAAATGCTTCAGCTACAAATTTAACCTCATGAGACACGAGAAAATCCACACTGGGGAGAACCCGTACGGGTGCAGTGACTGCGGGAAGTCCTTCAGCCACAGCTCTGCCCTCATCCGACACAAGAGGGTTCACACTGGAGAAAGGCCCTATGAGTGTAGCGACTGCGGGAAGACCTTCACAAACAGCTCCGCCCTCATCCAGCACCAGAGAGTTCACACTGGAGAAAAGCCCTATCAGTGCAGTGAGTGTGGGAAGTGCTTCCGGCAGAGCTCTGCCCTCATTTATCACCAGAAAGTTCACGCCGGGGAAAAGCCGTACGAGTGCGGGGACTGCGGCAAGTGCTTTCGGTACAATTACATCCTCATTCAGCATCGGAAGGTTCACACTGGAGAGAGGCGGTATGAGTGCGGCGTTTGCGGGAAGCGCTTTATCTACAACTTCAACCTCATTAAGCACCAAAGAATTCACACTGGCGAAAAGCCGTATGTGTGCAGTGACTGTGGGAAGGCCTTCAGACGAAGCTCCTCGCTCATTCAGCACAAGAGCGTCCACAGCGAAGAGAGACCTTACGAGTGCAATGAATGCGGGAAGTCGTTCACCCGGGCGTCTAACCTCCTCAGGCACTGGAGAGTTCACACAGGAGAAAGGCCCTATGAGTGCAGCGATTGTGGGAAGTCCTTCAGCCACAGCTCCGCCCTCATTCAACACAAAAGGGTGCACACTGGAGAAAGACCTTACGAGTGTAACGAGTGCGGGAAGACTTTCACCCGCACGTCTAACCTCCTTAGGCACTGGCGAGTTCACACTGGAGAAAGGCCCTACGAGTGTGCTTACTGTGACAAGTCCTTCAGCCACAGCTCCGCCCTCATTCAACACAAAAGGGTGCACACTGGAGAAAGGCCTTATGAGTGTAACGAGTGCGGGAAATCTTTCACCCGCACATCTAACCTCCTTAGACACCGGAGACTTCACACTGGGGAAAAGCCTTAATGGTGCGGGGAATGCTGTATTTCCTCTCAGGCTAACAGCCCTGGGGGAGACCCTGAGAGACCAATTTAGCTGACTTAAAACCTGTTTTAGTGGGACATACAACGGGCTCGATTCCTCGTGAGTTGTAGGTCCGAGTGAGGCTTTCAGGAGGTCCATTGCACTTTCCCACCTGCCCAGGGCTGTCACTAGGCTGATGTCACTGCTAGATTTCGTAGCTGAGGCCTCTGCCGCCGGGCTCACCCGCACGGGTGCGTCAGTCACGCCCCTGCGTGCTCAGGGAAGCTGCCCTCCCGTGTTCTCCTGCTGGAGGAAGTGGGGACCACGCAGGCCTCTTGGGGGGCCCCTTCCTTCCTTTCTCTCCGCTAGGGGTGGGCCTGGCCCGGTGCTGGTCCAGAGGACCCATCCTCAGCTGAGAAGAGCTACCTTCTTCGTGGACATGGTTCTCACATGGATGCTGTGATGAATTCTCCCAGGTTTCTCCGTCGCCAACCTGGACACTTTGCTGTAAGCTTTCCTGGATCGTGGTATGTTTGTGAAGGTCTTTGCACCTTTAATTTTGGTGGTTGTATAGTCACTGCGTGAGATAATGTGGAGTAAGGATCGTGATCTGCCAGCGTGTGGAGGGGAACGTGTTTGTGGGGATCCCTAACGGTCTTGTGTTTCAGAGGGGACGGTGATAGTAGAGAGTCGCTCTTTGTCCGATGTCGGCTAAGTGTGTATAGCTGCCCAGGGCCTCGCCAGAAAGACTGCGTGACGTTGTGGTCCTGGCATAAATCCTGGGGCCACGATTATGGGGGAGGTCAGAGGTCACTCTGAAGAGGGGGCATTTTTTTTGCTTCTGTGGACAATATGAATTTTATTCCCTTTTTGACTGTGTACATTGCATACTTCCGCCTGTGCTGAGGTCCGGCAAGGGAGCCACGGGCCGTGGTGGACGAGCCGTCGGAGGTGGAGTCATTTGTAAGGCTCAGGGTTAGGTGGGACCACAGTTGGGACAGAGGCGCTGTGTTCACCAGGAGGGGGGGAGACTAGCAGATTAGAGCGAGGGTGTCTCTTCTGGGAGCTCAGCCACAGATGTCCCAGGGCCTGTGGCGTCTGTGGTCCGTGGCTGCAGACCCTCTCGTGACCTTTGTAACCGCTTCTAACAGCTCTGTGGACCCCTCGCCGCTGAGGCGTGCACCTCCAGGCCATTGCTCTCCCGTCGAGCAAACGGAGCCGGGACGGAAGGTGATGGCCTGTAGTCATTCCCGGGACCGTCTTTGCGACCCAGCCGGCATTCCTGGGGCTCGGAGGGCAGGAGTCTTCCTCGCGTGCCAGTGTCCGCCGCCCGCCGGCAAGGCTGCCCCTCCCAGGGCCCGAGGAGGGAGAGGTAGGGTCCGCGCAGGCTCGCCAGCCTGCCGCTCTGACAAAAGGGGGCTCTTAGGTCTCATCGGAACCGGTGTTTAAAGCTTTACTCATGTATATATGTATAATCCACATGCAACCAAGTGCACTTACCTGATGTGTACTGTTGGGCGAGCTTTGACATACGGATACAGCTGTGAAACCATCCGCAGCAAACGGACTGACCTGTCCCTCACACGCAGGGTGGGACAGATGTACGTGTCCAGTCGTGAGTACGTGGAACATGGAGTTTATTCTCGTATTATTTATTAATTATGGTGTGGATTCCCATGCTGTCGATCTACTTTTGCTCCACCCTGTTTACCACCCGCCCCCTTACAATCTCCCCCTGCCTGTCGCAGCCCTGAACGCAGCCATTGAGTCGCCTTTATTTACAGTAGATAGATTAGTTTGTATTTCCTATAAGGTCCTAGGTGTCTACCCTCGGAATAAATAACGGTTTCCTTCACGCAGCACGATTATTGCGAGACTCCAACAGTAATGCTGATGTGAATAGCTAACCCTTTTTCCTGCTTAGGCGTCGTCTGTGCTGTAAATAGCCCCTTGGTTTACCCACTGATCTGCCTCCGGGTTCGCGGTATTACAAATAAAGCTGCTACGAATGTGTGCCTCCGCGTCTTCCTGTCGGTCCCTGCCGTGTTTCTCCCACGGTTACAATGTGGATAAGTGGTTAGGTTTTTAAAAAATACGGAACTGTGATCTGAGTGGCCCTCGGCCCCCCCACCATCCCAGTGTGTGAGGACTCCGATGCCTCCGCAGCTTGGCCAGCCCTCCCCCCCCACCCCCCCGGGGCTGATGTTTAAAACATCCCGGTGTCAGCGTGGTGGTAGGTAGTTTGTCGCACTGCCCTCTCCCCAACAGCTCACCGCGCATTTGTTGGTGAACACCGGCCCTGTCCCCTTTGGCACAATGTGCTCGGCACCCCTGCCCGTCCCCTTCTTGTGAATTCGGGGTTTGAACGGGTGGGATGACCGTGTGGCATCCAAACACGTGTCGGCGTGGCGCTCAATCCTCAACGACCCAGGTGACTTCTCTGCCCTATGGGACAGCTTCCGTGCCTTTTTACATACAGCTTTATTGATTGCAGAGAGAGAAATAGAAACGTCGATGATGAGAGAATCATTGATGGGCTGCCTCCCGCACGTCCCACGGGGCGGGGGGGCGGGGGGGTCAAGCCTGCCACCTGTGTGTGCGCCCTGACCTGAAATCGGACCGTGCCCTGGTTCATAGGTGGGTGCGTGAGCACTAGGCCAGGCCGGCTGGGCCGGGAGTGTGTGTTTCACATACTTTCCAAGGCGAGCGCAGCAGCAGGGAGAGTCGCCTCTGAAGCCACGGGCCAGCTGCTCGTGTGCCCTGGTCCCTCGGGAGGCACGCTCCCCGCTCGGCCACTGGGTCCCCTTGACTCTCCATCCCACGCTCTGGCCCTGTCGGCAGGACGTCCCCGGGGGACAGACCAGTGCAGTTCTGCTGCCGGAGGCGGGAGGAGACGGGGTGGCCCACCCGGGCTGGTGCTGCAGGGTCATCTCACCCCAACAACATTTATTTATTTATTTTTTAATGGAAGTGGAACTTTATTATTTTTTTAATCGTCCCCCGCCTGAGGGTATATTTTTGTTGACTTGAGAGAGAGAGAGGACGAAAGAGAGAGACTCACCGGGATAAGAGGAACCTTGGTGGCCTCCCTCAGGCACCAGACCCGGGGATCGAACCTGCAGACTGGGTACGTGCCCTGTGATCGAACCTGCAGACTGGGTGCGTGCCCTGTGATCGAACCTGCAGACTGGGTGTGTGCCCTGTGATCGAACCTGCAGACTGGGTGCGTGCCCTGTGATCGAACCTGCAGACTGGGTGCGTGCCCTGTGATCGAACCTGCAGACTGGGTGCGTGCCCTGTGATCGAACCTGCAGACTGGGTGCGTGCCCTGTGATCGAACCTGCAGACTGGGTGCGTGCCCTGTGATCGAACCTGCAGACTGGGTGTGTGCCCTGTGATCGAACCTGCAGACTGGGTGTGTGCCCTGTGATCGAACCTGCAGACTGGGTGCGTGCCCTGTGATCGAACCTGCAGACTGGGTGCGTGCCCTGTGATCAAACCCGCAGACTGGGTGCGTGCCCTGTGATCGAACCTGCAGACTGGGTGTGTGCCCTGTGATCGAACCTGCAGACTGGGTGTGTGCCCTGTGATCGAACCTGCAGACTGGGTGCGTGCCCTGACTGGGGCTCCAGCCGTGACCTCTCCGTGCACCGGGCCATCCAACCAGCCGAGCCACCGGCCAGGGCCCCAAACACCTGCTTCAGGGAAACCATTCCTAACGCCTAGGCCTGTGCCTCGTCTGTTAACCGTCACCTTAGCCCAGTGGTCGGCAAACTCATTCGTCCACAGAGCCAAATATCCACAGGACAACGATTGAAATTTCTCTGGAGAGCAAAATTTTTTAAACTTCAACTTCTAACGCCACTTCTTCAAAATAGACTCACCCAGGCCGTGGTATTCTGTGGAAGAGCCACACTCAAGGGGCCAAAGAGCCGCATGTGGCTCGTGAGCCACGGTTTGCCGACCACTGCCTTAGGCCCTCCGGGAGAGTCGGGCGGGGGACCAGGTGGCCCCCAGGGGATCCGTTGTACATCCAGGAAATCTCCGCACTGGAGACTAAATGAAGATGTCCGGAAAGGCCCGTGAGGGCTTGGTCATTTTTAGTCCTCACTTGGGGATGTTTTTCCCATTGCTTTTCAGAGGGACTGGGAGCGGGGGAGGGGGGGGAGGGGGGAGGGAGAGCGAGAGAAACATCGATGTGAGAGAAGCATCCATTGGTTGCCTCCCGCACCCACCCCGTGGAGAGGGGAGCGAAGCTGAAACCCAGGTACATGCCCTTGACTGGGAATGCAGCCCTCAGCCCTTCCATGTGCAGGCTGGTGCTCTAACCACTGAGCCACGGGGCGCAGGATGAGATCGTATCATTGGCGTTGGAGTCCTGATGCCGTCACAGGCACAGCGTATCCCCCCAGCCCCACCCCCAGCCCCAGCCCCAGCCCCCCAGGGTAGGGAACCCATTAGCCAAAGAGCAAGCAGGAATGCATGGTCTGCTGTGGAGCAGTCACTCTGCCCCCTACAGCAATGACCTTGATTACCCGTGGCTTTGTTTTGTTTTAAGTATGCTTTTATTGATTTTTAAAATATATTTTATTGATATTTTACAGAGAGGAAGGGAGAGGGATAGAGAGTCAGAAACATCGATGAGAGAGAAACATCGATCAGCTGCCTCCTGCACACTCCCACTGGGGATGTGCCCGCCACCAAGGTACATGTCCTTGACCGGAATCGAACCTGGGACCCTTCAGTCCGCAGGCCGATGCTCTATCCACTGAGCCACACCGGTTAGGGCTTTATTTATCTTTTTTAAAGCGAGAGGAAAGGCAAAGGAGAGAGGGCTAGAAACATCAATGAGAGAGGAACACCATTGAATGTCTGCCTCCTGCACACACCCTACTGGGGATCAAGCGCACAACCCAGGCATGTGCCCTGACCAGGAATTGAACCCTGACCTCCTGGTTCCTGGGTCAGTGCTCAACCACTGCAACCACTGAGCCACACCAGCTGGGATATATATATATATATATATATATATATATATATATGTATTTTTTTATTGATTTCAGGGGGGAATGGAGAGAGAGAGAGAGAGAAACATCAATGATGAGAGAGAATCATTAACGAATTCCTCCTGCCCGCCCCACACTGGCGATGGGGCCATCAACCCGGGGATGTGCCCTGACCCAGAACCGAACTGTGACCTCCTGGTTCATCCGTCGGTGATCAGCCACTGAGCCACGCCGGCCAGGCTACCCTCGGGGTGTTAATTTACCGAGGTGACCGAATGGGGACGTGGAGAGTTGGTTGCCTCCGTAAGAAGTTTTTATTGCTCACCGTTCCCAGGAGCAGAGAGACAGGCTGTGTCACACGCGGCCACAGCAGAAGCGACAGTGTGGGTGACACGCGGGAAGGAGTGAGGAGATCATGGCGCACGCCTCTCTGGTCGGTCCCTGGAGAGAGGCAAGGCCGGGAGGCATAGGCCACCTCGGACACGAGAGTTTGACTCACTCTGGCAGGCGCTGGGGCATAGGGTAGCCCCCAGTTTCCTGCTACCTCGCCCTGGTTTTACTCAGAAAGAACCTTGGCCCGGTGTGTGAGTCAGACAAAGGAGGTGGACGGGTATGGCTCTGGGTCGGTCGTTTTGCATATGAAAGAACGGTAGGCTGGTGCGCAGGTCGTTCATTTGTGTGTGTTTTTTAAATATGTTTTATTGATTTTTTACAGAGAGGGAGAGAGAGTTCGAAACATCGATGAGAGAGAAGCATCCATCAGCTGCCTCCTGCACGCCCCCCACCGGGGACTGAGCCTGCAACCCGGGCACGTGCCCTTGGCCGGAATCGAACCCGGGACCCTTCAGTCCGCAGGCCGACGCTCTATCCACTGAGCCACACCGGCCAGGGCTGCTCCCCAGTTTTCTGATAATAAATACCAGCACCTGAATACGATTCTTCCGACGTGTCCCCTTTTCCCTGGACCCTGCTGACAGTCAGAAGCAGCTGTAAGTTTTCGTGGTGAGTCGTGGGAAGAAGCGGCATCCCTTTACCGGTGGCTGCCCCCCGTGAGGTTAGCAGAGGAAGGCTAGTGCCCCCCAGACACTCGGGAAGGGACTCAATGACCTACAACTTCCAGGTGGTCATTTTCCTTTGCACCCACCAGGGGTCCCCGTTCCACGGTCCCGTACCCCACTTGATCAGTCACTGCCTAAGTGTCACGTGGGAAACATTGCCGTACTGTGTTCAACTGTCAGCATTAATGTGTTGTTTTTTGTTGTTTTTTAAAATATATTTTTATTGATTTCAGAGAGGAAGGGAGAGGGATAGAAACATCAATGATGAGAGAGAATCATTGATTGGCTGCCTCCTGCACGCCCCGCACTGGGGGGATCAAGCCTGCAACCCCAGCATGTGCCCTTGGCCTGAATCGAACCCGGGACCCTTCAGTCCGCAGGCCGACGCTCTATGCACTGAGCCACACCAGCCAGGGCCAATGTTTTGACTTTCAGAAATATGAGCCCTGTAGCTATAGAAATGAGAGCTTTTTCTTTTTTTAAACATATAGTTTTATTGATTTCAGAGAGGAAAGGGGGAGGGAGAGAGAGCGAGAACCATCCATGATGAGAGAGACACATGGATCGGCTGCCTCCTGCATGCACCCCACACTGGGGATCGAGCCCTCAACCCGGGCCTGTGCCCTGACGGGGAATCGAACCCTGACCTCCCGGTTCCTAGGTCAACGCTCAGCCACGGAGCCAGGCCGGGCGGGCTCAGAGCTTCCTTTCCTAGGGCTTGTGTGGCATTTCCTGCTTCTCCTGGGGGACTTCCTCTTTGTGAGCAACAACGGGAACTCACAGGCATCCTCCCCGACCACAGCTCCTGTCACTCTCGCTGCCTCCATCCTCCTTGCACCGCCTGCTGGGTCTCAAGACCTGTGCTTCGCCTGCCGCTTCATCGTCGTCAGCCCCAGGGAGCGGATGCGTTCCATACCGCCGTGTGCCACCAGTCACCAGCATCCATCCCTTTTGTCACCGGCTGGACGCCGAGCACTTCATGCAAGCCCAAGGGCGGGGCCACACCAACCCCCAAATTTCACCCTTACGGGTTTATCCACTAAGTCAGCTGCCAGAACCAGTCAGCTCATGGTGGGCTAGGGTCCAGTCCGGAGGAGGGCCTTCCATAGCCGGTGGGACAGAGAGAGTGCCCTAAAAATTATTAGCCAAGACACTGTAGGACTGAGGCATTGCTCATTATAAGCAAACTCTTTTTTAAAATAAACATTTTATTGATTTTTTTACAGAGAGGAAGGGAGAGGGACAGAGAGTCAGAAACATCGATGAGAGAGAAACATCGACCAGCTGCCTCCTGCACACTCCCCACTGGGCATGTGCCCGCAACCAAGGTACATGCCCTTGACCGGAATCGAACCTGGGACCCTTCAGTCCGCAGGCTGACGCTGTATCCACTGAGCCAAACCGGTCAGGGCTGTAAGCAAACTCTTAAGAATGCTGGGCCCTGGCCGGTTTGGCTCAGTGAATACGTAGAACGTCAGCCTGTGGACTGAAAGGTCCCGGGTTCGATTCCGGTCCAGGGCACATGCCCAGGTGGCAGGCTAGATCCCCAGTGGGGGACGTGCAGGAGGCAGCCCATCAATGATTCTCTCTCATCATTGATGTTTCCATCTCCTCTTCCTCTCTGAAATTAAAAAAAAAAACACAACAACCTCTGGGATTAATACATATATATATATATATATATATACACACACACTAGTAGCCCTGCGCACGAATCCATGCGCCCGTAGCTCACTGCCGCCCTCCAGTAGCTCCCTACCCGCTGCCCCGCCCTGCTGTAGCTCCCTCCGCCCCCCCCCCCCGCCCCTCCTCATCGCTTGCTGCCCTGCCCCCTCCTGTAGCTCTCTGCCTTCTGCTTGTAGCTCGCTGCGCCACCCTCCTGCTGATCCGTGTTCCGGTCCTTACGCAGTGGGTCGTGTAATGACCATTTGCATATTACATCTTTATTACACAGGATTATGTAATTATAGATAGAATTAAAAAGTGATGAGAGCCCGGTGGAGCGGGTCAGTTGGTTGAGCTTTCTCTCATGCACCGAAAGATTGCCATTTTGCTTCCCGTCAGGGTCCAGGCCTGGCTTGTGGGTTTGGTTACAGGCAGCCCTGAGGCCCCAGTCAAGGTGTTATTATTGGACAGCACCCCCCCCCCCCCCGACCCCCGTGTCGGCCCCTGTTCCCACCTTGTCATGCTCATAGGAATGAGTTCAAGAGTGACTTCAGATCATCATTGTGCCGTGTTTGGGTAAGTTTATTTTTAAAAAGTAAAGCCTGCACATTAAACAAGCAAGTGGCTCAGTGGATAGAGTGTCGGCCTGCGGACTGAAGGGTCCCAGGTTCGATTCCGGTCAAGGGCATGTACCTTGGTTGCGGGCACATCCCCAGTGGGAGTGTGCAGGAGGCAGCTGATGGATGTTTCTCTCTCATCGATGTTTCTGACTCTCCCTCTCCCTTCCTCTCTGTAAAAAAATCAATAAAATGTATTTTTAAAAAAAGCAAAAACAAAAACAAAAAAACAGTAAAATAATTGGGAAGTGGCAAGTTTTAAACATTTTTTTAAAGTTTGGTTCAAGTATAAATGATTTAAAATAAACTGTTTTTTTTTTTACATACATTTTTTAAAAATATATTTTTATTGCCAAAATTGGTTTGGCTCAGTGGATAGAGCGTCGGCCTGCGGACTCAAGGGTCCCAGGTTCGATTCCAGTCAAGGGCATGTACCTTGGTTGCGGGCACATCCCCAGTGGGGAGTGTGCAGGAGGCAGCTGATTGATGTTTCTCTCTCATCGATGTTTCTAGCTCTCTATCCCTCTCCCTTCCTCTCTGTAAAATATCAATAAAATATATTTAAAAAATATATATATTTTTTTATTGATTTCAGAGAGGAAGGGAGATGGAGAGAGAGAAACTTCAATGATGAGAGAGAATCACTGATTGGCTACCTCCTGTAGGCCCCCGACTGTGGATGTGCCCTTGACTGGAATCGGACCCGGGACCCTTGAGTCCACAGGCCGACGCTCTATCCACTGGGCCAGACTGGCCAGGGCTAAACATACATTTTTGACATTTCCAACCATGCTTACATCCCTGAAACTACGTCCGTCCTATCCTATTCAGTGCTTCCTCTTGGCATATAAATTACTAATACAAAGACATATTCTACTTTCATAATTGCTATTTTCAAATAGACCCATAGACAGAAGTGACAGTTATGAAAGTCGTATCCCAGCCTTCCATCATCATCTCCCATCCCAGGCATTTAGTGGGTTATTTTGCTTAACATTTTAGGTATGTCGACGTGTAACCTTTTCCTAAAGTCTTTCTACAATATCGGAACTCTGATAACCTGAAAATACAAAAATATTTTAAAAATGCAAAAAATATGTAAATGCTGAATCTTATTCGCTAGTTATTATTTAAGGCAGTTTGCAGTCACAATACAGAATATATTTCCATGGCTTTTATTAGGTGTGTCTTTTATTTTTTAAAAAAGTATATTTTATTGATTTTTTTACAGAGAGGAAGAAAGAGGGATAGAGTTAGAAACATCAATAAGAGAGGAACATCGATCAGCTGCCTCCTGCACGCCCCCTGCTGGGGACGTGCGCGCAACCAAGGTACATGCCCTTGACCTGAATCGAACCCGGGACCCTTCAGTCCGCAGGCCAACGCTCTATCCACTGAGCCAAACCGGTCAGGGCAAGGTGTGTCTTTTAAGTCTTTTTACCTAAATGTGCCACTTATTGATAGAGCTCTCTGTTCACGGACACATTTTTTTTGGGGGGGTGTTAATGTTGCCTATAATTGGTTCTTTATTTGTCTTGTAATTTAAAATTCTGAGATTCCCCCTGACCAATCCAGATACGTGCAATATAGACATGTGTATAAACTATAGTTCCTGTTACTTAAACTTCTGATTAGACATCTACCTTCCAATTTCTTTTTTTTTTTTAAATAAATCTTTATTCAGATTATTACAATTGTTTCTCCTTTTTCCCCCCATAGCTCCCCTCCACCCGGTTCCCACCCCACCTTCTGCCCTTACCTCCCCACCACTGTCCTCATCCATAGGTGTATGATTTTTGTCCAGTCTCTTCATGAACCCTCCATACCCCTTTCCCCCTGAGAATTGTCAGTCCACTCCCTTTCTATGCCCCTGATTCTATTATATTCACCAGGTTATTCTGTTCCTCAGGTTTTTAATTCACTTGAATTTTAGGTTCACTTGTTGATAGATAAGTATTTGTTGTTCATATTTTTTATCTTTACTTTTTTTTCTTCTTTCTCTTCTTTAAGAATACCTTTCAGCATTTCATATAATACTGGTTTGGTGGTGATGAACTCCTTTAGCTTTTTCTTATCTGTGAAGCTCTTTATCTGCCCTTCAATTCTGAATGATAGCTTTGCTGGGTAGAGTAATCTTGGTTGTAGGTTCTTGCTATTCATCACATTGAAAATTTCTTGCCACTCCTGTCTGGCCTGCATAGTTTCTGTTGAGAAGTCAGCTGACAGTCGTATGGGTGCTCCCTTGTAGGTAATTAACTGTTTTTCTCTTGCTGCTTTTAATATTCTCTCTTTGTCTTTTGCTCTTGGCATTTTAATTATGATGTGTCTTGGTGTGGTCCTCTTTGGATTCCTTTTGTTTGGGGTTCTGTGTGCTTCCTGGACTTGGAAGTCTATTTCTTTCACCAGGTGGGGGAAGTTTTCTGTCATTATTTCTTCAAATAGGTTTTCAGTATCTTTCTCTCTCTCTTCTTCTGGCACCCCCATAATTCTGATGTTTGTACACTTGAAGTTGTACCTTCCAATTTCTGAGAAAGAAAACATTGATGTTTCACAGTTACACCTTCAGTAGGTCACAAATCCTGCTAAATTCTGCATTTTTAAAAAAAATTGTAAACCTTCTTCAAAAAGAAGTCAAACCCTCCAATCAAAAGTCTTAATGAACCCGAGATGGTGTGGCTCAGTGGACAGAGTACCGGCCTGCGGACCAATTGGTCCCGGGTTCGATTCCGGTCAAGGGCACGTGCCTCTGTTGCAGGCCCCCCCCTGGCCCCGGCCCTGGTCGGAGCTCATGCAGGAGGCAACCAACCGATGTGTTTCTCTCACATCAGTATTTCTCTCTGTCTTTCCCTCTCCTTAAAAATCAAGAGAAAGCCGAAACCGGTTTGGCTCAGTGGATAGAGCGTGGGCCTGTGGACTGAAGGGTCCCGGGTTCGATTCCGGTCAAGGGCGTGTACCTTGGTTGCGGGCACGTCCCCAGTAGGAGGTGTGCAGGAGGCAGCTGATCGATGTTTCTCTCTCATCGATGTTTCTGGCTCTCTATCCCTCTCCCTTCCTCTCTGTAAAAAATCAATAAAATATATTTAAAAAAAAATCAAGAGAAAAATATCCTCAGGTAAGGATTAAAGAAAAAAAGAAAAAAGCCTTAATCAGCTTTTCACAATGTATCTGTGTATCAAGTCACAGCATGTTCATTATAACTATCTCACAGGTTAATCAATTACGCCTCAATAAAGCTGGCCAAAAAGGCAGGTGGCACACTTTCACACAAAACCATCATCTCAACCCACTTTGGGGAAGGACCGATAAGTGTACTATCTACTTTCAACATTAAAGAACTTTAAAAAATTAAGTGCAGTATCAGTGGTCAGACGTTGAGTTGATCGCAGGGACCATCGCCTCGGGCACGCTAATCTTCACACCCTCAGCGCTGTTAAGTGTAATTCAAACTCTCTGGGCTTCATTTTCAAGAGTAGCCATTGTTTTGTCATGATTCTTTCGGGACCAAAAGGTGGCCTTAATCTGTCTATACTAATAAAAGGGTAATATGCTAATTAGACCCAGTCAACCAGCCAGCCATCTTCCAGACGTCCTACTTCCTTCTAGACAAAGCCATGGTGGTGGGGGCTGAGGCAGAGGCAGTTAGGGGTGAGCAGGCTGGCAGGAGAGGGCAGTTGGGGGCAAGATCAGGCCAACAGGGGGTTAGAGGCAATCAGGCTGGCAGGAGAGGGCAGTTGGGGCTGACCAGGCCAGCAGGGGAGGGCAGTTGGGGGCGAGATCAGGCCAGCAGGGGAGGGCAGTTGGGGGTGAGATCAGGCCAGCAGGGGAGGGCAGTTAGGGGTGATCAGGCAGGCAGGGGGGCAAGGTACAGGTGATCAGACAGACAGGCAGAGAGGTTAGGGGCAATCAGGCAGGCAGGCCGGTGAGCGGTTAGGATCCAGCAGTCCCAGATTGTGAGAAGGATGTCCCCGATTGGAGAGGGTGCAGGCTGGGCTGAGGGATCCCCTCCCCTCGTGCACGAATTTCGTGCACTGGGCCTCTAGTATCTATCTATCTATCTATCTATCTATCTATCTATGCCTAAGTGACCGTCACAACCAGTCAACGGGTCACTCTGACGCAGACGCTC
This sequence comes from Plecotus auritus, assembly GCF_963455305.1. Taxonomy (NCBI): domain Eukaryota; kingdom Metazoa; phylum Chordata; class Mammalia; order Chiroptera; family Vespertilionidae; genus Plecotus; species Plecotus auritus. Next base: position 2,393,121 of record NC_137785.1, on the reverse strand, counting down.
AATGCAGGAGCTGCCCCCTGGTGGTCAGTGTGCTCCCACAGCCAACCTCCCCCTGCGGTCCCTCCCCCTGGCCGAGGGACCCACCCATGCACGAATTTGTGCACCAGGCCTCTGGCGAGATAATAGGGACCGAGTATAGTGCCTGTGCTTCTTGTAATACCAGGCATGACTGCAAGGAGCAGGCCAGCGTCCGGTACCGGAAGTGAAATCCCCGGACACGGGGGTCTTCCCCTCAGTTACTTCCCATGGTGATACGTGACGTCCCTGAATGAGGGGCCACTCGGCCATAAGAGCTAATGAGAGCGCGCCCGTGGCCAAGGAGCTCAACGTTTTCTGAATGTTTCGCTGATTTCATTTTCATTTATTTGTAGAGAGAGGAGGCGAGATAAATGTCCATTTGTTCCACTCATTGATGCATCCACTGGTCGATTCTTGTATGTGCCCTGACTCGGGATGAAATCCTCAACCTTGGCGTAGTGAGACCATGCACCAGCTGAGCTACTCGGCCATGGCCTGTTTGCTGATTTATTTTTTTTTTAAATATTTTTATTGATTTCAGAGAGGAAAGGAGAGGGAGAGAGAGAGAGAGAGAGAAACATCCATGATGAGAGAGAATCATGGACCGGCTGCCTCCTGCACGCCCCACACTGGGGATCGAGCCCACAACCCCGGCATATGACCTTGACCGGAATCAAACCTGGGACCCTTCAGTCCGCAGGCCGACGCTCTATCCACTGAGCCACACCGGCTAGGGCCCCTTTTATCTTGAGGGTGCCCTGCAGATTCTCCCTTCTTCGTAGACGATGATGGGCCCTGTATTCGTCTGCTTGGGCTACTATAACAAAGCACATCGCGCTGGCAGTTTAAAAAGCAGAAATTAACATTTTTACATATTTCCAGGCTAGAAGTCACATGAAGGTGTCAGCAAGGTTGGTTTTTCCTGAGGCCTCTCTCCTGGGCTTACAGATGGCTGGTTTCTGTGACCTCATATGAATGCTACCCTGTGTATGTGTGTGTTAATCTCTTCTTTTTTTAAAAAAATATATTTTATTGATATTTTACAGAGAGGAAGGGAGAGGGATAGAGAGCTAGAAACATCGATCAGCTTCCTCCTGCACACCTCCTACTGGGGATGTGCCCGCAGCCAAGGTACGTGCCCTTGACCGGAATCAAACCCGGGACCCTTCAGTCCGCAGGCCGACGCTCTGTCCACTGAGCCAAACCAGTTTCGGCTAATCTCTTCTTATGAGGACACCAGTCCAATCTACTGAGCGTACAATTACATTTTTATAGACCTTGTTTTCAAATACAGTCACGTTCTGAGTTATCGGGGGTTACAATTTCCGTGCATGAATCAACCGTGTACAATTCAGCCCAGAAGAGCCCCCGTGAATCATTTCAGAAAAAGCTAACATTGCCCAGCCAGTGCGGCTCAGTGGTTGTGCGTTGACCCATGAAGCAGGAAATCCGAGGTTCAGTTCTAGGTCAGGGCGCATGCTTGGGTTGCAGGCTTGATCCTCAGTGGGGGGCGTGCAGGAAGCAGCCAATCTATGATTCTTTCTCATCATTGATGTTTCTCTCTCTGTCTCCCTTCCTCACTGAAATCAATAAAAATATATTTAATTTTTTTAAAAAAAAGAGCTAACATTAAGGAACTCTCTGGAGGATTATCAGTTGTACAACACTACCCACAAACCTGCCAACCTCCCCAAAACCTAAAGGTGTCATTGCAGCCATGACCAGGGACCCAACCCCAAGCCTTGGCTCGAGAAGACCCTCTAACAGATTGACCTACTCAGCCAGAGTCTAGGCCACACCTTACTTATTACTTTTATTATATATATATATATGCTCTTTTAAAAATATATTTTATTGATATTTTACAGAGAGGAAGGGAGAGGGATAGAGAGCTAGAAACATCGATGAGAGAGACACATTGATCAGCTGCCTCCTGCACACCTCCCACTGGGGATGTGCCCGCAACCAAGGTACATGCCCTTGACCGGAATCGAACCCGGGACCCTTCAGTCCGCAGGCCCACGCTCTATCCACTGAGCCAAACCGGTTAGGGCACTTTTATTTTATTTTATTGATTTTTTTGAGAGAGGAAGGGAGGGGGATAGAGAGAGAGAAACATCGTGGATCCAAAAAAAAAGAAAAAAAAGGAGGCACTGTGAGGCAGCCAGCATGGGAGCCACAACACAGGTATGCGCTCGGTGTAGGAATCCATCTGGTGGCCTCACGCTTTCCAGCCTTGGGACCTACCTCTGATCTACAGAAAGCCCCTAGGTGCTGAGATTCCTAACGCCGGTAGTACCTCACCGCTTCGGCTGGAGAAACTACATTACCCAGAAGGCAATGCGTCCCACCATGGCGGGTTGAGCCAATGAAAGCCCAGGAAACGGGGCGTTTCAAGGCTGCCCCTGAGTTTAGGGCGGGACTTCCGGCGTCCTCCTCTAGGCTGTCAGGTGGGCCCGTTTGGCGGATTCCACGAATTAGCGCGCCGAGGCCTGAGGGAGGGAGCGCCGGAGGGTCGTCCCCGCTGTGCGAGGCGGCTCCCGGGCTCGTGCCGCCGCCGCTGTCCGGCTTCGGGGGCCTCCGGGCCTCGCAGGCCCCGCTCCGCCCGCAGAGTCCCATGGCGGCGGCCGCGCCGAGGCGCCCGGCGGAGGTGAGCGTGTCCCCCGGGCCTCCCCGCCTCCCCGCAGCCCGGGGCCGGGCGCCCGTCTCTCCTGCAGCCCAGGCCCCGCGGCGGGACCGCTCGGCGCTCGGGGGTGACCCCCGGGGTGAAGGGGGGCGGGGGAGGGGCCGCCGGGGGCACAGCGCAGGGGCGGCTGAGCCGGGAGGATTGGGGAAACCGAGGCCCAGTTTGGTTTTGTGGGGTTTTTTTTTGCCTTTTTATAAGCTTTATTTTTTTTTTTATTAAGGTGTTATATGTGTACACATCTTACCATTGCCCCCCCCCCGCCCCTCCCCACTCCCATACGTGCCCTGACCCCCCAATGTTTTGCGTCCAGAGGCCCAGGTCTGTGTCTCAAAGCGAAGGAGCAGGTGAGGCGAGCGCGTGCGTGCGGAGTTTTCCTGTGCGAACGCGGAGAGCCACTGAGACCCGTGAAGAATGGCTGTGGGGTTCTTTACCTGCCGACAGAATGCTTTTTAATGAAATAATTTATTTTTTTAATATATATTTTATTGATATTTTACAGAGAGGAAGGGAGAGGGATAGAGAGTTAGAAACATCGATGAGAGAGAAACATCCATCAGCTGCCTCCTGCACACCTCCCACTGGGGATGTACCCCCAACCAAGGTACATGCCCTTGACCGGAATCGAACCCGGGACCCTTCAGTCCGCAGGCTGACACTCTATCCACTGAGCCACACCAGTTTTGGCTGAAAGAATTTATTTGAGCCAAACTGGGGACACGCGCCGGGAAGCAGAACCTCGGGGATGGGGGTGAAGCTCTGGGAAAGGCAGGTTGCCTCCGTGTTCACATGCTGCAGTCCCAGGAGGGAGGAAGGGGGGGTGCCTGACACCCATTGGGGATGCGCCAGAGAGGCGGGAGCAAGCAAAGCCGGGGAACCCCTGGGACTGGATACAGAGGAAAATGATGGGCGCATACTTAGCCGGGTGCAGGAACAATTCACACCATCATAATTAAATAAGGAAGGAATGTGTGGTCTCTGCCCTGGCGCCCAGCACCTCGGGGTGTGCCCCAAGGGGTCCAGGAAAAGGGAAGTGACAAGTTACCCAGAGATTTCTCTATTTTTAAAAAAGATATTTTATTGATTTTTTAAAAAACTTTTTTTTTATTGCCCTAATAACCGGTGTGGCTCGGTGGATGGAGCGTCGGCCTGCGGACTGAAGGGTCCCGGGTTCAATTCCGGTCAAGGGCATGTACCTTGGTTGCGGGCACATCCCCAGTGGGAGGTGTGCAGGAAGGAGGCAGCTGATCCATGTTTCTCTCTCATCGATGTTTCTAAGTCTCTATCCCTCTCCCTTCCTCTCTGTAAAATATCAATAAAAGATATTTTTAAAAAAAACCAACTTTTTTTTATTATTGACTTCAGAGAGGAAGGAAGAGGGAGAGAGAGATAGAAACATCAATGATGAGAGAGAATCATTGATCAGCTGCCTCCTGCATGCCCCACGCTGGGGATGGAGCCCGCAACCAGGCACGTGCCCTTGACTGGAATCGAACCTGCGACCCTTCAGTCCGCAGGCCGACGCTCCATCCACCGAGCCAAGCCAGCGAGGGCTATTTTATTGATTTTTTACAGAGAGGAAGGGAGAGGGAGAGAGAGTTAGAAACATCGATGAGAGAGAAACATCCATCAGCTGCCTCCTGCACACCTCCCACTGGGGATGTGCCCGCAACCAAGGTACATGCCCTTGACCGGAATCGAACCTGGGACCTTTCAGTCTGCAGGCCGATGCTCTATCCACCGAGCCACATGGGTTAGGGTTACCCAGACATTTCAAGGGTGTGTTATCATAGATGCAAAAAGGCAGGTGGGCTCAGTTAAGGTAAAGGTTGACCTTGTCAGGGAAGATAGCGGCCTAGGAGGTGACTACCCACCATCACTGCTTTAGTTCAAGTTTCATTTCAGACCATCCTTCCTGGTGACTGTAGGTCTGAGTCTGCAGGACCGCCGCCATGCAGGCCTCCCCTGAGCCGTCAGGTCAGCCCGTGGCCCCTTTCATCCACAACTTTCATTCTCTGCTCGGCCATGGATGGTTGTGAAAAGAGGGACCTTGAGCCCCGAGGGATGCGGGCGTCACCGGCCCCGGGGCTGGGCCAGGGCCCTGAGCAGCCTGAGCCCCTGGGTCCTGGCGGTGGGTGCCAGGCCCTCCACAGGCCTTCCGTCCCCACAGGTTCCTGCAGGTGCAGAGCCGCTGAGGGGCTGGGCTGTGGGGCTGATGTCAGGGCCTCACACTCTTTTTGTTTCTATTTACTTTTTAAACTCCTGGTGACATCGGTAACAGTCAAAGCCGTCAAGAATTTTTGGTGAGTTTATTTGAGCCAAACTGTCGACAGTTGCCGGGAAGCAGAATCTCCACGGATGGGGATAGCGCCCCGGAGAATGGCGGTTTTCCACCGTGTGTTATACATGACGTTCAAAGGGGGAGATGAAAGTGGGTTCCATGGACTCCACTGGTGATAGATGAGGGAGGCGGGAGAAAGCACAGTGGGGGGAGAGGACCTCTGGGATTGGATAGACCAGTGGTCGGCAAACTCATTAGTCCACAGAGCCAAATATCAACAGGACAATGATTGAAATTTCTTTGGAGAGCCAAATTTTTTAAACTTAAACTTCTTCTAACGCCACTTCTTCCAAATAGACTCGCCCAGGCCGTGGTATTTTTTTTTTTTTAAATATATTTTATTGATTTTTTACAGAGAGGAAGGGAGAGGGATAGAGAGCCAGAAACATCGATCAGCTGCCTCCTGCACACCCCCTACTGGGGATGTGCCCGCAACCAAGGTACATGCCCTTGACCGGAATCGAACCTGGGACCCCCTGAGTCCACAGGCTGATGCTCTATCCACTGAGCCAAACTGGTTAGGGCCAGGCCGTGGTATTTTGGGGAAGAGCCATCCTCAAGGGGCCAAAGAGCCGCATGTGGCTCGTGAGCCGCAGTTTGCCGACCACTGGGATAGATGGTAAAATGATAGACCAGCCTTGGGCAAACTACGGCCCTCGGGCCGGATCCGGCTGTTCTATCGGGTTCTCTTGCTCTCCCCTCCGCTCCTTTACTTTGAATTTATATTAGTTCACACAAACACTCCATCCATGCTTTTGTTCCAGCCCGCTGGTCCAGTTTAAGAACCCATGGTGGCCCTCGAGTCAAAAAGTTTGCCCACCCCTGTGATAGACACTCGCTTTATTGACACAGGTGGGTGCAGGGCAGTTAACAGCCAACAATTCAGATAACAACAGGAATGAGGGAACTGGTGGTCTCTACCTTCACACCTGGGTTGTGCCCTGAGGGGTCCAGAAAAAGGGAAGTGACCCTGCTGGTCCCAAGGTTTGTGACTGGTAGATGCAAAAAGCCAGCAGGCTCAGCCAGGGTCCCAGTTGATGTTTGTCAGGGAAGATGCCAGCCTAAGACATGACTACCCACCACAGAATGCTTTTTTCCTTTTCTATCTTTCTTTTTTAAAAAAAATATATTTTATTGATTTTTTGCAGAGAGGAAGGGAGAGGGATAGAGTTAGAAACATCGATGAGAGAGAAACATCCATCAGCTGCCTCCTGCACCCCCCCCCCCCCCACTGGGGATGTGTCCGCAACCAAGGTACATGCCCTTGACCGGAATCGAACCTGGGACCCTTCCGTCCGCAGGCGGACGCTCTATCCACTGAGCCAAACCGGTTAGGGCTAAGTCAGCATTATTAAGGCATTTCCTATAAACTATTCCTAAGAACAAGCAAGTGGTTAGGCCCTAGCTATTTTGGCTCAGTGGGTAGAGCGTCGGCCTATGGACCGAAGGGTCCCAGGTTCGACTCCAGCCAAGGGCACATGCCTGGGTTGCAGGCTCGATCCCCACTAGGGGGGCGTGCAGGGGCAGCCGATCAATGATTCCCTCTCATCATTGATGTTTCTGTCTCTCTTTCCCTCTCCCTTCCTCTCTGAAATCAATTAAAAAAAAAAAATATATATATATATGTATATATAGAAAAAGAAGAAGGTGGTTAGTAAGCAAAACATCAAAGCAAGTAGCGAAGTTGTTACGTGCAGTTGCAGTCACACTCCTGGGAGGTGCAGAAGGCAGGCGCCAGTCCAGTGAGGGGAGTGCTGGATGTGGTACGGGTTCCCCGGAGACCCAGCAGGACGCGGGGCATAAAGGAGAGCCCAGCACCCCGTCTTTCCTGTTGGTCCGCATCACGCGTCGTCCTGCAGGGAGGGAGCCCCGGCCTGCTGAGGCCACTGTCTGACCGTCAGCTTGTAGGCCTGCGATGGTTGTGTTTGAGTTAGGACTCCTAAAAGCATGTCCTTTATTTCCACGTGTAAAATGTTAGAATGCTTATAATGCAGGTGTTCCAGAATGGGAGCTTTAAATAATTCTTTACAGATTTTTTACAGCTTATTTCCCTTGTGGGTTCCTCTGAACTGGATTAGCTTCATTTTTTTTTTTTTTTTTTTTTTAGTATATATTTTATTGATTTGTTACAGAGAGGAAGGGAGAGGGATAGAGAGTTAGAAACATCGATGAGAGAGAAACATCCATCAGCTGCCTCCTGCACACCTCCCACTGGGGATGTGCCCGCAACCAAGGTACATGCCCTTGACCGGAATCGAACCTGGGACCCTTCAGTCCGCAGGCCGACGCTCTATCCACCGAGCCAAACCAGTCAGGGCTAGCTTAATTTGATCTTAATGGGACATATAGAGACTGGGCATTTGATGAAAAATTTGAACCCATTTGTGACAATATCTAGTCCAACCCAGTCATCCTCCAAGCTGCTTGCTTGTTTATGGAAGAGGAAAAGGAAGGATTCCTGTGAGTCTGTCAGGATTATTATTTTTAGATGTAAGGTGGTTAAGGTATTCTACTTGATTTAAGGAAAATCAAATCTTTTGAGACCTATGTCCTTTTATAGCTAGCTGTTGTAATAGGTGAAAGGTGTCCTTTTGGGAGTTTAGTAATGTCTTAGAGTATAAGAGTAAATTATTTACATATGGAATTAGAGTGAAATTTCTAGGAAAATCTGACATCATTTAAATCAGCTTTTAGTATCTAAGAAAAATAGGTGGGCCGAAACCGGTTTGGCTCAGTGGATAGAGCGTCGGCCTGCGGACTGAAGGGTCCCGGGTTCGATTCCGGTCAAGGGCACGTACCTTGGTTGCGGGCACATCCCCGGTGGGAGGTGTGCAGGAGGCAGCTGATCGATGTTTCTCTCTCATCGATGTTTCTGGCTCTCTATCCCTCTCCCTTCCTGTCTGTAAAAAATCAATAAAATATATTAAAAAAAAAAAAAAAGAAAAGAAAAATAGGTGGGCCTTGCCTCATATACCTGGGCCATTACTGTTCAAGTAAACTTGTGATCTTCCCAGGTGAAAGCGGAGGCATTTCTGTCTTTTTTTTACAGAAATGCTGGAAAAGGCACTACATAAATCCATCACTGAAAAATACTGGCGATTCACAGGAATAGCTGATAATAGGTCATGTGGATTTGGAACCATAGGGTACTTGGGACTAACGATAGCCATGAGATTCTGTACGGATTTCTCTTCTTTCCCATTGAGCTTCTTTAATGGAAGGGTAGGAGAATTACAGGAACTTGTACATGGAATTAAAAGCCCCCTTTTAAAAGTAATTTTGTGCCCTGACTGGTTTGGCTCAGTGGATAGAGCATCGGCCTGCGGACTGAAGGGTCCCAGGTTCGATTCCGGTCAAGGGCATGTACCTTGGTTGCGGGCACATCCCCAGTGGGGGGTGTGCAGGAGGCAGCTGATCGATGTTTCTCTCTCATCGATGTTTCTAACTCTCTATCCCTCTCCCTTCCTCTCTGTAATAAACCAATAAAATATATTTAAAAAAAAAAAAGTAATTTTGTGTATTGGGCCTAGTTCCAGGTAGTGCATTAAGGATATTGGTGACTGAAGGCAGAGGAGGTTGGGGGGGCTGTAAGAGATCAACCGAAGGACTTGTACGCATGCATATAAGCATAACCAATGGATACAAGACACTGGGGGGGGGGGCAGGTAAAGGCATGTACTGGGGGGAAGGGGAGGCCGGGGGAAGGTCAATGGGGAAAAAAAAAAAAAGGAGACATATGTACTACTATTTGTAATACTTCAAACAATTAAAAAATAATAAAAAAAATAAAATAAATTCAACCCCCCCCCCAAAAAAAAAGGATATTGGTGACTGGAAAGACCTGAAGTGGCATTGAATGTCTTTTTTAAAAATATATATATATTTTATTGATTTTTTAAAAAATATATTTTATTGATTTTTTACAGAGAGGAAGGGAGAGGGACAGAGAGTTAGAAACATCGATGAGAGAGAAACATCGATCAGCTGCCTCCTGCACACCTCCTACTGGGGATGTGCCCGCAACCAAGGTACATGCCCTTGACCGGAATCGAACCTGGGACCTTTCAGTCCGCAGGCTGGCGCTCTATCCACTGAGCCAAACTGGTTTCGGCAGTTTCCCATAATTCTTTAATTTAATTTTTTAAATTATGGATATATATATATATATATATATATATCTCCGTATTTTGCTTCCAGCGAGGAAGGGAGAGGGAGAGAGAGAGAGAGAGAGAAACATCAATGTTGAGAGAGAATCATTGATTAGCTGCCTCCTGCACAGCTCCTACTATGGATCGAGCCCATAAGCCGAGCATGTGCCCTTGACCGGAATCGAACCCGGGACCCTTCAGAAAGCAGGCCAACGCTCTATCCACTGAGCAACACCGGCCAGGGCTCCCATAATTATTCTTAAAGTGAATAAACTTCTCTACTGGAGCTTTCTTGTGAACCTTGTCCAGTTATTCTCTGTTGCTTTTGTTTTCCAAAACCAGTGGGTATATTCATTGGAAGAGGTCAGAATAGCCAGAACTACTTGTTCTAACAGTTAAGTGCCTTTGTGAACCTAGCTGGGCCCCAGAGACAATTGGGGAACAGTTGCGGCTTCCTCTCTGGCTGAGACCAGCTTTTCTCCGCAGGGCGTTGCAGTCTGGCTGGGGGTTTTGTTTCTGGGCATAAGTGGTCACCTGGGTAACTCACTGGGCACGGGGCAGAGAGCAGCCGGGGCGGGGCCTTCAGCGCGGGAGAGGTGGAGAGAGGTGAATGGGTACCGAGTGCCGCACCAGTGCAGGAGGGCTGAGGAGAGTGAGGTTGGAGCAAGGCCCAGTCGGAGGGAGGCCTCCAGGCCGCCTGCGTCCGTGTGGACCGCCAGAGTCAGCGTACCGCTCGATCCTGTCGGAATCTACCAAGCAGTGTCTGGACCACTCACGCTGAGGAACACGTAGAGGGGCCAAGGAGATGGCCGTGGTGCAGGGCAAGAGGAGGCAGGGGCCGTGGAGCGCAGGCGGGACCGAGGAGTGGTCGGAGAGCCATGTGCCCTTGGAGAAGGAGCATGACTTCATGGCCACAGGGCCCTGGCACTGGCATCAGAGTGAATGAAGGGTGAAGGCCATGTCTGGTGGTGTCTGGAGGAAACAATGCAGACGTGCTGAGAGTTACCTGCAGAGGGGGGCTGTTGTGGCCCTGCATGCCAGGTTCAAGAGCTTACGTGCCATTTATCTGCCCGCCTGCCCGTTGCTGCTGAGGGCGGATACACGGATCGATAGGACCTCGGTGAGACAGCAGATGTCAGTGCCACCTGGGCTTGAAGATCTCCACTGGCCGGGGGAAGGGAGAGTGCCAAGCAGGGTTAAGTAAGGGAGGTGGTAAAATGAGAATCCTGGGAGATACCAGAAAACAAGTTGTCCCTGTCATGGTATGTTTGTGTTACCTCTGAAGTTGTTCTTCCGGGAATGTTGTTGTGTGAGAGAGGTGTGATTCAAAGAATGATTTGCAACCTGGCCGGCATGGCTCAATGGTTAAGTGTCCACCTATGAACCAGGAGGTCACGGTTCGATTTCCGGTCGGGGCACATGCCCAGGTTGCGGGCTCGATCCCCAGTGTGGGGCGTGCAGGAGACAGTTGATCCATGATTCTCTCTCATCATGGATGTTTCTATCTCTCTCTCCCTCTCCCTTCTTCTCTGAAATCAATAAAAATATATACACTGCATGGCCAGATTATTATGATCTCTGAAGGCATAATAATCTGGCCACTCAGTGTGTGTGTGTGTGTGTGTGTGTGTGTATATATATATATATATATATATATATATATATATATATATATATGAGGCCTGGTGCATGAAAATGTGCATGGGTGGGGTCCGGCCAGCCTGGCCAGGGGGAGGGGACATGGGCGGTTGGCCAGCCTGCCTGCTGGTCGAACTCCTGGTCGAGGGGACAATTTGCATATTAGCCTTTTATTATATAGGATATGCACTGAGTGGCCAGATGATTATGGGTTCAGAGATCACCATCTGGCCACTCTGTGTATGTGTGTGTGTGTGTATTTATTTATACATAAAGAATTATTTGCAGAGGACAGTGCAAACTGACAGCCTCAGGGCCCTGGGATTGGGATTTTAAGGTGAAGGGTGATGCCATGTTTTTGTGTCTTGGAGGGACAGGGAGACCACTGGATTATCGCCTGACAAGACCAGTGTCACATCACTCACCCCGTCTCTATGGCCAGCTTCTCTCCCTAAGCAATGTTGGTGACGCCCACTGTATTCACATGATAAGAGGCATTTTGGCCCACATGCCAGGCCCAGAGCTCGGCTATCATCCATCTGCCCATCGCTGTTGAGGGAAGACACAGAATCAATGACGATAAGGAGTGAGTGACTCCGATGGTACCAAGGCCTGGACTCTTATGTGATGTGGGGAGTAGAGGAAGCAGATGCATGTGGACCAGCCGTGGGCAAACTACGGCCCGCGGGCCGGATCCGGCTGTTCTATCCGGTTCTCTTGCTCTCCCCTCCGCTCCTTTACTTTGAATTTATATTAGTTCACACAAACACTCCATCCTTGCTTTTGTTCCGGCCCTCCGGTCCAGTTTAAGAACCCATTGTGGCCCTCGAGTCAAAAAGTTTGCCGGGTGGGGCTTATGACGAACTTGGAATCTAGGAGACAAGCTGACAGTGGAGTAAACTCTCTCCATTATGACAGGAGATGGACTTTGAGGACGTGGCCATCGCCTTCTCCCAGGAGGAGTGGGGGCTCCTTGATGAGGCTCAGAGACTTCTGTACTGCGAGGTGATGCTGGAGATCTTTGCACTTGTAGCATCTCTAGGTAAGACCTTCACATTCTCCCAGTCCCCTGAGGTGATGTTCTGCCTTCTCTTTTTCATTTCAGAGCTATCTTTGTGTGTCCCGTAGCTAGATCATGGGCTCTGCTCATTTAAACCCACTTTCTTGTCAGACATGCTGGGACCGCCAGTGCTGAGCTCGGTGGCATGCCCTGAACAAGGAATTTCCTGAATGCTCGTGTATGCCAAGCCGCTCTGGGCTTGTGCTGCTGCTCACCTCTGTCGTCTTTTTCTTTTTTATTTTTTTTTAAATATATTTTATTGATTTTTTACAGAGAGGAAGGGAGAGGGAGAGAGAGTTAGAAACATCCATGAGAGAGAAACATCCATCAGCTGCCTCCTGCACACCTCCTACTGGGGATGTGCCTGCAACCAAGGTACATGCCCTTCACCGGAATCGAACCCGGGACCCTTCAGTCCGCAGGCCGACGCTCTATTCACTGAGCCACACCGGTTTCGGCACCTCTGTCGTCTTTTCATTACGATTTGGATCATTCGGGTTCCGCGTAGTCATACAGGGGCGGTGCAGGGAGTTCCCTGGTTTTCTCGCAGGGTAGACATGTGATCGCGTCTCAGAGGAGGCCTGGCTGAGCGTGACATAAGGGCCATGTTCAGATCATACCAAGGACAGCGCCCCCCGCCCCCTCTGTGTCCGATAGTGTTTTGGTGCACGTTCCATTGGCCTCGCCTCATTTCTGCCTTTCCTTACCTACACTTGACCCTTTTCTCTGACTGGCCGTTCCATCTGCGACTTCAAGGCTTCCGGCTTCCTTCGTGTTTGCGGCCTCCTGGCGCCACCTGTGCTTCTGCACTGCTCCCTCCGGCAGTGTTCTCCGCCCTGGACCTGAGCATGTGTTAGGAGGTTTGCATACATCCTTAAGGAGTCTTCAGATACCAGCTACTTTCCCAATTTTATTGGGAAAAGGACATAATCAGCCGTTTACACAGCTTGCCCAGGTCACCAACGGACACACTCTGCTGAACACCGTTAGGAGAATGAGTTGGAGAGCCCGCTCTTGTTCCATGTAGGGCAGGCCATCGTTGTATTCCTTTTCTGGTGAGGTCTACCCAATTTTGTGATCTTCAGAGGACCAGTACTGCACAGTTAGCCTCTTTTTCAACCTGTTCCTAGGCCCCTTGGTTTTTTTAAAATATATTTTTATTGATTTCAGAGAGGAAGGGAGAGGGAGAGAGAGCTATAAACATCAATGAGAGAATCACTGATGGGCGGCCTCCTGCACTCCTCCCTCTGGGGCCTGAGCCCACAACCCAGGCATATTCCCTGACCAGGAATTGAACTGTTCCTGGTTTACAGGTCGATGCTCAACCACTGAGCCATGCAGGTCGGGCAAGGCCCTTACTTTTATTATTTTTTTTTAATATATTTTATTGATATTTTACAGAGAGGAAGGGAGAGGGATAGAGAGCTAGAAACATCGATGAGAGAGAAACATCGATCAGCTGCCTCCTGCACACTCCCTACTGGAAATGTGCCCGCAACCAAGGTACATGCCCTTGACCGGAATCGAACCCGGGACCCTTCAGTCCGCAGGCTGACGCTCTATCCACTGAGTCAAACCGGTTTCGGCAAGGCCCTTACTTTTAGACTATCCCATGGAACCAACGTATTAATGTCTAACATCTTGCAGTGGGACTTGCCCCTCAGACCAAAGTCCACAACCGTTTCCTCAGCAATTGTCTGCTTTCAGGTTGTTGGCATAAGACGGAAGATGACGAGACCCCTTCTGAGCAGAGTGTGTCTGCAGAAGGAGAGTCACAGGTCAGGGCGTCTGAGACAGCTCCCGCAGCCCAGAGGACCGACCCCTGTGAGCGGTGTGTCCCAGCCTTGAAAGCTATTCTGCACCTGACTGAGGGCCAAGCAGCAGACCTTGAGCAGAGAGCCTTCTGCAGCGAAGCATGTGCGAGAGGCTTCTGTTTCCCTGCAAACGCTCACCAGCAGCAGAGGGAAGCCGGTGCCGAGGAGCCCTGGGAAGAGGCCGTGGACAGGGCCTCGCGCGTGACCCGGTGCAGCTTCTGCGTCTCAGGGTCACCTTCCGCCTGTGGGAAGGTTGGGGAGGGCTTCCCAGCCATCTCGGGCCTTCCTCAGCACCAGGCCACTTGTGGTACCGGAGAGTCACACGATGGCAGCGAGAGCAGGCAGGCCCTTCCCAGTGGAGAAAATGGTCTCCATTCGGGTGAATTTGAAAAAGCTGCTAGCCCAGACCAGAACCTTGTTCAACGTCAAGGCGACTGTTCTAGAAAAGGGCTTTACGAGTGTAGCAAGTGTCAAAACGCCTTTAGACAAATCTTCCACCTTATTCAGCACAGAAGAGTTCACACCGAAGAAAAGGCTCATGAGTGTAGGGGTTATGGGAAGTCCTTCAGCAAATACTCTGACCTCACTGAACACCGGACACATCACACTGAAGAAGAACCGTATGAATGCAGTATTTGTGGGAAATGCTTTAGACAACGCACGAACCTTATTCAACACCAAAGACTTCATTCTGGAAAAAATACTTTCGAGTGTGGTGAATGTAGGAAATCTTTTCGCTTCAAATGTTACCTCCGCATACACCAGAGAATTCACACTGGAGAAAAGCCTTATGAATGTAGTGATTGTGGGAAGTCCTTTAGCCAAAGCTCTGCCCTTTTTAAACACCAGAAAATTCACACTGGTGAAAAGCCATATGAGTGTAGTGATTGTGGGAGATGCTTTACCTACAAATGTATCCTCATTAATCACCAGAAAATTCACACTGGAGAAAAGCCATATGAGTGTAGTAAGTGTAGAAAATCGTTCAGACGACGCTCCCACCTTATTCAGCACCTTCGCGTTCATTCTGAAGCAAAGCCGTATGAATGGGGTGAATCTGGGAAATCCTTTAGCGATACCTCCAGCTTCCTTCAACACAGTAGAAAAATACCTTATGGGTGTAGTGAATGTGGGAAATATTTTAGCTGCAAATCTGACCTCCTTAGACACCAGAGAGTTCACACTGGAGAAAAGCCATACGAGTGTAGTGATTGTGGGAAGTACTTTAGAGAAAGCTCTGCTCTTATTAAACACCAGAGAGTTCACACTGGAGAAAAGCCATACGAGTGTAGTCACTGTGGGAACTCTTTCAGCCAAAGCTCTAACCTCATTAAACACCAGAGAGTTCACACTGGAGAAAAACCTTACGAGTGTAGTGATTGTGGGAAGTCCTTCCACCAACGCTCTGCCCTCACTCAACACCAGAGAGTTCACACTGGAGAAAAGCCATATGAGTGTAGTGATTGTGGGAGATGCTTTAGCAACAAATGTATCCTCATTAATCACCAGAGAATTCACACTGGAGAAAAGCCGTATGAGTGCAGTACATGCAGAAAATCGTTTAGACAACACTCGCACCTTATTCAACACCTTCGCGTTCATTCTGAAGAAAAGCCTTATGAGTGTGGCAAGTGTGGGAAATCTTTTAGCAGTACCTCCAGCTTCCTTCAACACCTGAGTGTGCACCCTGCAGAAAGGCCTTATAGGTGTAGTGAATGTGGGAAATCTTTTAGCTACAAATGTCACCTCATTAGACACCTGAGAGTTCACACTCGAGAAAAGCCTTGAGTGTCGATATTGTGAGACGTCCTTCCTCCGAAGCACGGGGCTCATGGAACCCCAGAGAGTACACACTGCAGAACAGCCCCATGCGTGCAGTGTTTGTGGGAAAGGTTTTGGGTAGAAATCTGACCTCGCTAGTCACCAGAGCATTCGTACTGGAGCAAGGCCACACGAAGGTGGTGAATGTGGGAAATTCTTTAGAGAACACCCCTGCCTTGTTTGACAGCACCGAGTTCATTTGGCAGAAAACGCTGTGAGTGTGGCAAACGTGGAAAATGTTTTAACCAGAGGTCGGGCTTCCCTCAACACCGGGGAGTTCACACTGGAGAAAAGACCTTATGAGTGTAGTGTATGTGGGAGATATTTTTGCTGCAAATCCCACCTCTTTAAACACCAGAGAGTTCAGAGTGGAGAAAATCCTTAAATGTGCTGAGGATGTTTTATTTCCTCACTCAGTGGAGCAACACCAGAGAAAACTCATCTGAATTTAAACATTTTTTAGTGGAACATACACTGTGCTGGATTTCTCAACAGTTTCAGGTACAAGTGCATCTTTTAAAAAAAATGTTTTTATTGATTTTAGAGAGAGGAAAGGGGAGAGAGAGGAACACTGATGAGAGAAACATCAACATTGATCGGCTCCCTCCTGCACCCCCCCCCCCCCCACTTCGTGGGATCCATCCAGCCACCTGGGCATGTGCCCTGACCTCCCAGTGCACAGGTCAACGCTTAACCACTGAGACACTCCCGGGCACTGGTGCGCCTTCAGTGAGCCGCATTGCCCTTTCTAAGCTGCCCGGGGCTAATACCGGATTGATGTCAATTTTTGTGGCTAAAGATTTCTGAGAGGAAGCGGGAGGGAGATAGAAACATCAGTGGTGAGAGAGAACCTTGGATCGGCTGCCTCCTGCACACCCCCTCCTGGGGATCGAGCCTGCAACCGGGGCGTGTGCCCTTGACTGGGATTGAACCCGGGATCCTTCAGTCCGTAGGTCGGCGCTCTGTCCACCCCGGCCAGGGCCCTCTGTTACTTGTGCTTGAGGAAGTTGTGAATACTCTGAACCTTGGGCAGCATCCTCATTCCTTTCACTCCGACTAGAGAATGGACCCAAACCAGCCGACGAGCGTTACTCGTGTGGCTGTTATTCGACGGTGTGTGTTTAAGTCTGTTGACCTAAGTGTGCCACTCACCTCTGTGCTCACTGAAAGATGGCTTATTAAAGTGTTAATGTTTTATATAGTTGGTTCAACGTTTCTTGTGTAATTTAAAATCCCGAGTTGTCCCTGAATAATCCAAATGTCTACAAAACAGACATGTGTAAAAACTATAGTTCCTTTGACTTCTAATGAGACCCTTCTTTGTCAGATAAATAGAACATTAACCTTTCATAGTTGCAACTTTGGCAGTTCATGAATTCCACTTTCTTTTAGTCTTTTTATAAAATTATTAACCTTCCAAGAAGCCAAAACCCCCAAATCAAAAGTTTTAATCTTCCTTTTATAATGTATATGTGTATCAAAACACAGCATATCTATACTAATAAAAGGGTAATAGGCTAATTATACTGGACATCCTTCCAGACAAAGCCATGGTGGCGGGGGCTGAAGCAGAGGTGGTTAGGGGCGATCAGGTTGGCAGGGGAGCAGTTGGGGGCGATCAGGCTGGCAGGGGAGCAGTTAGGGGGTGATCAGGCTGGCAGGCAGGCTAGCGGTTAGGAGCCAGCGGGCCCAGATTGCAAGAAGGATGTCCAACTGCCGATTTAGGCCTGATCCCTGTAGGACTGGCAGTTGGACATCCCCCAAGGGGTCCCAGATTGGAGAGGGTGCAGGCCGGGCTGAGGGACACCCCCTTCCCGTGCACAAATTTCATGCACCGGGCCTCTATTATAAGTATCTTACAGGTTTGCCAATTATATCTCAATAAAATTGAAAAAACGATTAAAATTACACCCATACAAAGTCATAATCTCAATACTGAGAAAAGAAGCAATGGAGGAATTTTTTTTTTTCATCACAAAGAATAAAAACCCGTTAATTTATTTTTCCTTGAAGAGAATACACTTTGTATTTGGAGAAGTAAGATATTAGTTGTCAAGAGTTCCTCTTGTGGAATGATCAATAGTGCGCTATCAGCGGTCATATGTATGTTTTGTTCATCCTCACCCAAGGATGTGTTTTTTCAGTGATTTTTTAGAGAGAGTGGAAGGCAGGAAGAGAGAAACACCTTTGTGTGTGAGACACATCGATTGGTTGCTTTTGGCAGAGTACCTACCTTTATTTTATTTTATTTTAAAAATTTTAAATCCTCACCTGAGGATATTTTTCCATTGACTTTTAGAGAGAGTGGAAGAGAGAGGGAAAGAGAAAAATATCAATGTGAGAGAAATACATTGATTGGTTGCCTCCTGCACACGCCCTGACCAGGGCCCTTGCTGGCGAGGAGCCTGCAATTGATGTACATGCCCTTGACTGGAATCGAACCCAGGACCCTTCAGTCCTCAGGCCAACACTCGACCCACTGAGCCAAACTGGCTAGGGCCTCATTGAAGTTTTAAATAACAATTTCATAATCACTAATGTGAAACAAGTCTTCTAGGGCTAAAAATCTTGTGATTTTTGGAAATTCTGCTCAAACATCTTGCCTTTACATTTATTTATGTACTTTTGTTTTCTAATTGAATTCTATTATATGCAAGTCCTTCAGTTAGATAGTCACCATTTTTCCTACTATTCTGTGTTGCAATTGTTAATAATTTTTATTTATTTATTTAAGGGCACATGCAATGGTTAATAATTTTTTATTTAAGGGCACATGCCTGGGTTGTGGCCCGATCCCCAGTAGGGGGTGTGCAGGAGGCAGCCGATCAATGATTCTC
Source organism: Plecotus auritus (assembly GCF_963455305.1). NCBI lineage: Eukaryota > Metazoa > Chordata > Mammalia > Chiroptera > Vespertilionidae > Plecotus > Plecotus auritus. Next base: position 2,374,761 of record NC_137785.1, on the reverse strand, counting down.
TTTCATCATTGATGTTTCTCTCTCTCTGTCTCTCTCTCTCTCTCCCTCTCCCCCTCTCCCTCTCCCTTCCGCTCTGAAATCAATAAAAATGTATTTTAAAAAAAAGTCAATGAGAAAGCACTACGAATGAAATCACAATGCATAGATTGGGCTCAGTTTAACTCAGACTTCACTGTCCCCTAATAACGATGCTCAGTATCTTCTCTTTCTCCCTCTCCACTGCTGCTTCCTCAGAGGTGATTCTACTGCTGTCTTTGAATAACTGGAGGATACTTTTTCCACATTTTTATTTTTTAAATATTTTTATTGATTTCAGAAAGGAAGGGAAAGAGATAGAAACATCAATGACGAGAGAGAATCATTGATCGGCTGCCTCTTGCACGCTCCCTACTGGGGATTTGGACCCGCAACCCCGGCATGTGCCCTTGACTAGAATTGAACCTGGGACCCTTCAGTCTGCAGGCCGACACTCCACCCACTGAACCAAGCCAGCTAGGGCTCCATTTATTTTTTAAGAGAGCATGGAAGGGTGGAGGGGTTGGAGAGAGAGAGAGAGTGTCCCATCTGTTGGTTGCCTCCTGCACGCAAGACCAGGGATCAAACCTGCAACCCTTCCGTGCACCGGCTGGCACCGTAACCATTGAGCCAAGCTGGCCAGGGCCACGTGACGATTGCTCATGGCTTTCAGTTCATGGCCTTCCACTTTTCTTGTTCCGACATACCAGTTCCTCAGGCACAAGAGCCCCAGCAGTCACCAGAGAAATGACACTCCTCTCCCTGGGAGACGAGCCGAGAGGACGGTGTTCGGATGCCCTGTGCTCTGCCTGAGAACGCTAAAGCCGCTAGCTCACACCCAGACAGACTCTGAGGAGGTGCTCTTCGTTTGAGAAATACGTCAGATTACCAATAAAAGTAGAATATATAGCCGAAACCGGTTTGGCTCAGTGGATAGAGCATCAGCCTGCGGACTGAAGGGTCCCGGGTTCGATTCCGGTCAAGGGCATGTACCTTGGTTGCGGGCACATCCCCAGTAGGAGGTGTGCAAGAGGCAGCTGATCAATGTTTCTCTCTCATCGATGTTTCTAGCTCTCTATCCCTCTTCCTTCCTCTCTGTAAAACATCAATAAAATATATTTTAAAAAAAATACTGAGTAGGAAATAGTAAGTGGGTAAGCAATGTTGTTCTATAGATTGGACACCTTCACCGGGGGTACTTGCAGGAGAGATGCTTTTGGGGGACCCAGAGGCAAAGGTGGCTTCCTGTCCTCCAACGTACAAGCAGACTAAATCTTTCCACTTGGAACCGGACAGCCATTGGTTCCAGGCTGCCTCTCACCGCATCACCTGTAACCTGTGATGATTATCCCGTGCCCACTGGAGCCAGTTCAGCAGCCACAGGGTTGAATCATGTATCGTTAGGGGCAGAAATGGAAGCGGTTGGGGACCACCTACAAGGATAAGAAACAGGGATCCTGCTCTGTGAACCGCGATGGTTCTGTCCAGATCAGAGAACGCACACGCCAACCTGGCTGGGAGCGGTCCGCCCCGGCACACGGGAGCTCCCATCGGAATGTGGCCTGTCGTCCTTCCCAGACCTGCCTGTCCTTCCAGAAAGATGGACAGCCTCGTGGTCCTAGCCCTGGAGGCACCTGCTATTCACAGCCCCGGCCCCCTCCAGGCCGCTTCACCTGTAACCCGTGATGACTGTCCCGTGCCCACTTCCCCAGGCCTGTGATTCCTGCTGGCCCACGTGATCTGGTCCTTCCGCCCAATATAAGCGGTTGGCTTACGGTGGGGGGCAGAGCACATTTTTGAGGAAGACGTGTTGTTGCCCCACACTGCCAGCAGCATTGGAATAAGTGCTCAGACGCGACTCAACCCTGACTCTGCTGAATGGGCTGAGGTAGTGACAGGCAGCCCGGACCACTCGGTCGTCCGGTTACAATATGAGCGTCTCTCCCAGCCGTGGGCAAACTACGGCCCGCGGGCCGGATCCGGCTGTTCTATCCGGTTCTCTTGCTCTCCCCTCCGCTCCTTTACTTTGAATTTATATCAGTTCACACAAACACTCCATCCATGCGTTTGTTCCGGCCCTCCGGTCCAGTTTAAGAACCCATGGTGGCCCTCGAGTCAAAAAGTTGGCCCACCCCTGGAATAATGCCGGCAGAATGGGAGAAGCGCAGGTCATCCACAAAAAAAAAAAAAAAAAAAAAAAAATGCTCCGCCCCCCTTCCCACCCCTCCATAAGCCGGCTGCTTGTATTGGGCAGAAGGACAAAGATCACACGGGGAAGTAGGCAAAAGGATTAAGGAGGGGCATGCGTAATGGGTATAACGGTTACAGTTTACAGGCAACGCCTGCTCGGGGTTTGCTAAGGGCCGGCGCTTCTGGTTTCTGCAGCGAGGTTGTCGATCTTCCCATCTTAACAGGCAGCTCCCGGGTGGAGAGGATGGGCCACGTTTCCAGGTGAGCCCCCAGGTCCGCCTGCAACTTCCAGCCAGGTCAGAATGTGCTTCGATCAGGACAGGACAGTCATGGCTACCAGCATAATTCCTATTTCTCATACTGATAGCTGGCCCCCCACATTTTTTTTGCAAATTTTTTTTTATTAAGGTATTATATGTGTACGTATCTTACCATTGCCCCCGCCACTCCCATACATGCCCTCACCCCACTCCAATACAGGCCCTCACCCCCCAATGTTTTGCATCCATTGGTTACTCTTATATGCATGCATATAAGTCCTTCAGTTGATCTCTTATTTCCCCCACCTCTCCCTAATCTTACCGCTGTAATTGGACAGTCTGTTTGATGCTTTACTGCCTCTGTATCTTTTTGTTCATCAGTTTATAATGTTTTTCAATATCCCCAAATGAGTGAGATCATGTGGTATTTTTCTTTCATTGACTGGCTTATTTCACTTAGCATAATGTTCTCCAATTCCATCCAGGTTGCTACAAATGGTAAGAATTCCTTCTTTTTTATGGCAGCATAGTATTCCATTCTGTAGATGTGCCATGGTTTTCTGATCCAGTCATCTGCTGGCGGGCACCTAGGCTGTTTCCAAATCTTAGCTATGGTGAATTGTGCTGCTATGAACATAGGGGTGCATATATCCTTTCTGATTGCTGTTTCTAGTTTCTTAGGACCCACATTTCTTTTAAAAATATATATTTCTTTACTGATTTCAGAGAGGACGGGAGAGGGATAGAGAGATAGAAACATCCATGATGAGAGAGAACCATGGATCGGCTGCCTCCTGCACACCCCCTATTGGGAATCGAGCCCACAACTCGGGCAGGTGCCCTTGGCCGGGATCGAACCCGGGACCCTTCAGTCCGCAGGCCGACGCTCTATCCACTGAGCCACACCGGCCAGGGCTGGCCCCCCACCTTGTATTGCTGCTCCTGACCGACCACCCAGAACCACCGTGCCTCTGAGTGGGCAGAAGGGCATGAACACGCTGCAGGAGGAGTGGACGCCCGCGGTGGCCGTTGGGATCGGTGGCCGTTGGGATCGGTGCCCGTTGGAGATGACGAGCACTAGCTCTCGCCTGGGGACGCAGCCTGAGCTTCACGGCGTCTGAAATACCGTCCACACTCGCGGCCAGCGGCGGACGAAACTCTCCAGGAACCTGGGAACCGCCGCTGGAAACTGGAGTCGTCATCTCCCGGCGCCACTGGCAGCGGCCAAACCCCTTTCCGCCGGCCCCGGACTGAGACCCTACCGCCCCCCCGCGGCGGCTGAGGGAACGACAATACCCAGAGTGCAACGCGCCCCACGGCAGCAGGGCTGAGCCAATGAGCGGCTAGAACAGGGGCGTCTGTCGGGCGTGCACGTAGGGTGAGGGCGGGACTTCCGGCAGCCTCCTCCGGGCGGTTGTTTTGATCTCTCCAGTCAGTCCGCCGGGTCCGAGTGTCTGTGGGGTGCGCGGAGGCCCCCGCGGAGGCGCCGAGGGAGTGGGGGGTTCCCCGCTGTGCAGGGGCGGGTCCGAGGCGGGGGAGGGGGGGGCACTCTCCCGGATGAAGCCTCGGGGCTTCGCGGAGGCCGCTCGCCCACAGAGTCCGATGGCGGCGTCCGCGCCCAGGCGCCCGGCTGAGGTGAGTGCTGCCCGCGTGGGGGCGCCCGTCCCCTCCCGCGGCCCAGGCCCTTGTGGTGTCCGGAGCCGTGAGGCGCTGCTGGGTGACACCCCCTGGGACACCCGCTGTGACGGGGGTGGCGGAGGTGACTGGCGGGCGGTCCGCGGAGGTAAGACGCGCAGGATCCGCTGAGCCGGGCGGACTCGGGAAACGGAGGCCCTGGCGGCGGAGCTCACGGGGGCAGCGGCCCCGGAGACACCACGGTTGCGAGGTCGTCTCTGGTCAGGCCACGCAGAAAGCCACCAACGAACACATCCGCGTGTGGCCGCAAATGGATGCCTCCCTCCCCCTCCCTCTCCCTCCCTCTCCCTTGCCCCTCCCCCTCCCTCCCTTGCCCCTCCCCCTCCCTCTCCTCGATGAGAGAAACACTTAAAAAGCATCCAAGAAGCCCTGGCCGGTTTGTCCAGTGATTGGAACGTGGGGCCCCCAGACCCAAAGGTCCCAGGTTCCCCAGTCCCGGTGGGGCCGCCTGCGGGAGGCCGCCAACCCACGTGTCTCTCGCCTGGATGTTTTTCTCTCTCTGTACCCCCCCCTCCCGTCCCTCTCTCTAAATATCAATGGAAAAGATATCCTCGAGCCGAAACCGGTGTGGCTCAGTGGATAGAGCGTCGGCCTGCGGACTGAAGGGTCCCGGGTTCGATTCCGGTCAAGGGCATGTACCTTGGTTGCAGGCACATCCCCAGTAGGAGGTGCGCAGGAGGCGGCTGATCGATGTTTCTCTCTCATCGATGTTTCTCTCTGTCCCTCTCCCTTCCTCTCTGTAAAAAATCAATAAAATATATAAAAAAAATAAAAAATAAATAAAATCTTTTTTAAAAAAAAAGATATCCTCGGGTGAGGGTTGTTTGTTTTTGTTTTTTAAGCTTAAGAGACGGTGAGGAGTTTTTTATTCTCAGGACGCTGGGGCCCTGGAGACGTTGGAGGGATGTGAACAAAAGAGGGACATAGTGTGAGGCAGGGTCCTAAAGATTTCCCAAAACTGCCCAGGGGAAGGACAGGCTACAAGAGAGAGCACGGCGGTGAGGGACCGGAAGGAGGAGTCCTGTAGGCGATAAGGTAACTGGCAGGTGGGTCACCTGACCCCGGGGCTGGGCCAGGGCCCTGAGCAGCCTGAGCCCCTGGGTCCTGGCGGTGGGTGCCAGGCCCTCCACAGGCCTTCCGTTCCCACAGGTTCCTGCAGGTGCAGAGCCGCTTAGGGGGCTGGGCTGTGGGGCTGATCTCAGGGCCTCGGAATTTTTTTTTTTTTTTTTTTTTTTTAATGTATTTTATTGATATTATACAGAGAGGAAGGGAGAGGGATAGAGAGCTAGAAACATCGATCAGCTGCCTCCTGCACACCTCCCACTGGGGATGTGCCCGCAACCAAGGTACATGCCCTTGACCGGAATCGAACCTGGGACCCTTCAGTCCGCAGGCCGACGCTCTATCCACTGAGCAACACCGGTTTCGGCAGGGCCTCGAACTTTTATGGTTTCGGAGATAGGGGTGTCCTGAGGCTGTTGCGTTACTCTTCCAGCCCAGGGACCTGGGGACCTTGGACGGGCACCAAGCCAAGGATCTGAAGTCCAGGTCTAAGGTGGTATGAAGTGGCTTCAGATTTTGGCAATGTTTGCATGAGATCCGGGCCGGCCTCTCAGGCATCGGTGCCCGAATGTGCAGTGGCTTGGAGGGGAGGCTGAGCAAGTTCAGGCACCCGCAGGTGTCCCTTTCTCATGGCAACTGGGCACAGTGGGACCGTAGTCAGGTCTTGAGCAGCTTTGTGACGAGTTGGGTGTCTGGTTTGCAGGTGATGGGGGCCGTGGGAGATTCCAGCCGTGGAGGCAGGTGATCTGACCCAGGTCTCATGAGGCTCCCTGTGGCTGCAGCATGGAGAGCAGTATGGGCGTGACCAGGGAGAGGCTGCTGCCATAGTCGGGGTGAGTGTGATGCTACCTGAGCCCTAATGGTGGCCTTGGAGGTGGGAGAGAGTTGGATTCTGGATCCGTGTTTTAGGTGTGGCTACCCATATTTTCTTCTCTTTTTTTTCTTTTTGTTTAGTTTTTATTGATTGATTTAGAGAGAGAGAAGGAGGAAAATATCAATCTGTTCCACTTATTGAACATTCATTGGATGATTCTTGTATGTGCCCTGACCTGGGATCAGGATGATGCTCTAACCAGCTGAACTGCCTGGCCACGTCCCCCTCCTAAAATTTTTTTTATTTTTATTTTTTATTGATTTTTTAGAGAGAGGAAGGGAGAGGGATAGAGAGTTAGAATCATCGATCAGCTGCCTCCTGCACACTCCCCACTGGAGATGCGCCCGCAACCAAGGCACATGCCCTTGACCAGAATCGAACCCGGGACCCTTCACTCCGCAGGCCGACACTCTGTCCACTGAGCCAAACCGGTTAGGGCCCCCACCTAAAATTTTTTAAAAAATATATATTTTTATTGATTTCAGAGAGGAAGGAAGAGGGAGAGAGAGATAGAAACATCAGTGATGAAAGAGAATCATTGATTGGCTGCCTCCTGCACACCTCCTACTGTGGATCGAGCCCGCAACCCAGGCATGTGCCCTTGATTGTAATTGAACCTGGGAACATTAAGTCCACAGGCCGATGTTCTATCCGTTGAGCCAAATCAGCTAGGGCTACATTTTCTTCTTTCAACTTTGACAGAGAGAGGAATCAAGGATGCCTTGAAAATTTGGTTTTAGCAGCCAGAGGTATGGAAGCACCATCAACTGAGATGGGAAAATCCGCAGTAGTAAGAGTAATTGTGATTGGGGATGTTAGTAGTTTTATTTTTGGTTTATTAAGGGTATGAGATACTTCAGAGAGCAGTTCATGGGCATCTGTAACTCTGAGGAGGAGTTCAGGATGGAAGTTTCTCTCAGAGGTCGTGGGGAGTGTATGGTTCAGGCAGGCGCTGTAGAATGCTTTAATATGGGGAATCCTGGTCATGACGATAATGGTAATAATCTTTCTTGTTGTTGTTAATCCTCACCCAAGGACATTTTTTTTCCATTGATTTTTAGAAAGTGGAAGGGAGGGGGAGAGGCAGCGATAGAAACATCCATGTGAGAGAGATGCAATGATTGGTTGCCTCCCGCACACGCCCCAACTAGGGCCTGGGATCTTGCCTTTTGACCGGAATGAAACCTGAGACCCTTCCATTCGCGGGCTGACGCTCTATCCACCGAGCCAAACTGGCCTGGGCAGTAATTGTAATCTTAACCCAGGAAGAAGACAGTGGGCCTGGGGACGGGGTTTTCTCCTGGAGCCTGACTGGGGGAGGTGGGACTCCCAACACAGATTAGGGACACAAGTGGTATGTAGAGGGTGGGGGAAGGAATATGGTTCAGCAAGTGGCCAGGGCCTTCCAGGGCTGAGTGGACATGCGATGGATTGGAGGTGGAAGAGTAACTCACACAAGACAAGACTGGGGGTCAGATCCACTGCTCTGAGGTTCACCAGGACGTGGCTGTGTCCCCTGGTGTGGCCTGCGGTGTGGAAGGGAGGCTGGCGATGAGCGTAGGTACATACGTGGTTACCTGTGAAACGCACTGGGCTTGGGATAGAAGGCAGCGGGCCGGGCCTTGCAGGAGGGTGAGGTGGAGAGAGAGAGGCTGTGCTTGGTGACGGAACAGCAGTGAAGCTGTGGGTATGTGGGATCTGCTGTGCTTGCGGGTCGGTAAGGGTGAAGCAAGGAGCAGTCACAGTGGGAGGCCTTTACAGCAGGACGGAAGGCTGCCTTTTAGGTGTTGGTCATAAGAGTCTGGGCAGTACTTGATCCTGCGTGACCGCACGTGCTGAGTAACGAGCAGAGAGGTCAAGGAGATGACTGTGGTGCGGGACAGGCGTGCAGGTGTGAGAGGAAGTGTGATGTGCACTTGGAGAGAGGGAATTCCTGGCCCCAGGGTCTTGCATGGACATTAGAGTGAATGCAGGCTGAGCCCAGGTCTGTTTGTGTCTGGAAATGATATGTGGAACCCCAGGGGAATTGCCTGAAGAGAGGGGGTGCTCTGGTCCTACATGCCAGGTCCCGAGCTTAGATGCCATTTATCTGCCTACCTGCCTGTTGGGGTGGGAAGACAGGGTATCAACAGTAGAGCACTAAGGTCAGGTATGTTTTCTGATGTGGGCAGTAGAGGGAGCAGATGCATGTGGGGGTGGCGGGGGGGTATGACAAACTTGCAGTCCTAGGAGAGAAGCTGGTCATGGACTGAACTGTCTCCCTTACGACAGGATATGGACTTTGAGGACGTGGCCATCACCTTCTCCCAGGAGGAGTGGGGGCTCCTTGATGAGGCTCAGAGACTTCTGTACTGCGACGTGATGCTGGAAGTGTTTGCACTTGTAGCATCTCTAGGTAAGACCTTCACATTCTCCTAGTGTCCTGCCTTCCCTCCACACCCCCCCCCCCCCCCCCCCCCGGGTATCGCTGTCCTTCTCACAGCCAGACCATGTGTTAATTTCCCCCACATTTTTGTCATCGGGTGGTGGGTGCCAGTGCCGAACTGTATGGAGAGCCCTGAGCAATGCACACTCGAGCATCCCTCACAGCAGTTTTCTCAGAAAGAACAGGAACTGCTGGGAGTCAGGAGTCTTGCAGACAGCTTAATGGATCCCACTTGTTTGCCCTCACCTTTGCAGGATGACTATGTCTGGATCCATGGCCTCCAATTCTGCCCCTTTCCTCTAGCTAATTGTTCTTTGTGAGTGCCTGTGCCAGGTCATGGTTATTAATTCCATAAACCATGGGCTATTCTCTATTTTTTCTTGTTTTTTAAAATATAGATATATTTCAGAGCGGAAGGGAGAGGGAGAGAGAGATAGAAACATCCATGATGAGAGAGAATCATTGATTGGCTGCGTCCTGCACCCCCCTACTGGGGATTGAACCTGCAATCCGGCATGTGCCCTGACTGGGAATCAAACCGTGACCTCCTGGTTCATAGGTAGATTGATGCTCAACCACTGAGCCCGCCGGCTGGGCAGGGCTGTTCTTTCTTACTTTCTTTTTTTAAAACATATTTTTATTGATTTCAGAGAGAAACATCAATGATGAGAAAAAAAATCACTGAATGGCTGCCTCCTGCACGCCCCCTACTGGGGATTGAGCCCACAACCGAAGCATGTGCCCTGAGCGGGAATTGAACCTGGGACCCTTCAGCCTGGAAGCCGATGCTCTATCCATAGATAGAGCCAGACCAGCTATGGCTGGGCTGTTCTTTTAATACTCCTTCAATTGTTGCTTGTAATATTTTGTTCCCTGAACACTATTTTGTGCTGCTCACCACTGGTCTTCCATTAAAATTCTGATTATTTAGGTTTTGAGTAGTTGTACAATACCAAGTACAGAAAGAACCCTGTTTTTTTCACAGGGTGGTCATGGTAAGATGGTCTCAGAGGAGACCTCGCCCTGGCGAATGGCAGCTGGGAGATGCCAGGACATAAAGTCTGTGTTCAGATTATATCAGGAACAGGTCGTGTATCCAATAGTGTTTTTGTTTTATTTGTCACTAACCACCCCTCATTTCTACCTTTTCTTTCCATACTTGACACTTTGCTGACTTCTTGTTTTATCTGTGATTTCCTGGCCCCTAACTACCTTCCCCTTTGTGGCCTCCATACATCCTCTGTTCCTCTGCACTGCTCCCTCTACAGCAGCAGTCGCCAACCTTTCGGACCACACCACTGATTGGCGACTGCTGCTCTACAGAACATTCCAGCATTGATCTGCACATGTGTTATGAGGTGCACATGCATCCCTCAGTAGTGCTTGGACACGGGCCTACTCATTTTTTGAATTTTACTTTCTGCACAGCTTGCCCCTGTCAGCAACAGACAAGCCCTGCTGAACGCTGTTAGCAGATGAATGAGTTGGACTTCCTGCTTCTCTTCTATGCACTGCATGTCATCTTTGTGTCCTTTTCCTGGGGAAGTCTCCTCTGCTTCGTGATCTTCAGAGGCCCAGCATTGCGCAACAGCACATTATTCAACCTGCCTTCAGGGCTCTTATTTTACTTACTTAAAAAAAATATCTATCTATCTATCTATCTATCTATCTATATGTACACACACACACACACACACACACACATACTGCATACATACATATATATATGTATATATATATATATATATACATATATATATATATATATATATATTTTATTGATTTCAGAGAGGAAGGGAGAGGGATAGAGAGATAGAAACATCAATGATGAAAGAGAATCATTGATTGGCTGCTTCCTGCATGCCCCTACTGGGGGGATGGAGCCCGCAACCCCGGCATGTGCCCTTGGCTGGAGTTGAACCAGCTAGAGCCAGGTCTCTTATTTTTTTTTTTTTTTTAATATATTTTATTGATATTTTACAGAGAGGAAGGGAGAGGGATAGAGAGCTAGAAACATCGATGAGAGAGAAACATCGATCAGCTGCCTCCTGCACACCTCCCACTGGGGATGTGCCCGCAACCAAGGTACATGCCCTTGGCTGGAATCGAACCTGAGGCCCCTCAGTCCGCAGGCCGACACTCTATCCACTGAGCCAAACCGGTTTCGGCCAGGTCTCTTATTTTTGACAATGCCATGAAACCATTGTCCTTTGTCATGGGACTTCCCCCTCCCACTAAAGTCAGCATCTATGTGTTCAGCATTCTCTCCTTTCAGGTTGTTGGCATAAATTGGAAGCTGAAGAGGCCCCTTCTGAGCAGAGTGTGTCTGTAGAAGGCAAGTCACAGGTAAGAGCTTCTGAGACAGCTCCAGCAGACCAGAGGACCCACCCCTGCGAGCGGTGTGTCTCAGTGTTCAAAGATATTTTGCACCTGACTGAGTGCCAAGCAGCAAACCTTGAAAATAAAACATTCTTCAGAGATGCCTCTGTGAGAGGCTCCTGCTTCAGTGCAGACTTTCTCCAGCAACAGAGGGATGCCAGTGGAGAGAAGCCTGTGGACAGGGACTTGTTGGTGACCAGGGGCAGCTTCTGTGTATCGGGAACGCCTTTCACGAGTCAGGATGTTGGGGCGGAATGTCCAGCCATCTCAGGCCTTCTCCAGCTCCAGTCCACTCTTACCCCTGAGGGGCCACACAGTGGCAGCGAGAGCGGGCAGGCCACTCAAAGTGGAAAAAGTCAACATGCGTCGGGTGAATGTGAAAAGGCTGCTCTCCGCAATCAGAACCTTGTTCAGCGGCAGAGTGTCTGTTCTGGAGAAGGGCATCATGAGTGTAGCAAGTGCGGGAAGGTCACTCAACATGGAAGGGTTCCCACAGGAGAAAAACCGGATGTGTACAGTGTTTGTGGGACATGCTTTCACGGCGAAGATTTCCTCATTCCACATCAGAGGGTTCCTACTGTAGAAAAGCGTTATGAGTGCAGTGATTGTGGGAAATGCCTTGGCTATAAAATTGATCTCATTAGACACCAGAGAATTCATACTGGTGAAAAGCCATATCAGTGTAGTGATTGTGGGAAGTCCTTCAGACAAAGCTGTGCCCTCATTCAACACAAAAGAATTCACACCGGAGAAAAGCCATATGAATGCGGTTATTGTGGGAAGTCCTTCAGACAAAGGACTAACTTCATTCTGCACAAAAGGGTGCACACTGGAGAAAGACCTTATGAGTGTAACGAATGTGAGAAATCTTTTACCCGCACATATAACCTTCTTACACACCAGAGAATTCACACTGGAGAAAAGCCCTATGAGTGTAGCGATTGTGGGAAGTCCTTCAGAGAAAGCTCTACCCTCATTAAACACAAAAGAGTTCACACTGGAGAAAGACCTTATAAGTGTGATGAATGTGGGAAATCTTTTACTCGCACATCTAACCTCCTTAGACACCAGAGACTTCACCCGGAAGAAAGGCCTTAACTGTGCTGGGAATGCTGTATTTCTTCACTCAGCATAACAACACGGGGGGAGCCTCAGAGTTCTTCACCTGAATTTACCTTTCTGTTCGCGGAACATACACTCGGCCAGATTCCTGACGAGACAAGTTCAAGTGAAGCTTTCCGGGGCTGCATTGCACCCGAACCTGCCAGGGCTATTACCAGATTGATGGATGTCACTGCCAGTTTTTTGGCTGAAACCATTTCACCTCTCCCACCTGGCTCCTCTGGACAGTGTGCATCGGTCACACCTGCGTGCTCAGGGAAGATGACTTCTGTGTCCACTTTTGCCTGGGAAAATTATTATGAATACTCTGAGCTCTGGACGGGATCCTCAGTTCTTTCTCTCTGACTAGGGAATGGATCTGTGGCCCCATCCTCAGCAAAGGGCATGTTTCTCGTGGACATCGTTGTTCTCATATTATGCTGCGGCGAGTTTTTCCAGGTTATCATTCACCAACCTGGAAACTGCTCTGATTTATGATCATTTTGTGAAGTTTTTTGCTTCCGTACTTTTGTTGTTGTGAGTTCTCACTTGAGGATTAGAGAGAGTGGAAGGGAGAGGGAGAGACAGAGATAGAGAAACATTGATGTAAGACACATTAATTGATTGCCTCTGAATGTGCCCCAGCCCCGGCCAGGGACCCAGGCCATGGATCGAGCCTGCAACTGAGGTATGTACCCTTGAGCAGAAGTGAACCTGGGACCCTTCATTCTGCAGGTCGACGCTCTAGCCACTGAGCGAAACTAGCTGGGGCGCTTTGCCTTTGTGCTTTTAATTGTCATGCTTCTAGTCACTGTGCGAGATGATTTGAAATAAGAATTGTGATCCGTCAGCATATAGAAATGAACAGATTTTGTGGGGATGCCAAACTTACTGTTTCAGAAGGCACAGCATGATGGCAGCAAATCACTCTTTGTCCAATGTTGGCTTTTAATGCAATGCTGTATGACCTTGTGGTCCTCATATACATCCTAGTGTCACGATTATGGGGGAGGTCAACAGTCACTCTGAAGAGGAGGCCTTTATTGTGCTTCAGTGAACTTTGTGAATTACATCCCCTTATTTACAGTACATATTACGTAATCCCACCAATGTTCAGGGGACCTTCTCCCCACGTCCTGCAAGGGAGTTACATCCCATGATGTACTACATTTCTTAGACTGGTGTCATATGTTGTGAGTCTCTGAGGGTTAGTTGGAACAACAATTGGAACAGAATCTATTACCAGTCGAACCTCGGTTCTCGAATGTCTCCCATATTGAACAATTTGGTTCCTGACCAAGTTGTTCATAGAAAATATAGGTCTCTGTTTTTCAAACAAACTTCAGTTCTAGGCCTGACAAGTCTTACATGCTGATGTGTCTGCATGACAAAAAGTATCTCTTAGGCCACAAACAAAGGAGAGAACTGAGTCAGTTGACCTCTAAACATCATTTGTTAACCTCTCAGGAAATAGTGCTGCGATTATTTTCGTGGGTTTTAATTAATTTATTTTTCGCTTTTGTTTCTGGTGAAATGGAAGATTAGCACAATTTTAAAACAGGAAGAGCCCACCAAGTGTGCCGATGTTGCGAAGGGTGTGGAAGTGCTCACAAAGCAATGATCACAGGCCGCTGAAGAGGTAGAAAAGCTGTTGTCGATGTGCATAAATGAAAAGACGATGCAGGTGACTGCATTCCTGCGGCCGTGACGTGTGAAAAAGGAAGCTGCTCACCCTTGGGAGGAATGCTCTACTAGTAAGTGATTCGTGTGAGGCCAGTAGGGGTTGTTTGACAAGTTTAACAACAGATGTGTTTGTTTATAGATTAAACCAGAGGCCCGACGCACGAAATTCATGCAGGAGTAGGCCTTCCTTCCCCTGGCTGCCGGCACCGGCTTCCCTCTGGTACCCGGGACTCAGGCTACCCTCGCAGAGGGAGGCCCCACCCACCTGCCACAGCCTGCCTGTCCATGGCCTGGGCCTCTCTCTTTGGGGAGATCATGGAGCCCCCTGATTGATTGTCCCACTGGCCAGTGGCCTGGGCCTCCCTCTGCGGGGCGATCATGGGGTGATGTACGGGTCCCCGACCAATCGCATCTCACTTACCTTGACTGCCCTGGCGCCAGAGGGTGTCATAGCATGGTCCCGGATGGTCTTTCTGCTGTTCAGCCGTTCGGTCGATTTGCATATTACACTTTTATTATATAGGATAGTACAGTAGACATGTACTGAATATAAGATAGGTTAAAACGGAATCATTTAGGGGTCTGGAACAGATTATTTAAATTTACGTTATTTTTAATGGGAAAATGAATCCGTGTTAGAACAAATCACTTCTCAAAAAGCTTTCTGGCCCTAGCCAGTTTGGCTCAGAGGATAGAGCGTCAGCCTGCAGACTGAAGGGTGTCCTGGGTTCAATTCCAGTCAAAAGCACATACCCAGGTTGCAGGTTTGATCCCCAGTAGGGGGCATGCAGGAGGCAGCCGATCAATGATTCTCTCTCATTGATGTTTCTATCTCTCTCTCCCTCTCTGAAATCAATAAAAGTAACACTAAAAAAACAAGCTTTCTGGAATGAATTAAGTTGAGAACTGAGATTCCACTGGATATTGGGTAGAAAGCATTACCGTAAATTAGATGGAAGGTGCCACTTCCGAACGTTTATCCACAAATGTTCTTCCGTAACCTGTGGGTATCGACACGCTCGGGGCCTCCACAACTGTTTCCTGTAGCTGAGGTCATTGGCAGGTTTTGTTATTTCCCCCTGCCTCTCTGGCATGTTCACCTCAAGGCTATTGCTCCACAGGCAAGAAAACAAAGCTAGAAAGAAGGATGATCCTGTAGACCAGCCGTGGGCAAACTACGGCCCGCGGGCCGGATCTGGCCCGTTCGGCTGTTCTATCCGGCCCGCGGAGCCGAAAGAGCGGAGGGTTCTCTTGCTCTCCCCTCCGCTCCTTTACTTTGAATTTATATTAGTTCACACAAACACTCCATCCATGCTTTTGTTCCGGCCCTCCGGTCCAGTTTAAGAACCCATTGTGGCCCTCGAGTCAAAAAGTTTGCCCACCCCTGCTGTAGACAGTCAACATTCCTGTTGATTTCGATAGCAATAGTCTTCATTGCTTATCAACATTCGCTGCCACTGAAGCAAGGCTGCCCCTCTCAGGTCTTGAGGAGAGAGATGGCAGAGTCCATATAGGCTTGCCAACCTAATTTCCTAAGAAAAGAGGAACATCTAGGTTTTTAGTGGGAACCACTTTTTATTTATTTTCTAAAATACATTTTTACTAGAGACCTGGTGCACAACATTTGTGCACTGGCGGGCGGGATTGGGGGGGGGTTCCCTCAGCCTGGCCTGCACCCTTTCGCAGTCCTGGAGCCTTCCAGGGATGTTCCACTGCGGGCGACGGGGACGGGGGCCTAAGCTGCAGTCAGACAGCCTTAGCGCTGCCCCGGAGGCAGGCCTCTGCACCCGCCAGCCATCAGCCAGGCTTGGAGCGCACTGACCACCAGGGGGCAGCTCCTGCGTTGAGCATCTGCCCCCTGGTGGTTAGTGCGCGTCATAGTGACCCGTGATTTCGCCGTTCGGCCGATTTGCATATTACCCTTTTATTGTATAGGATTGATTTCAAAGAGGAAGGGAGAGGGAGAGAGAGAAACATGAGTGATGAGGCATGTAGGAGGCAGCCAATCAATGATTCTCTCATCACTGATATTTCAATCTCTCCCTCTCCCTTCCTCGCTGAAATCAATAAAAATATATTTAAAAGAAAAAGAGCCGAAACCGATTTGGCTCAGTGGATAGAGCGTCGGCCTGCGGACTGAAGGGTCCCGGGTTCGATTCCGGTCAAGGGCATGTACCTTGGTTGCGGGCACATCCCCAGTGGGAGGTGTGCAGGAAGCGGCTGATCGATGTTTCTCTCTCATCGATGTTTCTGGCTCTCTATCACTTTCCCTTCCTCTCTGTAAAAAATTAATAAAATATATTTAAAAAAAAGAAAAAAGTGCCTCTTCTGAATGTTATCCACAAACAATCAAAGGTCTTGTGTGATCTTCGTGTACGGGCGTTCTCGGGACCTCCATCACTGCCTCCTGTGGCTGAAGCAGTGGGCAGAGGAAATTTGTCTAATGGCCTTTTGGATTCCCCTGCCTCCCCAGGGAGTTCACCTCAAGGTTGTTGCTCAACAGGCAAGACCTCAAAGCTAGAGGACGGATAACCCTGTAATCAGCCCCAGGATGTGTCTGTTGTAACCAGTCAGCATTCCTGTTGGTTCCAATGGCCATAGTCTTCACTGCTTGACAGCATTTGCTGCCACTGAGGCAAGGCTGGTCCTCCCAGGAAATGAGAACTGACGTGCAACAAAGGGCAATTTCTTCTTTTTAATCCTCACCCGAAGATATTCCTCCATTGGTTTTTAGAGAGAGTGTGAGGGACAGTGAGAGATGGAGAGAGACATCAGTGTGAGAGAAGCACATCGATTGGTTGCCTCCCGCATGCACCTTGACTAGGACTGGGGATCGAATCTGCCGCTGAGCTACATGCCCGTGACCTGCAACTGAACCCATGACCTTTCTGTCCATGGGCCAACACTAACCACTGACCAAAACCGGCCAGTGCTGAGGTGTGTGCTCTAACAAGTACTGGTTTCCTTCAAGCTACACAGTTAATTTGAGATTCAACGCGAATGCTTATGTGAATAGTTTTTAAATTTCTTTTATTCCTGAGTAGGAGTATGTTCTATGGATAACCACTGTATCTATTGATCTGTCTGTGATTTCTATTATTTCCAGGTTTGGGGCATTATAAATAAATCTGGGAATATTTGTGCTCAGTTCTTTATACAGATACATGTTGCGTCGGCGAATGTTTTACATTTTAAGATATGCAGAAATGTGGCCCAAAAGGGTCATTGCTTTTGCCTTCCCACCTACTGACAGTATACAAAAATTCCAGGTTTTCTACAACTCTGCCAACACCTGCAGTGGTTGACTTTTTAAACTATTCTTTTTTTAAAATACATTTTATTGATATATTATAGAGAGGAAGGGAGAGGGATAGAGAGCTAGAAACATCGATCAGCTGCCTCCTGCACACCTCCCGCTGGGGATGTGCCCGCAACCAAGGTACGTGCCCTTGACCGGAATCAAACCCGGGACCCTTCAGTCCGCAGGCTGACGCTCTATCCACTGAGCCAAACCGGTTTCGGCAGTGGTTGACTTTTTTATTTTTATTTTTTAAGTATATTTTATTGATTTTTTTACCGAGAGGAAGGGAGAGGGATAGAGAGTTAGAAACATCGATGAGAGAGCAACATCGATCAGCTGCCTCCTGCACACCCCCCACTGGAGATGTGCCCGCAACCAAGGTACATGCCCTTGACCGGAATCGAACCCGGGACCCTTCAGTCCGCAGGCCGACGCTCTCTCCACTGAACCAAGCCGGTCAGGGCGTGGTTGACTTTTTTAAATGCTAGCCCCATAAATGAGTATACCAGTAGTGTTAACTCGCTTTCGTCCTGATTCCACGTACCTAAGAATTTTTTTGTGGTGAGCATCTCTTCATACATTGGTTTACACCGTCCTTATCTCCTTTGGTGAAATGTCTGCTCAGCATGTTTTGCCAGCTTTTGAATGAATTTATTGTAACCAGCAGGACAGTGCACAGTCTAAGGCAGGGGTGGGCAAACTTTTTGACTCGAGGGCCACAATGGGTTCTTAAACTGGACCGGAGGGCCGGAACAAAAGCATGGATGGAGTGTTTGTGTGAACTAATATAAATTCAAAGTAAAGGAGCGGAGGGGAGAGCAAGAGAACTGGATAGAACAGCCGGATCCGGCCCGCGGGCCGTAGTTTGCCCACGGCTGGAGGCATGTGTTTGAATTTCCACTCACTCTTCAGTGATGCAAGTGACTTATTTGCCATATGGAATCCTAAGTTTCAAATGTTGCCCTAACCGGTTTGGCTCAGTGGATAGAGCGTTGGCCTGCGGACTGAAGGGTCCCGGGTTTGATTCCGGTCAAGGGCATGTACCTTGGTTGCGGGCACATCCCCAGTGGGAGGCGTGCAGGAGGCAGCTGATCGATGTTTCTCTCTCATCGATGTTTCTGGCTCTCTGTCCCTCTCCCTTCCTCTCTGTAAAAAATCAGTAAAATATATATATATTTTTAAAAAAGACGGTTTATCCTGCTTTGTTGAGATGGGCTCTGCCTGCACAGCCCACCTTCCCTTATTTTCTGCCTTTGCCTGCGGTGTTCCCCCTGCAGCCGGGCACACCATGTTCTGCCCAGGAGCTGGCAGAGAGGAGCCCGAGGCAGGTCCCTGGGAGGGATTGGAGTTCTGTGTCTGCCTGAGAGGAGCTGGCCAGGGCTCTGCTGTCTCCATCCAGAGGTCTCCCCAGCCTGCTCTCCCCGGCCCCTGGCCCCTGGCCCGCTGCACCTGAATCTAATTCTGTGTCTGGGAGAAGCCTCCCTGATGCTTTGGGCCCCACATCAGTTCACCTTTGCAAAGTCCTGCCTCCGGCCAGCCCACACTCACTCCCCTGAGGCCCACTGGTATTGTTTTGGGTCTCTTTGCATTTTGGGGACTTTCCCACTTTTATTTAAAAAAACAAAACAAAAAACAACCAATTCTCATCCTGTCCTGGACATACCCTGGATTCTCCAGGGAAGGGTGCTGTGTATTTTCTTTTTTCTTTTTTTTTTTTAAATATATTTTATTAATTTTTTACAGAGAGGAAGGGAGAGGGACAGAGAGCCAGAAACATCGATGAGAGAGAAACATCGATCAGCTGCCTCCTGCACACCTCCCACTGGGGATGTGCCCGCAACCAAGGCACGTGCCCTTGACCGGAATCGAACCCGGGACCCTTCAGTCCGCAGGCCGACGCTCTATCCACCGAGCCAAACCGGTTTCGGCAAGGGTGCCGTGTATTTTCAACGCTGAGAACATTCTGCAGTACAAGCGTTCCCAGCAGGAGAGGGTTGGTCTCAGCATGATACCACATTGGGGGGCGCATTCCCGGTTGGTGTGCCCAGCTGGCTCATTCTGGCCCGTGCAGAGCAGACCCCTTCCCCTGTAGTGAGCTGAGGGACCCTGGACTCGGGGGGGGGGTAGTGTGATGCGGGGTGTGTGGTTGATGGAGAGGTTGGGGGGCTTGGGCAGGGTTGGTGAGGGTGGTTCTTGCCAGCACATGGGGCAGGGTCCTGCAGTGGGTGGGCTGAAGGAAGGCTCCAGTGGGGAGCAGCAGCCACGGGGGGGGGGCACAGTGGAGTCCTATAAAGCAAGTGCAGTGCAGTTCCTTCAAGCCTCGCTTGAACCTAAAACTTACGATGAACCCAGCACAGTGTATCTATGCTAATAAAAGGGTAATATGCTAATTAGACTGGGAGACCTTCCAGGAGACCTTCTGGACGTTCTTCTGGACAAAGCCATGGTGGCCGGGCCGAGGTAGAGGCGGTTAGAGGCCAAGAGGGGAGGGCAGTTGTGGGTGATCAGGCTAGTGGGGGGTGGGGCCGTTGGGGGCGAGCAGGATGTCAGTGTGGGGGGGTCAGTTGGAGGTGATCAGGACAGCGGGGGGTAGTTGGGGACGAGCAGGCCAGTGGGGAGGGAAGGTGGGGGTGAGCAGGCCAGCGGGGGGGGGGGGGGCAGTTGGGGGCAAGCAGGCCAGCAGGGGGGGCAGTTGGGGGTGAGCAGGCTGGCAGGCAGAGTGGTTAGGGGCAATCAGGCAGGCAGGCAGGCAGGCAGGTGAGTGGCTGGAGCCAGCAGTCCCGGATTGCAAGAGGGATGTCCGACTGCCGGTTTAGGCCTGATCCCCGTAAACCTGCAGGAGGACATCCTTCGAGAGGTCCCAGATTGGAGCGGGTGCAGGCCGGGCTGAGGGACACCCCCCCCCCCGCACAAATTTTGTGCACCAGGCCACTAGCGTTGTGATAAAAGGGATTTATGTTCAGTTAAATGTGTATCACAGAGACCCCTTCAGTGTTGTTATCCCCAGCGAGAAAAAGAAAACATTCCCTGCTCGTGGAGGGGTTTTCTCCATTGGGAACAGTCTGGCTTCGAAGGAGGTTGGTTTTCTGCTAAAAGTTTCCCACATTCACTACACTCACGGCCTTCACCATTGTGACCTCTGTGCTGTTCGGTGAGCTTAGAGCTTTGGCTAAAGAACTTCCCACCAATACGACACTCATATGGCTTTTCCTCCTTTTTAAAAATATTTTTATTGATTTCAGAGAGGAAGGGAGAGGGAGGGAGAGAGAGAAACAGAAACATCAATGATGAGAGAGAACCATTGATCGGCTGCCTGCCCCACGCTGGGGATGGAGCCTGCAACCCGGACATGTGCCCTGGGCCGGAATTGGCTAACGCCCTTCTCCAGAACACCTTCTCTGGTCTTGGTGGGCAGCTTTTTCACCTTCACCCCAAGGCGGTGACTTTGTCCACTTCCTGTGACATCTCCCTGCCGCTGTGTGGCTCCACGGAGTTGGCGCGGGCCCGGGGCTGAGGATCCCTGAGCTGGTTGGCAAGACTCGCACCCCCTCCCCGCTGGTGGAAGGAACCCCAGAGGAGCAGAAGGTGCCCCTGGTCACCAGCCAGGCCCTGGCGGTTGAAAAACTACGTTACCCAGAAAGCATTGCGCTCAAGACAGCGGAGGGAAAGGGCATTTCGGTGCCTGCGACTTCCAATAGGGCGGGACTTCCGGCCTCCTCCTCCTGGCGGACATTTTGATTTTTTTTGTTTTGTTCTGGGACTCGGGCTTCAGCCCCAGCATCTCGAGTCGGAGAAGGCAGCGCCCCCGCTGGGCAGGGACTTTCTGGGGCTTTGGGGTCGGGGTCCCCGTGCCTCCCGCCTCCTCTCCGCTGACAGAGTTCACTCGGCGTCACCCCATCGGCCCTCCAGCCTCGGGGCCGGCGCCGCTCAGGCCCCGCAGCCCAGGTCGCAGCGCCCAGAGCAGTGAGTGCCCGTGGGGGACGCAGGGGGTGAGGGGAGGAGGGCGACGGGCTGCGATGCCCCGGGGAAGGCCGTGGGGGGCTGAGCCGGGAGGTGGGGAGCCCAGGCCTGTTTGTGTCTAAAGGCGACAGCGAGGAGGAGAGGCGGTTCCGGGAGGAGCGTCCCTTCCTCCCCAGGGGACGGGGCTGTGGGCGGTGGGAACCACAGAGGGACCCTGAGCCCCGAGGGGTGCGGGCGTCACCGGCCCCGGGGCTGGGCCAGGGCCCTGAGCAGCCTGAGCCTCTGGGTCCTGGCGGTGGGTGCCAGGCCCTCCACAGGCCTTCCGTCCCCACAGGTTCCTGCAGGTGCAGAGCCGCTGAGGGGCTGGGCTGTGGGGCTGATGTCAGGGCCTCACACTGTCGTGGCCTCTGAGTTGTGGGGTCCTGGGGCTGTCCCCCCCTCTTCCTGCCCCGGGACCGGCAGACAATCAGCCCAGAGTCCTGAGGCCACGACTAGGGCTTTAGGAAGCGGACCCTGGTTTTGGCAACGGGTGGAGTGCGATGTGGGGGGTCCTCCCAGGAAGAGGGACCAGGATGTGCAAAGGCTGGGGGTGAAGGCTGAGCTGGCTCAGGAACTGGCAGGTGTACTAGTACTTAAAAATGTATGTATGTATATATGTATGTGTGTGTGTGTGTGTGTGTATATATATATATATGTTTATGTGTGTGTGTGTGTGTGTGTGTGTCCGTGTGTCCTTAGCTGGTTTGGCTCAGGGACTAGAGCGTCGGCCTGTGGACTGAGGATCCCAGGTTTGATTCTGGTCAAGGGCACATGCCGGGGTTGAGGGCTCAACCCACAGTAGGGGCTTTCAGGAGGCAGCTGATCAATGATTCTCACCATTGATGTTTCTTTTTTTTTTTTTTTTTTTTTAATATATTTTATTGATTTTTTACAGAGAGGAAGGAAGAAGGATAGATAGTCAGAAACATCGATGAGAGAGAAACATCGATCAGCTGCCTCTTGCACACCTCCCACTGGGTATGTGCCCGCAACCAAGTCACATGCCCCTGACCAGAATCGAACCCGGGACCTTTCAGTCCACAGGCCGACGCTCTATCCACTGAGCCACACCGGTTTTGGCAGATGTTTCTGACTGTCCCTCTACTTTCCTCTCTGAAAGCAATAAGAATATATCTTTAAAATAATAAAATTAAAAAATATACCTATATATGATTTTATTAATTTTAGATGTGTAAAGGGAGGGAGAGGCAGAGAGACAAAGAAACATCCATGAGAAAGAAACAAGGGTCAGTTCCCTCCTGCATGACCCCTGTGTATATCCAGTCCCAACCCCAGGCAGGGGCCTTGACTGGGACTGGTATGTATCTGTGACCTCTCCGTGCATGGGTTGATGCTCAATCAACTGAGACACATGAGCCAGGACTGAATCACTTTAATACAGGGAATCATGGTCAGGATGGTAATGGTCTTAGTAGCTCAGAGGATCAGTGTGACCCTGAGGACTGGCTTTCCTGCTGGGGCCCCTGTTTGTGGGAGGTGGGTGTCACAGCACAGCAAAGGGACGGAAGTGGTCATGTAGAATGACAGGGAGAGAGAATGGTTTCCCAGTGGCCAAGGCCTTTAAAAGATGAGTGGACATGAGAGGAGCTGGAGACCGAAGAGTAATTCACACAAGATGAGACTCGGGCTGGTACATGTTCTCTAAACTCTCACCAGGGTTTTGCTGTGACCCTTGGTGTGGTCTGGAGTGTTGTAGTCAGTCTTGTGGGTTAGCTTAGAGGCTTGAGCGGTCACCTGTGAGACTCACTGGGCTCGGTGCAGAGGGCCATCGGGGCTGGGACTTGAGTGACGGGTAAGTGGAGAGATGTGGGCTGTGACTGCTGAAGGGACATCGAGTGCAGCACCAGGGCAGGTGCGCTCTGGGTATCTGAGATCTGATTGTGGTTCTCAATAGGTGAGCTTGAAGGAAAATAGAGTCATAGAGGCCTTCATAGCAGGACTCCAGGCTGCCTCTAGGAGTGTGGACTCTCAGAGTCTGGGCAGTACTGGATCCTGTTTGAATCTGGCAAGCATTCTCCTGACCGCACCTGCTGAGTAATGAGCAAGAGGCCAAGGAGATGCCAATGGGGGCTGGGCTGTGGGAGTGCAGGAGTCAGAGAGGTGTGGGAGAAAGTGATGTGCACGTGGAGAGGGAGTGTGAATTCATGGCCACAGGGCCCTGACATTGATATAAGAGGGCATGAAGGGTGAGTCCATTTCGGGTGGGATCTGGCTGATACAATAAGGGGAATTTTAGGGAAATTGCCTGAAAAGAGGGGTGTGTGGTGCTGCGTGCCCGGTCCATAGGTTTGCCATTTATCTACCCTCCTGTCTTCTGCTGTTGAGGGCTGACCCACTGATCGATAGGAGTGAGAGAGCGTAAGTCAGTGTTAACCGGGCTTGAAAATCTCCACTGGCATGGGTGAGAGAGAAGGGCAAGAGGGAAACAGAGTGTGAAGGTGGTGAGCTACAATGTTGGAAAAGAAGGTGACTAGGAAACAGCCTGTCCTCCTGATGGCATATGTGTGTCACCTTGGAAGTTGTCCCTGTGGGAAGGAAGCTGTGAGAGAGAAGTGTGGTTCAAAGAACTACCAGGTGTCCCGGTTAATAATGCGGATTTTGTAAACAAAGAAAACACGATAATTTCAAGAGAAACATCAAAAGTGCTTTATTCTGCCAAAACCGGTTTGGCTCAGTGGATAGAGCGTCGGCCTGCGGACTGAAGGGTCCCGGGTTCGATTCCGGTCAAGGGCATGTACCTTGGTTGCGGGCACATCTCCAGTGGGAGGTGTGCAGGAGGCAGCTGATCGATGTTTCTCTCTCATCGATGTTTCTAACTCTCTCTCCCTCTCCCTTCCTCTCTGTAAAAAATCAATAAAATATATTTAAAAAAAAAAAAAAGTGCTTTATTCAGCCCTAGCCGGTGTGGCTCCGTGGATAGAGCGTCGTCCTTTGGACTGAAAGGTCCCGGGTTTGATTCCGGTCAAGGGCATGTACCTTGGTTGCGGGCACATCTCCAGTGGGAGGTGTGCAGGAGGCAGCTGATCGATGTTTCTCTCTCATCGATGTTTCTAACTCTCTCTCCCTCTCCCTTCCTCTCTGTAAAAAATCAATAAAATATATTTAAAAAAAAAAAAAAAGTGCTTTATTCAGCCCTAGCCGGTGTGGCTCCGTGGATAGAGCGTCGTCCTTTGGACTGAAAGGTCCCGGGTTTGATTCCGGTCAAGGGCATGTACCTTGGTTGCGGGCACATCCCCAGTAGGAGGTGTGCAGGAGGCAGCTGATCGATGTTTCTCTCTCATCGATGTTTCTAACTGTCCCTCTCCCTTCCTCGCTCTAAAAAAATCAATAAAAATATATTTTTTTAAAAAGTGCTTTATTCAAAGTAATGTCCATCACTAGCTACACATTTCCCCATCTTTCAGGTAATTTGTGGGTACCGTCTCAATAGAACTTTTCTTGTTTTGAGGCAAACCATTCAGAGACCCAATTTTCTACTTTGTACGTTTTGAAGTGCTGCTCAGAAAGTGCGTGTGCCACCGATCGGAACAGGTGGTCATCTGAAGGAGCATATAATGGATGGGTTCATACTTCCCAGGCAAGATCTTTTAACGTGTCTTTAACTGGTTTTGAAGTGTGTGATGGTGCATCACCATGAAGAAAAATTACTTTGCCGTGTGTGTCTTCTGGCCCATTCTGGTCATTTCACAATCAAAGCGTGGCTCAAATTGATTATTTGTTGTCAGTAGCGATCAGTATTAACGGTTTCACCTGGTTTGAGCAGCTCATAATACACCACACCTTCCTGATCCCACCAAACGCAGAGCATTGTCTTCTTTCCGAAGCGATTTGGCCTTGCAGCCGATGTTGATGGTTGACCTGGATCAACCCATGATTCTGTGGGTTTTTGATTCTCAAAATAAGTCCACTTGTCATCGCCAGTCACAATTCAATGCAAAAAAGACTTTCTTTTGTGCCGTCGAAGCAACATTTTACTGATGACTTTTCGGTTTTCCATTTGTCGTTCAGTTGATGTGGCACCCATTTTCCTTCCTTTAAAATCTTTCCCATTGCTTGTAAATGATCGGAAGTTGTTTGCTGAGCAACATTTAATCTTTCTGCAAGTTGTTTCTGAGTTTGACACGCATCTTCATCCAATAATGCTTGTCATTGTTGGTCTTCACACTTTTTCGGTTGACCTGGACGTTCTTTCTCTTTCACATTGAAATCATCACTTAAAGCGTTTAAACCAGTGTTCACAAGTATCTTGAGATGGAGCATGTTCATCATAAGCTTCCTGAGGTATATGATAACTTTCAGCAGCACGTTTCTTCAAAATAATGCATTAAAACTTCCCGCTAATGCTCTTTTTTGGGCATGAAATTCGACATTTTTTAAGAGTAAAAATACCTATGATGTTAGTACCTTCAGAAAATTTCACATAAGAAGTTTTGAAGCTTGCTGTCAATACAACAAAATAGCATACATATCAAATTGCATATATATCAACATATGTGTAACTCCATCTATTGGAAAAAATCCGCGTTGTTAACTGGTCCACCTGGTATATGCAGCAGGTAGTGTAAAGTGATGGCCTCAGCACCTTGGGACTGGGGTTGTAAGGGTGTAGTGTGAAGTCATATTTTTAGTGTCTTTGAGAACAATCTTGTGGACTACAAGGATATTGCCTGACAAGACCAGTATCAAATCACTCACACTCTCTTTATGGCCAGCATCTCACCCTATGTTCTTGACACCCACTGTATTGACAAGAGGCAGTGTGGCCTACTTGTGAGGCCCAGAGCTCAGGTATCTTCTCTCTGCTCAACTGCCTTTATTGTTGTGGGAAGACAAAATATCAGTAGAAATATAAGAAGCAAGTGACGTTCATGGGACCAAGGCCTGGTATCTTCTCTGATGTGTAGAGTAGCGGAAGCAAATGGATGTGGAGGGTGGGGAGTATGACAGACTTGGAATCTTAGGAGAGAATTTGAACATGGGCTGTGTTGTCCCCCTTACAACAGGATATGGACTTTGAGGACGTGGCCATTGTCTTCTCTCAGGAGGAGTGGGGGCTCCTTGATGAGCCTCAGAGACTTGTGTACTGCGATGTGATGCTGGAAGTGTTTACACTTGTATCATCTGTAGGTAAGACTTCACATTCTCCCCGTGTGCTGAGGTGATGCCCTCTGTTTATTCTTCAGATGTAGCTTGCACTCTTCCATAGCCAGACCATGGGCTCTGCTAATTTCCCCCACTGTCCTGTCAAATGTGCTGTGGCTGCCAGGGGTGAGCTCTGTGGAGACCCCTGAGCGAAGGACTCCAGGAACATCCCTAACACCTATTGCCTCAAAATGTGCAGTAAGTGTCCGGGATTCAGGAGTTTTACAGTGAGCTTACTGGGTCCCACCTTGCACATTCTCTTCCTGGGAGGGTGACTATGTCCGCCTACAGGGCTTTCACTTCGTCCACCTTCCTGCAGCTAAATGTTCTTTGTGTCGGCCTGTGCCAGGTTATGGTTTTTACTGACATGAGCCATGGGCTGTTACTGTAAGACCTCCTTAGTTGTTTGTAAAGTTCTCTTCACTGAACACTACTGCAAGAACTGCTGGACGCTCCCCACTCCATCACCCGTTCCCCTGCACTGCTGCCTCTTCAGTATTCCTCAGCATGGACCTGCACACGTGTTGTGAGGTGCACATACATGCTTATGCAGTCCTTGACACCAGCTACGTCTTTATTGAATTTTACTTGGAATGAGACCTATCGAAACTCCTGCGCAGCTTGTCCCGTCACCAGCAGACAAGCCCTACTAAACACAGTCAGAGAAGAATGAGCTGGAGATCCTGTTTCTCTTCCATGTGGTGCTTGCCATGTGTGTGTCACATTTCTGGTGAGGCCTTCCCTGTTTTGTGATCATCATCGGCCCAGAACTTCATAGCAACCTCTCATTAATCCTTCCTGCACCTCTCTTTATTTTCAGATAATTGCACGGAACCCATGTATTATGTGCAAAACACTTTTCTAATGGGACTTCCCCATGTCACCAGAACCAACATTCATTTACTCAGCATTTCTCTCTTTTCAGGTTGTTGGCATAAAACGGATGATGAGGACGTCTGTCCTGAGAAGACCATATCTGTACAGGGAGAGTCACAGGTCAGGGCTGCTAAGACAGCTCCAGCGACCCAGAGGACCCATCTGTGTAAACGATGTTTCTCTGTGTTAAAAGATGTTCTGCACCTGACTGAGTCACAAGCAGCAGACTTTGAGCAGAAAGCCTTCTTCAGTGACGCATGTGTGAGAGACTTCTGTTTCAGTGCAAACCCTCATCAGCAACAGAGGGAAGCCAGTGGAGAGAAGCTCTGCAAAGAAGCTGTGGACAGGGCCTCGTTTGTGACCAAGTTCAGCTTCTACTTATCAGGGCTGCATTCAACCAGTAGGGAGGTTGGGGAAGACTTCCCAGCCATCTCAGAGCTTCTCCAGCACCAGGCCCCTCTCAACACTGAGGAGCCACACAGTGGCAGTGAGATTTCCCAGAAATTTCTCAATAGAAAAAGGCATCGCCAGTGGGATGATGGTGAAAAGTCTGCCAGCCACAACCAGAAAGTTGTTCCTCAGAGTGCCTGCTCTGGAGAAGTGAATTATGAGTGTAACAAATGTGAGAAAGTTTTTAAACGAGTCTCTTACCTCATTCGGCATAGGAGAGTTCACACTGGAGAAAAGCCCTTTGAGTGTACTGATTGTGGGAAGGCCTTCAATCAAAGGTCTTACTTTACTAGACACCTCAGAGTTCACAGTGGAGAAACGCCCTATGAATGTAGTGATTGTGGGAAGTCATTTAGACAAATCTCTACCCTCAGTCGACACTATAGAATTCACACTGGAGAAAAGCCTTTTGAATGTAGTGATTGTGGGAAATCATTTAGACAAAGCTCTACCCTCATTCGACACAAGACAGTTCACACTGGTGAGAAACCTTTTGAGTGTAGTGATTGTGGGAAGTCATTCGGGCATAGCAGTTCACTTACACAACACCAGAGAGTTCACACTGGTGAGAAACCTTATAAGTGTAGTGAGTGTGAGAAGTCATTCAGGTTCTTATCTACTCTCACACATCACCAGAGAGTTCACAGTGGAGTAAAGCTCCATGAGTGTACTGATTGTGGGAAGTTTTTTAGAGAAAGTTTTTCCCTTATTCGACACCACAGAGTTCACACTGGAGAAAAGCCTTATGAGTGCAGTGATTGTGGGAAGTCATTTAGACAAAGCTCTACCCTCATTCAACACCAGAGAGTTCACACTGGAGAAAAGCCATATCAGTGTGTTGATTGTGGGAAGTCATTCGGGCATAGCAGTTCTCTTACTCAACACCAGAGAGTTCACACTGGTGAAAAACCTTTTGAGTGTAGTGAATGTGGGAAGTCATTCAGGTACTTAACCGCATTCACACATCACCAGAGAGTTCACACTGGAGAAAGGCCATGAGTGTACTGATTGTGGGTAGTCCTTCAGGCAAAGGTGTACCCTCACTCAACATAAGAGAGTTCACACTGGAGAAAAACCTTTTGAGTGTAATGTATGTGGGAAATATTTTAGGCACAACTCCCTTACCACAAAGAGGTCACACTGGTGAAAAACCTTTTGAATGTAGGGATGGTGGAAAATTTTTCCATCTAACCTCTGCCCTCATTCGACACCACAGTTCACTCTGGAGAAAAGTCTTAAATGTGCAGGGAATGTTTTTGTTTTTTTATATATTATTGATTTTTTACAGAGAGGAAGGGAGAGGGATAGAGAGTTAGAAACATCAATGAAAGAGAAACATCGATCAGCTGCCTCCTGCACACCTCCTACTGGGGATGTGCCCGCAACCAAGGTACATGCCCTTGACTGGAATCAAACCTGGGACCTTTCAGTCCACAGGCCGACGCTCTATCCACTGAGCCACACCGGTTTCGGCTGTGCAGGGGATATTTTATCTTCCCCATTCCCCAGGCACCTGGCCCACTGCAAGGACACTGAAGGAGAGACTGACCCATTTACCTGAATATAATCCCCTTTTATTTATTTATTAAATATATTTTTATTGATTTTTAGAGAGAGAGGGAGAGAAAGCTAGAAACATCAATGATGAGAGAATCATTGATTGGCTGCCTCCTGTACACCTACCGACTGGGAATCGAGCCCACAAGCAGGGCACCCTGGCATGTGCCCTGACTGGAATCGAGCCCGCGACTTTGGTTCCTGGGTCAACACTCGACCGCTGAGCCTCGCCTGCCGGGCTATAATCTCCATTTAAAGGAACATACACTCTGCTAGATTCCTCAGAAGTTTGAGGTACAAGGGAGGCTTGAAGGAGCTGCATTGCACTTGCTAATGTGCCGAGACCTCCTACCTGATCGATGTCACTGCGAAGTATTTGTGGCTGAAGTGACCTCTACCACCTGGTTCACCTGAACAGTGTGCATCGGTCACCACCCCTGCGTGCTTGGGGGGAATGAATTCTGTGTTCTCACTTGTGCTTAAGTGAATTATGAAGACTCTGAGCTCCTGGCAGGATCTTCATTCCTTTCTCTCACTGGGAAATGCACCCGACCCCGGATTCGTCCAGAGCCCCCTCCTCAGCCAAGAAGAGCTGCCTCTCTCAGGAACACTGTGGGTCTCACATTTTGTTGTGATGAATTGTTTCAGGTTCTACTTCACCAGCCTGCAAACCGCTTGCTCTGGTTTATGATGTTTTTGTGAAGGTGATTCTGCTTTTGTACCTTCACTTCTGTTGGACCTAGTCACTGCCTGGGACGATTTGCAAGCACAGTTGTGACCTGTCAGCATGTAGAGTTACCAGATATTGTGGGGATCCCAAACTCTCCGTGCTTCAGAAGGGACAGCAGAATGGCAGAAAATCACGCTTTGTCCACTATTGACTTAGTTTGCATTACTGCCCAAGGCCTTGAAATAAAGACTGCTTGACTTTGTGGTTCTGTTTTGCAGGTTTGATCCCCAGTACCACATTGTGGCTGGTGCAGGAGACACCCAGCCGTTGTGTTTCTCTGTCATCCCCCTCCCTTCCACACTCTCTCTAAAAAAAAAAGGACCATCAACCTTGCTTCGCTGAGATGGGCCTCGGCCTGCACAGCCCACCTTTCCTCACTCTCTCCGGCTTTTGCCCGGGATGTTCTCCCTGCAGCTGGGCACGCTGTGTCCTGCCCAGGAGCTGGCAGAGAGGAGCCCGAGGCAGGTCCCTGGGAGGGATTGGGGTTCTGTGTCCGCCTGAGAGGAGCTGGCCAGGGCTCTGCTGTCTCCATCCAGAGGTCTCTCCACCCTGCTCTCCCCATCCCCAGGCTCCTGGCCCGCTGCACCTGAATCTACTTTCTCTGGGAGAAGCCCCCTGATGCTTTGGGCCCCAAATCATTTCATCACCTTAGGAAAGTCCTGCCTCTGGCCAGCCCACACTCACACCCCTGAGGCCCACTGGTGGTGTCTGAGTCTCTCTGTTTCTGAATTTTGGGGGTAATTTTCCACTTTGATTTTACTGAAAATAAAGCACACACCCCCGACCCCCACAGTCCTGGAGGTCGCAGCGCTGCTCCAGGAAATGGTGCTGTGCCTCTTCACCGGCGAGAACATTCTGCAGGACGTGCTTTTCCAGATGGGGAGGCTTGGTCCCCACAGGATTCCGCGTTGGGGAGAGGGATGCACTGTGGTTGGCGTCCGCACCTCCCTATGCTTGGCCTGTGGAGAGGAACCCCTGCTTCTGAAATGAGGTGATAGTCCTGGAATCCGGGGGACAACGTGCTGCTGGGGTGTGTGGTTGAGGGAGCAGAGAGGTTGGGGGACGAGCCCAGGGTTGGCGAGGGTGTTTCCTGTCAGCACGAGTGGGAGGGCTGAGGGAAGGCTCTAGTGATGAGAACTGGAATCTGGCTGGATCAACAGGGACCACCCAAGCGTGGGCACAGAGGAGACGAAGGTCCAAGGGTATGGACACTCTTGAGCCCAACTGTTCCAGACTCGGGAAGTGCGGAGTCCCCTGCCCGTGGGAACTGGTGTTCTAGTGGAGGATAGCGAGGACGGGGAAGGCGCTCAGGGTGAAGGAGCAGCCACGGGTGGTCAGGGCATCTCCCTGAGGAAGTGTGGGAAGGGGTGACGGTCCACGTGGGTGGCCTGTGGGGAGCATGTCCTGCCCATTTGGAAGCTAAAGGTCGCTGTGGCGGGTTCAGGCAACCAGGATCAGAAAGCGGGGTCCTGGCTGGACTGTAGCTGCTGCGGGAGGACTTGACCTTCTCCTCAGGTGGCCTCTCCGTCTGCGTAGAGCCCCGGCTGCCTTCAGGAGGGCTGCTGTGCCATATGTTCAGCAACACCAGTGCCCAGAGGGTGGTGTACAGTACTGAGTGCAAATAGAGAGTCCAGTGGCAAAAACATTTGTGCTTACTTATGTATCTGTAGCCCTCGCTGGTTTGGCTCAGCACATAGAGCATCAGCCTGTGGACTGAAGGGTCCCATGTTCGATTCCCGGTGAGGGCACATGCCTGGGTTTCAGGCTGGATCCCCAGTGTGGGGCAAGCCGGAGGCAGCCAATCAATGATTCTCATCATTGATGTTTCTTTTTTAAAATGTATTTTTAATGATTTCAGAGGAAGGGAGGAGAGAGGGAGAAACATCAATGATGAGTGAAAATCACTGATTGCCTCCTAATGGGGATTGAGCCTGCAACCTGGGCATGTGCCCTTGACTGGAATCAAACCTGGGACCCTTCAATCCACAGGCCAACGCTCTATTTACTGAGCCAAACCAGCTAGGGCTCATTATTGATGTTTCTATCTCCCTCTCTCTTCCTCTTTGAAATAAATAAAAACATATTTTTAGCCGAAACCGGTTTGGCTCAGTGGATAGAGCATTGGCCTGCGGACTGAAGGGTCCCGGGTTCGATTCCGGTCAAGGGCATGTACCTTGGTTGCAGGCACATCCCCAGTGGGAGGTGTGCAGGAGGCAGCTGATCGATGTTTCTCTCTCATCGATGTTTCTGGTTCTCTATCCCTCTCTCTCTCTCTCTATATATATATATATATTTTTTTAAAGTGAATCTGTAAGGCACGTTAGACTCACCACAAGGATAGTCCCCCAGAGGAAAAGGACAAATACAGAAATTTACAAGGAGACAGTAATGATGGTAAGCTTCCACAAGTGCAAAAAATTTTGGCTGCAGGTCACAAGAACAGGGCAGGACATGCAACAGGTGAAATACTATTTGAGAGAATGGGGGGCCGCGGACATGGGCAGCACAGCTGTCTCAAGACATCGTCGTTGGAAACCCGTCCTCGGCCTCCTCGTGCTTCCAGAGGCTTCTCTGAAGAAACCTGCCATTTGGCGGGCTCCTACTTCCTGCGTTGCTGGCTGTGTTTTCAGACATGGAAACCGGGTGTGTCTCCGTGAAGAACGGTTCCTAGTTCGTCACAGGCTCATGCACAGAATGAGTGGACACCCGGGATCGCCATCGATGTGAGCGTCAGCATGTTTACTCTGGAGGTGAAAATCCAGCCGCATCCACCAAACCATTAGATTGTTTTCACTTCCCATGACGTCAGCCACAGGAGGCAGGGATGGAGGGCCCGAGGATGTCTGTTCACAAAGATCCCACGAGCCACAGGCGCTGGATCGTTTGTGGGTAACGTTCAGAAGAGGCGCTTTTCATCTAACTTACGGCAGCCTCTCCCACTCCCTGAACACAGGGTTTCTGTCCCAACTGAGGTTCCACCCAACCCTCCGAGACTTACTACAGATGCATTTCAGGGAGAGCAGTTCCCGCAACATTGCTGACACTCAATACATATGGTGAACAGGGAACGTAATTCAAATAGTTCCCAGAAGCACAGCCAAGGCCTCCTCTTCAGGGTGCCCTTTGACCTCACCAACAATCCAGGCACCAGGCTGCACAGTAGAAACACAGTCATGCCCTCACGGTCTTGGGCAGCAATGCAAAATCAGCCGATACTGGACAAAGAGGGATTTTCTGCCAGCACGCTCTCCCTTCCACAGCACAAAACGTGTGGATCCCAACATCTGTTCACCTCTCCATGCTGCCAGATCACCTCTGTGCTTTCAAATCATCTCGGGCAGTCAATAGAACCAACAAAATGAAAGGTTCAGAAGCAAAACTGCCTTTATTTTTTTAATATCACAGTTTTTAAAAAAATGACATTTACTGATCTTAGGAAGGGAGGAGAGAGAGAAACATCAATGATGAGAATTATTGATCGGCTGCCTCCTGCACGCCCCCTACGTGGGATCAAGCCCGCAACCAGGCATGTGCCCATGGCCAGAATTGAATCTGGGACCCTTCGGTCCTGGAAACCGAGGAAGGAGCCACGTCCCCGCCCTCCTCGCCCCCTTGGCCCACTCGCTCCCCAGGCCCCGCCTGTTAGCAGCCAGGAGAGCACCCAGCTCAAACCCAGCGGTGGGTCTGGACACCTCCCTGCCTTTCCGTCCCATAAAAAATATCTGTGGCCCTGACCGGTGTGGCTCAATGGATAGAGCGTCGGCCTGCGGACTGAAGGGTCCCAGGTTCGATTCCGGACAAGGGCATGTACCTTGGTTGCGGGCACATCCCCAGTAGGGGGCGTGCAGGAGGCAGCTGGTCGATGTTTCTCATCGCATCGATGTTTCTAACTCGCTCTCCCTCTTCCTTCTTCTCTGTGAAGAAAATCAATAAAATATATTTATAAAAAAATATTTGTGTTGATTTCAGAGAGAAGAAGGGGAGGGGGGGAGAAAACCACCGGTGACAGGAGGGGACCCCCGTTGCGGCCTCCCATACGGCCGCCGCCACTGGACACGGTGCCTGCGGTCCGTGCACGCGCCTCCCCAGCATCGAACCTGGGTTTCTAGGTCGGTGTCAACCACTGAGCAGCGCCAGCGGAGCTTTATTATAGTTTTAAATAAAATGTAAATTGTATTTTTATTGTTGAAGGTGTTAGAGATGTCTCCCATTTCCCCCGTGTGTATGTTCTTTGGGGGTCTCTCCCCTTCCCCCCTCCCCTGGGAGATGTCAGTCTGTCCCCGGTCACCAGGCCTCTGGTCCCACCTCCTCCTTCCCCAGCCCCACTGACAGCGCCGCACCTTCACTCACCGAGGTCATGGCCCGGGCGGCGTGGAGAAACTACATCACCCAGAGGGCAACGCGCCCGATTCAGCAGAGGTAACTGCTTTTGGGTCCCTGCGCACCCGGTTAGGGCGGGACTTCCGGTATTCTCCTGGCGGACGTTTCGGCTTCCGTTAACGCACCTGCAGGCTTCAGCGCACCGGTTGGGTGTTTGTGGCGCGGAGGAGGCGTCCCGCTGGGCAGGGTGAGTCTGAGGCTGGGTGACCCCCAACCGGCGGGACTGGGGTCCCCGTGCCTCCCGCCTCCTCTCCGCTGACAGAGTTCACTCGGCGTCACCCCATCGGCCCTCCAGCCTCGGGGCCGGCGCCGCTCAGGCCCCGCAGCCCAGGTCGCAGCGCCCAGAGCAGTGAGTGCCCGTGGGGGACGCAGGGGGTGAGGGGAGGAGGGCGACGGGCTGCGATGCCCCGGGGAAGGCCGTGGGGGGCTGAGCCGGGAGGTGGGGAGCCCAGGCCTGTTTGTGTCTAAAGGCGACAGCGGGGAGCAGAGGCGGTTCCGGGAGGAGCGTCCCTTCCTCCTCAGGGGACGGGGCTGTGGGCGGTGGGAACCACAGAGGGACCTTGAGCCCCGAGGGGTGCGGGCGTCACCGGCCCCGGGGCTGGGCCAGGGCCCTGAGCAGCCTGAGCCCCTGGGTCCTGGCGGTGGGTGCCAGGCCCTCCACAGGCCTTCCGTCCCCACAGGTTCCTGCAGGTGCAGAGCCGCTGAGGGGCTGGGCTGTGGGGCTGATGTCAGGGCCTCACACTGTCGTGGCCTCTGAGTTGTGGGGTCCTGGGACTGTCCCGCCGCTTTTCTTGGGGGACCTTGGACCTGGGGACCTTGAAGGGACACCAAGCCCAGAACCCTAAGTCCAGGTCAAGGGTCAGATGAGTGGCACCTGATTTTGGCAACCAGTGGAATTGTGGGTGATAGGTCCTTCCATGCATGGGTTCCAGAATGTGCAAAGGCTCGAAGTGAAGACTAAGCTGATTGAGGGAGGAGCAGGTGTCCATGTTTTAAAAATAAGGACTGGAAACAGTGGGACAGGAATCAAGTCCAGAGCAGCTTTGTGACAACTTGGGTGTCTGTTCTGCTGGGGATGGGATCACTGGGGTCATTGGAGCAGTAGAGCAGGTGATGTGTCCCAGGTCTCATTAGACTCATGTGACTGCAGCATGATGCACAATATGGGTGTGAGGACGGTGGGAGGAAGACTAGGATGGAAGCTGCTGTGATGGTCTTGGTGAGTGTGATGGTACCTGGAGCTCAGTGGTGGTTGTGGAAGCGGAAGAAGCAGTTGCATTATGGATCAGTGATTTAGGTGTGGCCACCGGGATTTTCTAATTTTGAGGACTGGAGAGAGAGGTAAGAATCAGAGATGGTGTAAAGGTTTGGAATTAGCACCTGCAGGTATGAAAGCACCATCAACTGACATGGAGAAATTCATAGTGGGAACAGTCATGTTCATGAGGAATATAAAATCTTTTATTTTTCCTATTAGGTTATGAGATATTTCAGAGACCTGTTCAGGACCACCTGGATCTCTGAGGAGTAGTTCAAGATGAAGGCTACTTAAAAAAATAGTAAAGAGTATGGACCAGGGAGGAGTTGTAGATCGCCTTTTTATTTTGTTTTATTGGAGGTGGAAGAGTAATTCAAAAAGGTGGGACTGGGGAAGAAACCAAGATGGCGGCATAGGTAAGCACCTAAACTGCTGCCTCGCACAACAATTTCAAAACTACAACTAAAAGACAGAACGGACATCATCTAGAACCACAGGAAGGCTGGCTGAGTGGAAATTGTACAACTAGAAGGAAAGAGGAAAGCTCACGGAGAATCAGAGGAGTGGCAAAGGGCTGAGGTACAGAGACACTCGCAGAGAGGAAGGGCGACTGAGTGCCTGGCTGACTTTCTCTGGCAGGAGGGGGAAGGAAGCCCCCGACTGCACTGAACCCAGTTCCGACTGCACTGAACCCCAGTTCCGACTGCACTGAAACCCAATTCCGGGCGAAACCCCGTGGACCCAGGCTCATACAGGGGGAGTCTGGACTGTCATGTAGAGAGATAGGCACACGGAGACTTGGAGACCCGGGGGAGCCGCGGCAGGTCTGGAGGCATGCTCTCAGAGAAAGCTGAATGCGGAGGTTGCTGCAGGCATTCCCTAGCAGAAGGGATTCGGAAGCTCCTGACTGCACTGAACCCTAGTTCCTACTGCACTGAACCCTAGTTCCGGGCGAGCCCCTGGGGAACCACGCTCTTCCAGGAAGAATCTGGACTGTCAGGCGGAAACTCAGGGGAGTCGCAGAAGGCAGAGGTCTGGAGGCGCGCGTGCAAGGGCAGGGCTGACGGGAAGCCAAGACTGTCTGCTCCGCCCTGAGACTCTGCCCCATCCAAGCGGAGCACAGAGGCTTTTGCCGTTTTGCAAGTCTAATCCTATAAGGCTGTCTCCAGCACCGAACTTCTCCCAGCATAG
The DNA here is from genome assembly GCF_963455305.1 of Plecotus auritus. NCBI lineage: Eukaryota > Metazoa > Chordata > Mammalia > Chiroptera > Vespertilionidae > Plecotus > Plecotus auritus. Next base: position 2,338,172 of record NC_137785.1, on the reverse strand, counting down.
ACACAGCTGATCCTCACAGGCAACTGGCCTGGAGGTCTATTCCTCCCAGTGATACCAACAACAATCAAGACTTAACTACAACAAGGCTGTACACACAGTCCACAAAGGCGTGCACCAAGAGTGTCCACCTCAGGTTAACTGGGGAGGCCAACCCACTGGGCCATATAGGAAACCTAGCACACAAAGCTACCCTACAAACTCAGGGAAGCAGCAAAAATGCGGAGGCAAAGAAACAGATCACAAACGAAAGAAATGGAGGAAAACAAACGACTGGATATAGAATTCGAAACCACAGTTATAAGGCTTTTCAAGAATATCCTAGAAAAGACCGATAAATTTAGCGAGACCCTTGAGGATATGAAAAAGGACCAAATAGAAATTAAACATACACTGACTGAAATAAAAAATATTATACAGAGACCCAACAGCAGGTAGAGGACCCCAAGAATCAAGTCAAAGATTTGAAAAACAAAGAAGCAAAAAACAGTCAACGGGAAAAGAAAAAAGAAAAAAGAATCCAAAAAGTTGAAGATAGTGTAAGAAGCCTCTGGGACAACTTCAAGCGTATCAACATCAGAATTATGGGGGTGCCAGAAGAAGAGAGAGAGCAAGATATTGAAAACCTATTTGAAGAAATAATGACTAAAAACTTCCCCTTCCTGGTGAAAGAAATAGACTTACAAGTCCAGGAAGCACAGAGAACCCCAAACAAAAGGAATCCAAAGAGGACCACACCAAGACACATCATAATTAAAATGCCAAGAGCAAAACACAAAGAGAGAATATTAAAAGCAGCAAGAGAAAAACAGTTAATTACCTACAAGGAAGCACCCATACGATTGTCAGCTGATTTGTCAACAGAAGTTATGCAGGCCACACAGGAGTGGCAAGAAATTTTCAAAGTGATGAATAGCAAGAACCTACAACCAAGATTACTCTACCCAAGAAAGCTATCATTCAGAATTGCACAAAGTGTTGGCCTCAGCACCCTAGGATTCGAATTGAAAGGGTGATGCGTGATGCCATGTTTTTCGTGGTCTTGGAGGGAGAATTTGTTGAACAACAAGGATATCGCCCCACATGACCACTGTCAAATCACTCACATCTCTCTTTATGGCCAACATTTGTCTGTACCCTATGTTGGTGACATCCATTGCGTTGACCCTAAATGTGAGGCCCTGAGGTCAGGTATAATCAATCTGGACATCTGCTTTTTATGTGGGAAGACACAGTATCAGTAGGAATATAAGGAGAGAGTGACGCTGGTGGATGCAAGGCCTGCTATTTTCTGTGATGTGTGGAGTGGAGGGAGCAGATGGTTATGGAGAGTGGGAAGTATGATGAAAGTAAAGCCTAGGAGAGAAACTGACGATGGACTGAACTGTGCCCATTGTGACAGGAGATGAACTTTGAGGACGTGGCCATTGCCTTCTCTCAGGAGGAGTGGGGGCTCCTTGATGAGGCCCAGAGACTTCTGTACTGCGATGTGATGCTGGAAGTGTTTGCACTTGTCTCATCTGTAGGTAAGAGCTTCACATTGTCCCAGTGTCCTGAGGTGATGCCCTCTCTTCCTTTATTCTCAAAACATAGCTTTCTCTCTCCCACAGCCAGACCCCGGGTTGTGCTAATTTCTGCCCCTGTCTTGTCAAATGTACTGTGGCTGCCCGTGCTGAGCTGTGTGGAGAGCTCTGACCAATGGACTCTAGAAACATTCCTGACACTCATTGCCTCAAAAAGTGCAGAAAGTGTCTGGGAATCGGGAGTCTTACAGGCAGCTTAATGGGTCCCATCTTCCTCTTCCTCTCCCTGTGAGGGTGACAATACCCACATTTATTCCCTACTTTCCCCTTCCTCTAGGGCCGTGGTTGGCAAACTCATTAGTCAACAGAGCCAAATATCAACAGTACAACAATTGAAATTTCTTTTGAGAGCCAAATTTTTTAAACTTCAACTTCTTCTAACGCTACTTCTTCAAAATAGACTCGCCCAGGCCGTGGTATTTTGTGGAAGAGCCACACTCAAGGGGCCAAGGAGCCACATGTGGCTCGCGAGCCGCAGTTTGCCAACCACTGCTGTAGGGAAAGGTGCTTTATGACAGCCTGTGCCAGGTTATGTGCTTCACTTACATTAACCTTGGGCTATTCTTGTAAGACCCTTCTTCAGTTGTTGTTTGTAATATTACCTTAGCTGAGGACTATTGCGGGCCAAATTGCTCTGGGCCAGAGCTGGCTGCTCTCCTCCGTTGTATTTCCTTAATACTTGGAATATTTAGGGTTTATGCATCGGTAGAGTAGAAGATTCAGGGAAAACCTGGTTTCCTTACAGGGTGAACATGCAATATGGTCTCAGAGGAGGTCTGGCCATGCTGAGTGACAACTCGGGGGAAGGTATGACATAATGGTAGTGGTTAGATGGTACCAGGAACCATCTAATTTCCAACAGGATTTAGAGTCAGGTGCCATGGCTACACCCCATTTCTGCCTTCTCTTTCCCATAGTTGACACGTTGCTGACTTGCATTTCATCTGTGACTTCCTGGCGTTTGGCTACCTTCACCTTTGTCACCTTTTTGCATCACCTGCCTCTCTGCACTGCTCCCTCTGCAGTATTCTCCTACATGGACCTGCACATGTGTTATGCGGTGCACATACATGCTTAGGTAGTCCTGGAACCCCTGCTACTCATTTATTGAATTTTACTTGGAATAAGACATAACCAGCCTTCTGCACAGCTTGCCCCTGTCATCAGCAGACCAGCCCTGCTGAGCACTGTTAGCAGAAGACTGAGCTGGAGATGCATCTTCTCTTCCACGTGGTCCTTGCCATGTGTGTGTCATGTTTCTGGTGAGGTCTTCCCTGGTTTGTGACCTTCAGAGGCCCAGTTCTTCACAGCAGCTTCTTATTAATCTTTCTTGCACGTCTCTTATTTTCAGACAGTTGCATCGAAACTATGTATTATGTGCAATGCACTTTAGCAATGGGACTTGCCCTGTCACCCCCGTCAACAATCAGTTCCTCCTCCATTCTCTTTTCAGGTTGTTGGCATAAAACAGATGATGAGGAGATCTGTCCTGAGCAGACCAGATCTATACAAGGAGAGTCACAGGTCAGGGCTTCTAAGACAGCTCCATCAACCCAGAGGACTCATCGGTGTAAGCAGTGTGTCTCAGTGTTCAAAGACGTTCTGTACCTGACTGAGTCACAAACAGCAGACTTAGAGCAGAAAGCCTTCTTCAGTGACGCATGTGTGAGAGACTTCTGTTTCAATGCAAACCCTCACCAGCAACAGAGGGAAGCCAGTAGAGAGAAGCCCTGGAAAGAAGCTGTGCACAGGGCCTCGTTTGTGACCAAGTTCAGCTTCTACTTACCTTGGGTGCCTTCAAGCTTTAGGGAGGTTGGGGAAGACTTCCCAGCCATTTCAGACCTTCTCCAGCACCAGGTCCCTCTCAACACTGAGGAGTCACACAGGGGCAGTGAGATTTCACAGGACTATCTTGGTGGGAAAAGTCCTCAACATACTTGTAACTGTGAAATATTTGGCAGCCACAACCAGATAGTTGTTCAGCATCAGGGTGCCTGCTCTGGAGAAGTGAAATATGAGTGTGACAAATGTGGAAAAGTTTTTAAACAAATCTCTCACCTCTTTCGACATGGGAGAATTCACACTGGAGAAAAGCCCTATGAGTGTGCTGATTTTGGCAAGTCCTTTGGACAAAGGTCCAACCTCATTTCACAGCACAGATTTCACACTGGAGAAAAGCCGTATGAGTGTAGTGATTGTGGAAAGTCCTTTAGACAAACACGTTTGCTCGTGGAGCACCACAGAAGTCACACTGGAGAAAGGCCTCATGAGTGTAGTAAATGTGGGGAATGTTTTAGATGGAAACCTAGCCTTGTTAGACATCTGAGAGTTCACCGTGGAGAAAAGCCATATGAGTGTAGTGATTGTGGAAAGTCCTTCAGGCGAAGCTCTCACCTTACTGAACACCACCATATTCACACTGGAGAAAAACCCTATGAGTGTACTGATTGTGGAAAATCTTTCAGGAGCAATAATACTCTCCTTAACCACAAGAGAGTTCACACTGGAGAAAAACCCTATGAGTGTACTGATTGTCAGAAATCCTTCAGGAGAAGCTATGATCTCTCTGAACATAAGAGAATTCACACTGGTGAAAAACCTTTTGAATGTGGTGATTGTGGGAAGTTCTTTGGACGAAAGTCTACCCTCATTCAACACCACAGAGTTCATACTGGAGAAAAGCCATATGAGTGTAGTGATTGTGGGAAGTTCTTTAGACGAAAGTCTAACCTTATTGAACACCACAGAGTTCATAACAGAGAAAAGCCTTTTGAGTGCAGTGATTGTGGAAAGTCCTTTAGAGAAAGACGTTCGCTCATGGACCATCGCAGAGGTCACACTGGAGAAAGGCCTCATGAGTGCAGTGAATGTGGGAAATGTTTTTACAGTAAACGTAGCCTTGTTAGACATCTGAGAGTTCACATTGGAGAAAAGCCTTAACTGTGCAGGGGATGTTTTATCTTTCTCACTCTACAACACTGAAGGAGACTTAAATCCATTTACCTGAATATAAACCCTTTTATCTGAACATACACTGTGGGAAATTCCTCATAACTTTGAGGTACAAGTGAGGCTTGAAGGAGCTGTATTGCACTTGCTAACTTCTGAGGACTCCTACCTCATTGATGTCACTGCGAGTGATTGTGGCTGAAGTGACCTCCTCTACCACCTGGCTCACCTGAACAGTGTGCACCAGTCACCACCCCGTGTGCTCAGGGAAAAGGAATTCTGTGTTCTCACTTGTGCTTAAGTGAATTATGAAGACTCTGAGCTCTTGGCAGGATCTTCATTCCTTTCTCTCTGACTAGAGAATTGACTTGACCCACGTTTCGTCCAGAGCACCCATCCTCAGCTAAGAGGTGCTACCTCCTTCACGGACATTGTGGGTCTCACATTATGCTGTGATGAAGTGTTTCAGGTTCCAATTCATCAACCTGCAAACCTCTTGCTGTCCTCTGCTCTGGTTTATGATCTTTATGTAAAGGTTTTGCTTTTTTTCTTTCCTACCTTTTATTTTGTTGGTTCTTTTAATTCCCTGGGATGATTGAAAGGAAAGTAGTGCTCTGTCAGCATGGACAGGTGAAGAGATATGGTGGGGTCCCAAACCTTTTGTGCTTTGGAAAGCACAGCATGATTTCAGAACAGCACTCTTTGTCCAGTATTGGCTTATTTTGTGTTGCTGACCAAGGCCCTGAGAGAGAGAGTGCATGACTTTGTGGTTCTAATTTGCAGCCTGGTGCCTCTATTAATGGTGATGTCATGGTCACCCAGAATAGGAGGCCTTGGTAGTGCTTCTGTGAACAATATGAATTGTATTCTCTGTTCACAGCATTTATTACGTAATTCTCAGTCATGTTTCAGGGATTCTTACCCACTTACTGTAAAGCAGCCAAGAGCCATAGTGTATAAAATTTCATAGGCTGGTGTCATTTGTCTTAAGACATTCAGGTTTAAATTGAACCACAATTAGGAGAGAAACACTGTGTTCATAGTGAGTGGGAAAGACTGGAGTAAATTACATGAAAGTTCCTCTTCTCCACCTTATCCACAAATGGTCAGTGGGCTGTGGCTTGTGTGATCTCTGTGTACATACATTCTCAGGACCTCCATCACTGTTTCCTGTGGCTGAAATAATTGGCAGAAAAAATAATGTAATGGTGGTTTGGATTCCCCTTGCCCATCTAGGGTGTTCACCTCAGGGTTTGCTCAGCAGGCAAGACCTCAAAGCTAGAGGAAGGATAAGCCTGTAATCTGTCCCAGGATGTGTCTTTTGTAACTGAGTCAACATTCCTGTTGATTCCGATGGCCATGGTCTTCACTGCTTGACAATATTTGCTGCCACTGAGGCAAGACTGGTCCTCTTAGGAAATTAGGAAAAAGATGGTAGAGCCCATATAGGGTTGACATTTTAATTTTCTAACAAGACAGGGATATCTAGGTCTTTATTTGAAAGTGTTTTAAGGCTTTATTTCAGTATCTTTATAACTGAAATGTAACAACATGCACTTTTCTCATGTGTACTGTTTGGTGAGCTTGGACACAGGGATCAAGCTGTAAACCCATCACTTGTGAAATAAACGTGTCTCTCACCCACATACAGGTTATGGCAAAAGTAGGCTTATTGATGTGTGCAAAACTGAGTCTATTCTCTTTTTTTAAATAAGTATCTTATATATCTTTAAAATAATATATTGACTTTTTAGAAAGAGAGGGAGGGCGACAGAGAATGAGAAATGGCGATACGGAAAAGATGCTGCTAAGTGCGAAGACACAGGAAGTTTCTCGTATTTATACCTTTTTGCTCTTTGCAGATTTTACAAAGAGCTCTGTGTGAATTATTGTTACGGACAGTTTGCAATCTTTTTAAAAAAATATATTTTATTGATTTTTTACAGAGAGGAAAGGAGAGGGAGAGAGAGTTAGAAACATCGATGAAAGAGAAACAGATCAGCTGCCTCCTGCACACCCCCTACTGGGGATGTGCCCGCACCCAAGGTACATGCCCTTGACCGGAATCAAACCCGGGACCCCTCAGTCTGCAGGCTGACGCTCTATCCACTGAGCCAAACTGGCCAGAGCCAGTTTGTAATCTTGGATACATAAAGAACAAACATTTGGCATAAGAATATGGGAATTATTATCAGTATTAGTCCATTACGTTAGATGGCTAGCTTGAAAGGTCAGACAGTTAAGTCTTTATCTTTTTCTATTATTTAAACTAAAACAGTTACTTTACAGAATAAGAGACTAAAAATGACAGAGTTTACAGAACAAGGTACTATAACAATAGCAGAGAATTTCAAATAGCAGTTTTTTATACAAGATGGAGGTTACTATGCCTCATTCCCCACTAGTTTTATGTAAATGAGTCAAATCATTGACTCTTGGGGGTTGTTAACATTGTTAACCTACTCAGCTTTGAGGTTTCCTTTACTGAGTCTTATAAAGAGAATTAATAATATGGCGCATGTGAAAGTTTTATCTTTAGAGAATCCTTCTGCCTGGGTTGCCTTAAGCCACGTTGGGATCCCCTCGACCTTAACTGCTCTGGGGGTGTTCAGGATGACGGTATGTGGTGTCCTCTAGGTAGGAGTCAGTCCTTGGGCGGTAAATTTTTTTACCCAAACAGAGTCCACATGGCCTCAAAGGGGTCTCTGCTTTAGGAAGGACTGCATGTTGGCTGACGCGTGCTTCCCGCTTCCCTGGCCCTGTTTTTAGACATTAGAAATGTGGTTTCTCCAGGGAAAGCACAGTTCCTAGTTCACCTTGAGCTGTGCCCACTCCAGTGTCCCAAGCTGTGATGGAATCCCTCAGAAAGAGCTGCTCCCATTGGAAGGTTAATTTTTATCACTCAAAGACTAACCAAAGTTAAAAAAATAAAGATGATTTTATTCAGAAATCATTGGATTTTTATGCTTAAATAAAAGCAAGGTTGGGCCCTAGGTGGTTTGGCTCAGTGGATAGAGCGTCGACCTGCGGACTGAATGGTCCCAGGTTCGATTCCGGTCAAGGGCACATGTCCAGGTTGCGGGCTCAATCCCCAGTGTGGGGTGTGCAGGAGGCAGCTGATCAATGATTCTCTCGTGTCATTGATGTTTCTGTCTCTTTTGCCCTCTCCCTTCTCCTCTGAAGTCAATAAAAATATATAAAATAAAATAAAAGCAAGCTTGGGATCATGACAATGGCACTAATAGTGTGGGATGTTTCTGAGATCTGTGATCTTGATTCTGTTAGCCTCTTAGTTTTAAGAAAACAGACTTCCACAGAGTTCAGTTGATTCTGATAACTGTTCCACAGAGATTTCTCTGGATTTAACAGTATGTTCTTGAAAACCCAACCCCTTAGTTCTTTTTGAAATTTTTAATCCTCATCTGAGGATATGTTTACTGCTTTGAGAGAGAGAGGAAGGGAGAGACACAGAGAACATTCAGTAACTGTTAGCTCCATAGCTGCACAATGTGTAGTGACTACAGACATTCAGACAATGTAGGAAATGTCAACCTGTTGGCCTCTGTATCCTTTCAAATACTACTTTTAAAGGAATAGAATAGGATCATACATATTCTTTCATAGCCTTATTTTTCTCTTAATAATGTGCTATTTCTGTGTTAAAAATAAAAACTCTGGCCCTAACCCGTTTGGCTCAGTGGCTAGAGCATCGGCCTGCGGACTGAAGGGTCCCAGGTTCGATTCCGGTCAAGGGCATGTACCTTGGTTGCGGGCACATCCCCAGTAGGAGGTGTGCAGGAGGCAGCTGATGGATGTTTCTCTCTCATCGATGTTTCTAACTCTCTAAAAAAATCAATAAAATATATTTTAAAAATAATAATAAATAAAAACTCTGAGGGCTGGAGTGGTTCAGTTGTTTGAGTGTCCTCTCACGTACAGAAAGGTTGCAGTTCAGTTCCTGGTGAGGCCACAGGACAGGTTCCTGGCTGGATGCCCAGAAGGTGGGTAAGGGAGTGCAGGAGGCACCCCACCTGTGTTTTTCTCTCTCCCTCTCATTTTTCTCTCTCTCCAAAGATAAAATTTTTAAAAATAACTATCCATTTAGATTTGTGATCTTCAGGAATAAATGACATAATACTTTTCACATCAGGGAGCATTCTGAGCTTCATGGAATACGAAATAATATCTCCACAGCCATTTGGGCGCCCCAACACCAATATTCTCGATGGACAGTCAGTGACTGGGATCTCACTGCCACCTGCAGAGCCTGAAAAATTACATTACCCAAAGGGCAGTGTGCCTGATGATGGCTGCATTTAGCCAATGGAAGCCCAGGAGAGGTGCATTATCCTGGTGCTCATTGGTTTGGGTGTGACTCTCAGATTAGTTCTCCTGGTGGTCATTTTTACCTCTTCGTTCTATCAACACTACAGGCCTGGTGCACGAAATTCGTGCATGGGCGGGCGGGGGGGGGGGGGTGTCCCTCAGCCTAGCCTGCACCGTCTCCAATATGGGACCCCTTGAGGGTTGTCTGACTGCCCGTTTAGGCCCCCGGGATTGGGCCTAAACGGGCAGTCAAGACATCCCTCTCACAATCCAGGACTGCTGGCTCCCAACTGCTCGCCTGCCTGCCTGCCTGCCTGCCTGCCTGATTGCCCCTAACCGCTTCTACCTGCCAGCCTGATCACCCCCTAACCACGCCCCTGCCAGCCTGATTGCCCCTAACTGTCCTCTCCTGCTGGCCTGGTTCCCCCCTAACTGCCCTCCCCTGCTGGCCTGGTCACCCCTAACTGTCCTCCCCTGATGGCCTGGTCGCCCCTAACTGCCCTCCCCTGCTGGCCTGGTTACCCCTAACTGCCCTCCCCTGCAGGCCTGGTCGCCCCCAACTGTCCTCCTCTGCAGGCCTGGTTGCCACTAACTGCCCTCCCCTGCAGGCCTGGTCACCCCCAACTGTCCTCTCCTGCAGGCATGGGTTCCCCCACCCCCCCAACTGTCCTCCTCTGCAGGCCTGGTTGCCCCCAATTGCCCTTCCTTGCAGGCCTGGGTCCCCCCCAACTGTCCTCCTTTGCAGGCCAGGGTCCCCCCACAACTGTCCTCCCCTGCTGGCCTGATCACCCACAAGTGCCCTCCCCTGCCGGCCATCTTGTGTGTCGGAGTGACGGTCAATTTGCATATTACTCTTTTATTAGATAGGGTAGTCAGAGGCTCCAGCGGGCAGTTTCACGACTAGGAAAAGCCAGCAGAGGCAGCGTCCCCCTGTGCAGGGTGTGCCTGAGACTTGTTGACCTGCAACAGGCGGGATTGAGGTCTCCATGCTTCACAGACTCCTCTCTGCTTACTGAGTTCAACCCGGCCTCCCCCCATTTACCCTCCATCCTACGGTGCTGGCGTCTGTCAGGTCCTGCCGCTCGAGTCCCAGCATCCAGAACAGTGAGTAGCTTGTTGATGACACAGAATGTGACGGGGTGAAAGAGGGCGATGGGCTGCAGTGCCACTCAGGAAGGACGTGGCGGTGTGGCTGAGCTGGGAGGCTTCGGGAGACCCAGGCCAGTTTTGTGTCTAAAGGCAACAAAGAAGATGACGCAAAGTTTTGTGTGAGGAATTTTACTTTCATTCTCAGGACGCTGGGGCCATGGATGGTTGTGAACAAAAGAGGGACATTGTCTGAGGCAGGGTTCTAAACATTTCCCCAAACTGCTGATAAGAACTACACATTAAAAGGGAGAGGATAGCCGAAACCGGTTTGGCTCATTGGATTGAGCGTCGGCCTGCAGACTGAAGGGTCCCAGGTTCGATTCTGGTCAAGGGCATGTACCGTGGTTGCGGGCACATCCCCAGTAGGAGGTGTGCAGGAGGCAGCTGATCGATGTTTCTCTCTCATCGATGTTTCTAGCTCTCTATCCCTCTCCCTTCCTCTCTGTAAAATATCAATAAAATATATTTAAAAAAAAAAAAAGGGAGAGGATAGCAGTTAGGGTCAGGAAGGAGAAGTCCTTTGAAAGATAAGGAACTTAGCAAGAGTCTGCACTGAGGACCCAGCCCTGAGGGAATACAGGCATCTCCTGGTCATGTGACCTCGGGCCTGAGCCCCTGGGTCCTGGCGGTGGGTGCCAGGCCCTCCACAGGCCTTCCGTCCCCACAGGTTCCTGCAGGTGCAGAGCCGCTTAGGGGACTGGTCTGTGGGGATGATGTCAGGGCCTCACACTCTTGTGGCCTCTGAGATAGTGGGGTCCAGGGACTGTCCCACTCTTTCAGCCCTGGGACCTGGGGACATAAAAACAGACACAAATCCCAGAATCCTAAATCCATGTGTAGGGTTGTATGAAGTGTGACCTCCTGGTTCATAGGTTCACAGACAACCATTGAGCCATGCCAGTTGGGCTATATTATTTAAACTTTTTTTAAAAAATATTATATTTTATTGATTTTTTACAGAGAGGAAGGGAGAGGGATAGAGAGTTAGAAACATCATGAGAGAGAAACATCGATCAGCTGCCTCCTGCACACCCCCCACTGAGGATGTGCCCGCAACCAAGGTACATGCTCTTGACCGGAATCGAACCCGGGACCCCTCAGTCCGCAGGCCGACGCTCTATCCACTGAGCCACACTGGTTAGGGCTGTATAGATATTCTTTGGGGGATCTATTCCAGGCCTCCCCACCCCTTTCCCTGGGCGGTCTGTCAGTCTGTCCCAGTTAACTGGATCCTCTGGTCCCATCGCCTCCTTCCCCAGCGCCACTTGCGGGGCTGAAACACCCTTATTCCCCAAGGTCAGGGGCTGGAACGCGAGCCCTCCTTTGGGCCGTTGAGAAAACTACATTACCCAGAAGGCAATGTGCCCGCTTGTGAGGCGGTAAAGGGCATTTTGATTCCTGCGCATCCGTTTAGGGCGGGACTTCCGGCGTCCTCCTGCTGGCGGACATTTTGCCTTCCGTTCACGGGCTCGTGGGCTTCAGCTCCCGGTTGTTGAGTGGGAGGAGCCGTGGGAGGCAGTATCCCCGCGTCCAGGGTGTGTCTGAGGCTCGTGGAGCCCCAACAAGCTGGGGTTGGGGCGTCCGTGCCGCCCAGACTCCTCGGCTTAGAGACTTCCACTCAGCGTCACCCCATCGGCCCTCCAGCCTCGGGGCCGGCGCCGCTCAGGCCCCGCAGCCCAGGTCGCAGCGCCCAGAGCAGTGAGTGCCCGTGGGGGACGCAGGGGGTGAGGGGAGGAGGGCGACGGGCTGCGATGCCCCGGGGAAGGCCGTGGGGGGCTGAGCCGGGAGGTGGGGAGCCCAGGCCTGTTTGTGTCTAAAGGCGACAGAGGGGAGGAGAGGCGGTTCCGGGAGGAGCGTCCCTTCCTCCTCAGGGGACGGGGCTGTGGGCGGTGGGAACCACAGAGGGACCCTGAGCCCCGAGGGGTGCGGGCGTCACCGGCCCCGGGGCTGGGCCAGGGCCCTGAGCAGCCTGAGCCCCTGGGTCCTGGCGGTGGGTGCCAGGCCCCCCACAGGCCTTCCGTCCCCACAGGTTCCTGCAGGTGCAGAGCCGCTGAGGGGCTGGGCTGTGGGGCTGATGTCAGGGCCTCACCCTGTCGTGGCCTCTGAGTTGTGGGGTCCTGGGACTGTCCCCCCCTCTTCCTGCCCCGGGACCGGCAGACAATCAGCCCAGAGTCCTGAGGCCACGACTAGGGCTTTAGGAAGCGGACCATGGTTTTGGCAACGGGTGGAGTGCTATGTGGGGGGTCCTCCCAGGTTTAGGGACCAGAATGTGCAAAGGCTTCTTGTGAAGACTGAGCTCTTTTAGGAATCAGCAGGTGTCTCTCTCTCTTTATTTTAAAAAAAATATATATATATATATATATTTAAATATATTTTATTGATTTTTTACAGAGAGGAAGGGAGAGGGATAGAGAGTTAGAAACATCGATGAGAGAGAAACATCGATCAGCTGCCTCCTGCACACCTCCCACTGGGGATGTGCCCGCAACCAAGGTACATGCCCTTGACTGGAATCGAACCTGGGACCTTTCAGTCCGCAGGCTGACACTCTATCCACTGAGCCAAACTGGTTAGGGTTCTTTTTAAAAAAAATACTTTCACTGATTTTAGATATGGAAGGGAAGGGAGAAGGGGAAACATAGAGAAACATCAATGTGCAAGAAACAAGGATCGGTAGTCGCCTACAGGACACCTGATGGAGATCCGGCCTTCAATCCAGGCCTGTGCCCTGACCGGGACTATGACCTGCCACCTCTCAGTGCATGGGAAGATGTGCAGCCAATTGAGACACAGGAGCCAGGGCTGTAGGTCACTTTAATATCGGGATCCGTGGTCATGATGATAATGGTAGTAGCAGGGCACATGGACAGTGTGAGCTGAGCACTGGTTTCCTGCTGGGGCCCCTGTTGGTGGGAGGTGGGTGTCACAACACAGCAAAGGGACAGAGTGGTCATGTGGAGTGTTGGGGAGAGAGAATGGCTTCCCAGTGGCCAAGGCCTTTAAAAATATGAGTGGGGGTTAGATATATTGGAAGAGTAATTCCAACAAGATGAGAACACCACAATTTTGGTGTGTCCCTTGGTGTGGCCTGGAGTGTTGCAGTCAGTCAGTGCATAGAGTGTCGGCCTGCGGACTGAAGGGTCCCAGGTTCTATTCCAGTCAAGGGCACATGCCTGGGTTGTGGGCTCAATGTCCATTAGGGGGCGTGCAGGAGGCATCTGATCAATGATTCTCATCATTGATGTTTCTATCTACCTCTTCCTCTCCCTTCCTCTCTGAAATTAATAAAAATAAGAATTAATTAATTAAAAGTAAATAAAGCCAATAGGATAGGATTGTGTATATTCTCTCATAGCCTGCTGTTTCTCTTAGTAATGTGGTATTTGTATGTTAAAAATAAAACCTCTTACAGCTGGAGTGACAACGTTGGTTGAGCATCGCCCCATGCACAGCAGGTTGCCTAAGCCTGGTTTCCTGGCTGAGTGTCCAGGGGTGGGTGGGAGGCCAGTAGGAGGCAGCCAATCCGCGTGTCTCTCTCCTTGTCTTTTCCTCTCTCTGAAAGTCACATTAAAAGAAGTTTAAAATTGTAGTCTGCAGGAATAAGTGAAATAATACTTTTCACCTCAAGGAGCAGTCTGAGCTTCACGGAATCGGAAATGAAATGTGTGCAAATATCAGATCCATTGCAGACAACACTCCCCAGAAACCAGCCTCCAAAACATAAAGTGGTCATTTCCCAGTGCCACTGGGTTCACAACCACCAATATTTGCAAAGGTCAGGGAGGGACTGGGATCCCAATTCCACCTGCAAGGCCTCAGACAGTATACACTATTACCCAAAGGGCCATGCGCCTAACCATGGCTGGGTTTAGCCAAGGAAAGCCCAGAACAGGTGGCGCATTATCCACGTGTACATGGTGTAGGGCGGGGCTTTCAGCATCTTTACCTGGTGGTCATTTTAACCTGTTTGCTCTGTTCACAGAGACAGGGGCTTCCGGGAGCCAGGTCTCCAGTGGGACCAGGCGTCAGAGGCAGCACCCCGCTGTGAAGTGGTCTGAGGCTTGTTGAGCCACAATAGGCGGGATTGGGGCCTCCCTGCCTCCCAGACTCCTCTCTGCTTACAGAGTTCAACTCAGCGGTACCCCCATTTAACCCTCCAGCCTCAGGTGCGGGCACCTGTCCTGTCCAGCAGCACAGGTAGCTGTGTCTGGAACAGTGAGTCGCTGTGGGTGACAGAAGGTGTGATGGGGAAAGAGTGTGACAGGCTGCAGTGCCATTGTGTAAGGACTTGGTGGTGGGACTGAGCTGGGAGGATTGGAGAAACCTGGTCGTGTTTGTGTTTAAAGGCAACAAAGAAGATGAGGGGCAGTTTTGCCTGAGATTTTTTTACTATGATTCTCAGGACGCTGGGGCGATCAATGGCTGTGAAAAAAAAAAAAAAAGAGATTCGTTGTCTGACGTAGAGTTCTAAACATTTCCCAAAGCTGCACAGAGGAAGAACAGACTAGGAGAGAGAGGACAGCAGTTCGGGACAGGAAGGAGAAGTCCTGTAAGAGATAATGAACCTAGCAAGCATTTGCGCTGAGGACTGAGGCCTCGAGGGGATGCAGCTAACTCCAGGTTACCTGGCCCGGAGCCTGGGCGATAGTACTCAGCGGCCTGAGCCCTTGGGTCCTGGCGGTGATTGCCAGGCTCTCAACAGACTTCTCTCTTTCCACAGATTCCTGCAGATGCAGGACCGCTTAGGGGGATTGGTTTGTGGAGCTTATTTCAGGGCCTCACACTCCTGTGGCCCCTGAGATAGTAGGGTCCTGGGGCTGTCCACCTACTCTTCTCATCCTTGGACCTGGGGAACTTGTAGAGACACCAAGCTCAGCATCCTAAGTCCAGGTCTAGGGTCAGATGAGTGGTCTCTGATGTTGGCATCCAGTGGAATTGGATGTGAACGGCCCCTCCATGCATAGGTCCCAGAATGTGCAAGGCTTGGAGTGAAGACTGAGTTGATCCAGGGAGCAGCAGATGTCCATTTTTTAAAAATAGGAACTGGTAACAATGGGACAGGAGTCAGGGCTAGAAGAGCATTATGACAATTTGGGTGTCTCTTCTGCAGGTGAGGGGATCCTTGGGGTAATTGGAGCAGTAGAGGCAGGTGATCTGACCCAGGTCTCATTAGACGCCCTGTGGCTGCAGCATGATGAACAATGAGTGAGAGGGAGGTGGTGGAAAGACTAGGACGGAAGCTGCTGTGATGGTCTTGGTGAGTGTGATGGTACCTGGCCCATGATGATGGTTGTGGATGTGGAAGAAGCAGTTGGATTTGGGATCAGTGTTTTAGGTGTGGCCACCTGGATATTCTAATTTGGAGGATGAGAGGGAGGTAAGAGTCAGATGACCTGAAAGTTTGGATTTAGCAGCTGAAGGAATGGAAGCACCATCTACTGAGATGGAGAAATTCATAGTAGGAAAATTAATGTTCATTAGGAATATAAAATCTTTTATTTTTGGCCACTTAGGATATGAGATACTTCTTAGAGTGGTTCCAGAGCTTCGGTGTCATATATGTGCCCACCTGCCTGCTGTTGTTGAGGGCTGTTACAGTGATCAATAGGAATGAGGTAGCATACATCAGGTCACCCAGGGCTGAAAATCTCCACTAGAGGGACAAGATAGAGGGTAAGAGAGAAATAGGTTGCAGAGGAGGTGAACTATAATTTTGGAAAAGAAGGTGATTAGGAAACCACCGTCCTGGTGAGGACATATTGTGTTATGTGTGATGTTGTGCCTCTGAGAAGAAGCTGTGTGAGAGAAATGTGGTTTAAGAATTATGTGCAGCGGGTAGTGCAAAGTGATGGCCTCAGCACCTTGGTTTTGGGGTTGAAAGGTTGAATGAAATGTGAATGCATGGATTTTGGTGTCTTGCAAGGACAATCTGGGGACTACAAGGATATTGCCTCACAAGACCAGTGTCAAATCACTCACACTCTCTTTATGGCCAACATTTATTCCTGCCCTTGTTGGTGACACCCACTGTTATTGACAGGAGGCATTGTGGCCTATGGCCTAATGTGAGGCCCAGTTTCAGGTATAATCTCCCTGGTCATGGGTCTTTATTGTTGGGGGAAGACACAGTATCAGTAGGAACCATAAGGAGAGGGTTTCCTTGGTGGGACCAAGGCCTGGTATCTACTCTGATGTAGGTAGTAGAGGAAGAGGATGGTTGTGGATGGTGGGGTGTATGATGAATGTAAAATCCTAGGAGAGAAGCTGACTATGGACTGAACTGAACTGTCCCCCTTATGACAGGATATGAACTTTGAGGACGTGGCCATTGCCTTCTCTCGGGAGGAGTGGGGGCTCCTTGATGAGGCTCAGAGACTTCTGTTTTGCGATGTGATGATGGAAGTTTTTGCACTTGTATCATCTGTAGGTAAGACCTTCTCATATGTTCTAGTGTCTGGAGGTGATGTCTGCTCTTCCTTTGTTCTCCCATTGTAGCTTCCTCTCTCTCAAAGCCAGACCATGGGCTTTGCTGATGCCCCCACATTCTCGTCCAATGTGCTGTGGCTGCCAGTTGTGACCTGTGTGGAGAGCCCTGAGCAATGGACTCACCAAACATCCCCAAGACCCGTTGCCTCAAAAAGTGCAGTTAATGTCTGAGAATCAGGAAACCTGCAGACAGCTTCATGGGTCCCACGGTGATGTTCAACTCCGGGGGAGGGTGACTGTCCACATCCATGGCTTCTGCTTCTGCCCCCTTCTCTAGCTGAAGGTTCTTTATGACCGCTTGTGCCAGGTTATGATCATATCACGAACCATGGACTGTTCTTATAAGACTTACTTCAGTTGTTGTTTGTAATATGTCCTTCTTAAATACTGTTGCATGCTGAATTCCTCTGGGCCCGTGCTGGCTGCTCACCTCCATTGTCTTTCATCAGCACTCGGAATATATAGGTTATAAGTATTTGTACAGTAGAAGGTGCACGAAGAACCCTGGTTTGTTCACAGGGTGAATATGCAAGATGGTCTCGGAGGAAGCCTAGCCCTGTTAAGGGGCAACTAGGAGCTAGGTATGACATAAGGGCTTTTTCTCAGGTCACACCAGGAACCTGCTCTTGTCCAGTTGTTTAGGTGCAGGTGCCACAGGCCACACCTCATTTCTACCTCTGCTTTCCCATAGTTGACACTTTGCTGACTTGTCATTTCATCTGTGGCTTCCTGCCTCCTGGCTTCTATCGCTGTTGTGGCATTTTTATGTCACCTGTTTGGCTGAGCTGCTCCCTCTGCAGTATTCTCCAACATGTGCCTCACATATGTTATGGGGTGTGCACACTTGCTCAAGTAGTCGTCCAACAGCAGCTACTCATTCATTGAATTTTACTTGGAAAAGATGTAACCAGTCTATGCACAGCTTGCCCGTGTCACCAGTAAACGAGCCCTGGTGAAGGCTGTTAGCAGAAGAGTGTGCTGGGAGATCCTGCTTCTCTTCCATGTGGTATTTGTCATATTTGAGTCATATGTCTGGTCATGGCTACCCTGTTCGATGATCTTCTGTGGCCCAGAACTCCTCAGCAGCCTCTTATTAATCCTTGTTGCACATCTTTTATTTTCAGGCAATTGCATAAAACCAATATACTAGGTGGACCAGTTAATAATGCAGTTTTTTTCAATAGATGGACTTACACATATGTTGATATAATGCGATTTGATATGTATGCTATTTTGTTGTATTGACAGCAAGCTTCAAAACTTCATATGTCAAATTTTCTGAATGTGTTAACATCATAGATATTTTTATGCTTAAAAAATGTCGAATCTCATGGCAAAAAAAAAAAGAGCATTTATGGGAAGTTTTAATTCATTACTCTATTTTGAAGAAAAAGTTATCGTATACTTCGGGAAGCTTATGGTGAACATACTCCATGCCAAGATACTTGTGAACACTGATTTAAATGCTTTATAAGTGATGATTTCGATGTGAAAGAGAAAGAACGTCCAGATCAACCGATAAGTTTGAAGGCCAACAATGACAAGCATTATTGGATGAAGATGCATGTTAAACTCAAAAACAACTTGCAGAAAGATTAAATGTTGCTCAGCAAACATTTTCCGGTCGTTTACAAGCAATGGGAAAGATTTTAAAGAAAGGAAAATGGGTGCCACATCAACTGAACGAAAGACAAATGGAAAACCGAGAAGTCATCAGGAAAATGTTGCTTCAACAGCACGTAAGAAAGTCTTTTTTGCATCGAATTGTGAATGGCGATAAAAGTGGATTTATTTTGAGAATCCCAAATGCACAAAATCATGGATTGATTCAGGTCAACCATCAACATTGACCGCAAGGCCAAATCACTTTGGAAAGAAGACAATGCTCTGCGTTTGGTGGGATCAGGAAGGTGATGTGTATTATGAGCTTCCAAAACCAGGTGAAACCATTAATGCTGATCGCTACCGACAACAAATAATCAATTTGAACCACACTTTGATCGTGAAACGACCAGAATGTGCCAGAAGACATGGCAAGTAATTTTGCTTCATGATAACACACCATCATACACTTTAAAACCAGTTAAAGATACGTTAAAAGATCTTGCCTGGGAAGTATTAACCCACCTGTTAAATTCACCAGACCTTGCTCCTTCAGATTACCACTTGTTCCGATCGATGGCACACGCACTTTCTGAGCAGCACTTCAAAATATGAAGAAGTGGAAAATTGGGTCTCTGAATGGTTTACCTCAAAACAAGAAAAGTTCTATTGGGATGGTATCCTCAAATACCTGAAAGATGGGGAAAATGTGTAAAGTGAAGGACATTACTTTGAATAAAGCACTTTTGATGTTTCTGTTGAAATTACCGTGTTTTCTTTGATTACAAAATCCGCCACTATTAACCGGTACACCTAGTATTATGTGTAACACACTTGTAATGGGACATTCCTGTCACCAAAGTGAACATTAATTTCCTCATCATTTCTGTTTTCAGGTTGTTGGTCTAAAAAATGATGGGGAGGCCTGTTATGAACAGAGTGTATCTGTAAAAGGAGAGTCACAGGTCAGGGCTGCTAAGACAGCTCCAGCGACACAGAAGACCCATTTGTGTAAGTGGTGTGTCTCAGTGTTCAAAGATATTCTGCACCTGACTGAGTCACAGGCAGCAGACTTTGAGCAGAATGGCTTCCTCGGTGATGCATGTTTGAGAGACTTCTGTTTCAGTGCAAACCCTCACCAGCAACAGAGGGATGCCAGTGAAGAGGAGCCCTGGAAGGGAAATATGGACCGGGCCTTGTTTGTGACCAGGTGCAGCTTCAACTTACCTTGGGTTCCTTGAACCAGTAGGGAGGTTGGGGAAGACTTCCCAGCCACCTCAGAGCTTCTCCAGCACCAGGTGGCTGTTAACACTGAGGAGCCACACAGTGGCAGTGAGATTTCACAGAAATTTCTCAGTGGAAATAGTCGTTATGATTGGCGTGAATGTGAAAAAGCTGCCAGCCGCAAGGAGAGAGTTGTTCCACGTCAGGGTGTCTGCTCTGAAGAAGTGAATTATGTGTGTAGCAAATGTGGAAACGTTTTTAGGGGAACATTTAACTTCATTCAACATAAGAGAGTTCACACTGGAGAAAAGCCCTATGAGTGTAGTGATTGTGAGAAATCCTTCAGTCAAAGGTCTATCCTCACTGAACATCACAGAGTTCACACTGAAGAAAAGACCTATGAGTGTACTGATTGTGGGCAGTTCTTTCGTGAAAGCTCTGCTCTCATTCAACACCAACTAATTAACACTGGAGAAAAGTCATATGAATGTAGTGATTGTGGAAAGTCATTCTGACAAAGATCTCACCTTATTAAACACCACAGAGATCACACTGGATTAAAGCTGTATGAATGTAGTGAATGTGGGAAGTCATTCAGGAAAACCTCTATAGTCTCATTGAATATCAGAGGGTTAATTGGTGAAAAACCCTATGTGTATACTCATTTTGGTAAGGCCTTCCTACAAAGATCTCACCTCATTCAACACCCCAGAGTTCACACTGGAGAAAAGGCACATGAGTGTAGTTATTGTGGGAATTCCTTCAGCCAAAGATCTAAGCTCATTGAACATGAGAGAGTTCACACTGGAGAAAGGCCTCAAGTGTATTGAATGTGGGAAATCTTTTGACTACAAATCTGCCTGCCTTCAACACCTGAGAATTCACATTGGAGAAAAGCTTTAAATGTGCAGGGAATGGTTGATCTTTCTCACTCAGAATAACAACACTGAAAGAGAAGCTTTTAGACCCATTTACCTGAATATAAATCTCTTTTATTGGAACATACACTCTGCTAGATTCCTCGTAAGTTTCACGTACAAGTGAAGCTTTAAGGAGCTGCATTGCACTTGCTAACCAGCTCAGGCCTACAACCTGAATTATGTCACTGTGAGTATTTGTGTGGAAGCTCTTTCACCCCTACCACCTGGCTCACCTGAAGAATGTGCATCGTCAACCCCTGCATGCTCTGGGGTTGTGCTTGAGTAAATTATGAATATTCCGAGCTTCTGGCAGGATCTTCATTCCTTTCTCTCTGCCTAAAGAATTGACCTGATGCAGATTTTGTCCAAAACACTTGTCCTCTGCTCAGAAGTGCTACCTCTTTCAGGGCCATTGTGGCTCTCATATTATGCTGTGATGAAGTGTATCAGGTACCAATTCACCGTCCTGCAAACCTCTTGCTGTCCTCTGCTCTCATTCATGATCTTTTTGTAAAGGTGTTTTTTTTTTCTTTTGTACCTTGCATTTTTTGGTTCTATTTACTCCCTGGGATGAAAGGAAAGTTGCGATCTGTCAGCATGGAGAGGTGACAGTTATGGTGGGGTCCCAAAATTTCTGTGCTTTGGAAGGCACAGCTTGATGGCAGAAAATCACTCTTTGTCTAATATTGACTGATTTTGCATTGCTGACCAAAGCGTTGAAAGAGAGACTGCATGACTCTGTGGTTCTAATTTGCAGTCTGGTGCCTCTTTTATTAGTGAAGTCAGTGGTCTCTGTGAAGAGGAGGCCTTTGCTATCCTTCTGTGAACAACATGAATTATATTCTCTGTTCACAGTATCCTCTATAATAAAAGCATAATATTTAAATTCTCCCCTCGACTGGGAGTTGTCTGGGGGTGGTACCGGCTGGGTGAAGGGAGGTAGTACCCTGCCGGCAGCCAGCATCCGCTAGGGACCCTGCCAGTGCACGAATTTTGTGCACTGGGCCTGTAGTATATTACATAATTCTCAGCAATGATTAGGGGAAACCCTCCCCACATTCTGTAAAGGAGCCATGGGCCATCATGCACGAGATTTCTTAGGCTGGTGCATTTGTTCTGGACTCTGATGCTTAGATGGAACCACAATTAGGACAGAAACCCTGTGTTCAGGGAGTGGGAAAGGCTGCCTTAAGTTAGATGAAAAGTGCCTCTTCTGAACGTTACCCACAAATGATCCAGCGCCTGTGGCTGGTGTGACCTTTGTGTACAGACATTCTCAGGACCTCCATCCCTGCTTCCTGTGGCTGACGTCATTGGCAGAAAAAAATAATCTAACAGTTTTTTTCGATTCCCCTGGCTCATCTAGGGTGTTCACCTCAGGTGTGCTCAACAGGCAAGGCCTCAAAGCTAGAGGCAGGATAACCCTGTAGTCAGTCCCAGGATGTGTCTTTTGTAACCAGTCAGCATTCCTGTTGGTTCCAATGGCCATAGTCTTCACTGCTTGTCAACATTTGCTGCCCCTGAGGCAAGGCTGGTCCTCTCAGGAAACGACAACTGGTATGCAAAAATGCCCCTTTTCTAGTGGGTGCTATTAGGTGAGCCTCGACCGAAGGATATGTCCCATGTGAAATACACTTACCTGTCACCAATATACCGGGCGGGCAGAAGTTCACTTACAGCTATGAGTACACTAAACACAGAACTTGCCCTGACCGGTTTGGCCCAGTGGATAGAGCATCGGTCTGCAGATTGCAGGGTCCCAGGTTCGATTCCGGTCAAGGGCATGTACCTTGGTTGCGGGCACATCCCCAGTAGGAGGTGTGCAGGAGGCAGCTGATCAATGGTTCTCTGTCATCGATGTTTCTAACTCTCTCTCCCTCTCCCTTCCTCTCTGTAAAAAATCAATAAAAGATATGAAAAAAAAAATTTAAACACAGAACTTATTCTTATAAAAAATATTTTAAAAATACTTTTATTGATTTTTTTTTTTAAGAGAGAAGGGGGGTAGGGAAAGGGAGACAGAGAGATGCATTGTTCTCTTTTTTTTTTTTTAAATATATTTTATTGATTTTTTTACAGAGAGGAAGGGAGAGGGACAGAGAGCTAGAAACATCGATGAGAGAGAAACATCGATCAGCTGCCTCTTGCACACCCCCTACTGGGGATGTGCCCGCAACCAGGGTACATGCCCTTGACTGGAATCGAACCTGGGACCTCGAGTCTGCAGTCCGACGCTCCATCCACTGAGCCAAACCGGCTAGGGCTGCATTGTTCTCTTGACTCCTCCCTACACCCTACTGGGCCTGGAGATGGGCATGTACCCTGACCCAGAATGGAACCAATGACCTTTCAGTGAAGGTGACAGTCCCAGTCAACTGAGCCGTCGCTGCCAGGGCAGAGTATATTCTTGTATTATAATTTATTAATTATTATGTTTTCCCCATACCAACAAACATAAACCTACTTTTGGTATACCCTATGTTTACCTCCTACCCTTTCAGAATCTATTTTCCCTAGCCCTCAATGCAGTCATTGATTTTCCTTCCTTTACAATACATTATATTTTTCATAATTTTATAGTCACTATGAGGTGTGTCCTTTAAGAAATAATGGTTTTCTTTTTTAAAAAAAAAATATATTTTATTGATTTTTTACAGAGAGGAAGGGAGAGGGATAGAGAGTTAGAAACATCGATGAGAGAGAGACATCGATCAGCTGCCTCCAGCACACCCCCTACTGGGGATGTGCCTGCAACCAAGGTACATGCCCTTGACCGGAATTGAACCTGGGACCCTTCTGTCCGCAGGCCGACGCTCTATCCACAGAGCCAAACAGGTTAGGGCAATAATGGTTTTCTTCATGCTATACAGTTATTTTGAGATTCAACACGTATGCTCATATAAATAGCTATTTTTTTTTTTTTTATCAGTGAGTAGTATTGTGTTCTCTGGAGAATGACTTTATCTATTGATCTGTGTATGATTTTAGTTATCTCTAGGTTTGGAGTATCATAAATCTGTGTATATTTGTGTTCAGTTTTCTCTCTCTACATATATATTTTACTTACCAAACTGTTGTGTAGCTGAATGTTTTACACTTTACGATATGTGGAAATGTGACTCAAAATAGTCATTGTTTTTGCCTTCCAACAAACCCGCAGTATTTTAAAAAATCCAGTTTTTCTGCAACCCTGCCAGCACATGCAGTTGTTCATCTTTCTAATGAGTACCTTGAAAATGAGTGTAGTGTTAACTTGCTTTCGTTTTAATTCTATTTACCTAAGAATTTTTGATGCAGAACAGTTTTTCATACATTTATTTACACTGTCTTTATCTCCTTTGTTAAAATGTCAGCTCAGAATCTTTTGCCAGTTTTTAAACTGAATTTATTATTTTACCGAGTTAAAGGACAGTGCGCCATCTAAGATATAAGTTTGAATTTCACTTATTCCTCAGTGACTCCAGGATTCTTTGCCATATGGGACGATATGTTTTGAATACTGGAAGGAACGTTGTTTTTCTCAATTTTCATCCTCTACTCAATTTAAGTCAACTTGTACCATATACTTAAACATTTCATCTGAATTGTTTATATTCTTCAGCACTCTTTTTTTTTTTTTTTAAGTCTAAGCATTCAGTAATACATTAAGGGAAGTCTAGGTTTGTAATATTTTTTTAATATCCCGGTGTAAACGTGCTCATCGTCAGGAGATACAAACTGCCAAAATGATGGCAATGAACATGGACATGCCAAGACATCTCAGTAATGCATCATTTCCAACATACAGATAATTTCCAACATACTGATACAGTAGCAACAAATTTGCTCAAGAACATTCTTTTTATATATATATATATATTTATTGATTTCAGAGAGGAAGGAAGAGGGAGAGGGAGAGAGAGAAACATCAATGATGAGAGAGAGTCATTGATTGGCTGCCTCCTGTACGACCCCCAATAGGGACTGAGCCCGCAACCCGGGCATGTGCCCTTGACCAGAATCAAACCTGGGTCCCTTCAGTCTGCAGGCTGATGCTCTATCCACTGAGCCAAACCGGGTGGGGCGCTCCATACCATTCTTAGTAAAACAGTAAAATAATGGGAAGTGGTAAGTTTTAAACTTCTTTTAAAAAGTTTTAAGTATAAATGACTTTATATGTACTTTTTTGTTGTTGTTAATCATCACCCAAAGGTATTTTTTCCATTGGTTTTCTTTAGAGAGAGTGGAAGGGAGGGGGAGAGAGAAACAGAGAAATATAGATGTGACGAGATACATCGATTGGTTGCCTCCTGCGCACACCCTAACAGGCAGCCAGGTTGAGCCTGCAGCTGAGGTGCATGCCCTTGACTGTAAAACCCGCTGACCCTTCAGTCCTTGGAGCGATGCTCTATCCACTGAGCCAAACCAGCTAGGGCTAAAATGTACATTTTCTTAACATGCACTTTTTTTTTTTCTGTCCTGGTTCTTTTTTTTAAAATTATTATTAATTAAGGTATTATATGTGTCCTTATTCCCCCATTAACATGCACTTCTGATGTTTCCATACACGTCTGCCTCCCTAAAACCAGGTTCCTCTTCTCCTTTTAGTTCTTTCTCGGCTTATAAAATAATTGATGTAAGGACGTATACGACTTTTATAATAGGCCCAGAGCGTGTCCTCAGGGAGCACACTGACGTCATCCTGTGGGTGACTGTGCATGAGGCCCAGTGCACACAATTCATGCACTGAGGGAGGGGAAGTCCCCTCAGCCCGGCCTGCACCCTCTCGCCGTCCGGGATCCATCTCGCAGTCCAGGACGCCTCGCTCCTTACCACCCGCCTGCTCGCTGCTCCTTAGCGCTGGGCTCGCTGCTCCTTACCACCCGCCTGCTCGCTGCTCCTTAGCGCTGGGCTCGCTGCTCCTTACCACCCGCCTGCTCGCTGCTCCTTACCACCCGCCTGCTCGCTGCTCCTTACCACCCGCCTGCTCGCTGCTCCTTACCACCCGCCTGCTCGCTGCTCCTTACCACCCGCCTGCTCGCTGCTCCTTACCACCCGCCTGCTCGCTGCTCCCTAGCGCTGCCCCAGGGGCGGGAGAGGCTCCTGCCACCACCCCTGCGCTCGCCAGCTGTGAGCCCGGCTTCTGGCTGAGCGGCGCTGCCCCTGTGGGAGCGCACTGACCACCATGGGGCAGCTGCTGTGTTTGGCGTCTGCCCCCTGGTGGTCAGCGCGCATCACAATGGCCAGTCGTTCGGCCGTAATGGCTGCTTAGGCTTTTATTATATAGATATCTATGTGAACAGAATACTTACGAGAACCATGTGTCCTATTCTAGCTTTCCCTCATTCACTTCCATCCTTTTTTTTTTTTAATTTCTCTATCCCCATACGTTAGTGGGTTATTTTACTTACAATCCCAGATGTATCGGGCCGTGCCTGGGTAGCCCAGTTGGTGGGAGCATCATCTCAGTAACATCAAGGTTGCAGTTTCAACCCCTGGTCAGGGAATATACAAGAATCAAGCAAATGATACAGAAAAATGCTGGAGCAACAAATTGATGTTTCTCCCTCCCTATTTTTTTTTTCTCTCTAAAATCAATATATTTGTTTTATTCACCCACTCAGTCCACACTCATGTGAACACCACCACACCCTGGGGGCCGTGGTGACCAGCAGCGGGGGTTCTCCGGGGGGCAGAGCAGGCATTGATGGCGAGAAGAGGAGGGGAGGTGCTGGTGCCGTTAGTGAGGAGTGGGAGGAACCGGGGCTGAGCTGCACAGTCACCCACAGGATGACGTCAGTGTGCTCCCTGAGACTAAAGCAGGCTCCCTGAGGAGACGCTCTGGGCCTGCACGTGCCCCTTGCGGTCTCCGCACCTTCCAGCCGGGGGCTGAGCCTGGGCTGTTGCACCTTCAGGGGGTTGAGGAGCTCAGGTTCCTTCCTCTCAGGTGTCAGGGCTGGGAGCAGCGGTGGCAGCTGGGCGGAGGGATGTGGGCAGGAAAACTCAGGGCAGTTCCCACGGGGAGTGGGTGCTGGGCCATGTGTGTGGCTCTGAAGCCCTCTCTCGTCCCAGTCCAGGCTGTGACCGCTCTGTTCCTGGGGGCCATGGTGAGTGGGAAATGGAGCAAGCTCTGCTGCAGCAGTTCCCAGGTGTTTATGCCCTGGGAGTGCCCATGCGCTCCAAGAAAACATGTGACCCAGGCAGGGCCAACCTAGTCCACAGTAATGAGGTGCTCCAGCCACTGACCTGCCCGGGGCGGGAGAGGAGCTTGATGGGTCACTGGGTGCTGAGCCACGTGGTCCTGTTGGGAATTGCAAGTCTGGTGAAGTTTAGTGGCTAAAGAAGTTTGTAGATGTTGATCACTGTAGGGAGAGAAAATGGCCCTGACCATTCCTTAGTGGGTAAACATCCACCCTGGTCTTGGCCAGCGTGCTCAGTGGTAAGCGTCAGCCCACTCACCTGAAGGGTGTGAATTAGATTCCAGATCAAGGACATGAACCTGGGTTGCAAGTTCAGTACCTGACACCCACCAACTCATGTGGGGGAGGCAACTGGTCAATCTGTCTCACATCCATGTTTCTTCCTCTCTCTCTCATATTCTCCCACCCCATTACAGTCTCTCCAAAAATCTTGGGGAAATATCCTTGGGTGAGGAACAGCAGCAACAAGAACCATCCACCCCTGCTGCGCTGAGATGGACTCTCCACTGCGCAGCCCACCCTCCTAACACTTTCCTGCCTTTGACAGATGGGAGCCCAAGGCAAGGCCCTGTGTCTGCCTGAGGGGAGCTGGCCAGGGCACTTCTATCTCCATCCAGGCGTCTCTTCAGCCTGCTCTTCCCCATCCCCCAGGCTGAGCCCCTTCTGCCCCTGCTCTTCCAAACCTAGGTTTTCCCCATGGGGGATCATCCCAGGGATGGATGAAGTGAAGGAACATTTCATAGAACCCCAGTGTGAGCGAAGGTGGGGAGCTGGGGAGGACTCTGGATCTCTGGAAAGGAATGAGAGGATGGGTGCCTTATGGAGGAGAGCTGAGCTGAGGGGGAAGAATCCTAGGCCCCCGAGTCTCCCTTAGGAATGAGGCACTGGATTCCCCTGGGGAGGGCTGGGCAGTCCTGTGGGACCCTGGTCCCTGGAGAGCAGGTCACTCCCCTGCCCGTGGGAAAGCGAGGCTGACAACAGAGGAAGGTGCCTGGGGCTGCTCAGAGCGTCACTCCAGGGTCCCCGGGCTCTGGTCCTCTGCTGGCCTTGCATGGCCCCCTGGGAGCACGGCCAGGAAGGAGAATTGTGCCCACTTCCCTCCAATGGCGACGAGGGAATATCTGGAGGGACCGCATTTAGCACAGGTTCCTGTGCAGAATGAATGGAAACCACAGGGTCACCATGGGTGTTGATGGCGGAATGTTTACCATCAGCCCCACCTGCTGGGGCACTCACCTTGGCCATGCAGAAGGTACAGAGCCTCGGAGGCAGGGTAGTGACTGCTGTTGATGTAAATTACTTAGATGCTGGATGCTTGCAGTCCTGGATCTTCCCAGTCAACACACTTAACATGCGGGTCTTCAGCCCCACCACAGTGGGGGAACCGAGGCAGCCAGGGATTTACCCAGGTCACACGCAACATTCAGTAACCCTTAGCTCCTTAGCTTCAGCTGGTTGAGCATCATCTCATGCTTAGAAAGGTTGCCAGTTCGATTATTGGTGAGGGCACAAGCCTGGTTTCCTGGCTGAATGTCCAGTGGGTGTGTGGGAGGCAAGCAGGAGTTTGCTGCCAATGCCATCTGACCAAACTCCGTTGTCGGAAGTTCACCCCTTGGAATCTTGCCAGTTACCATTTAGGGCGGCTTGAGGACAAAGTCCACCTGGAGGAGGAGAAAGGGACCCATCCTGACTGACTTCCACTGCCATTTCCTACCAACCCCCACTCCTCTCATTGCCCCTGGTCAGCCCCTGAAGATGTCACTTTGTGGTGGCCTTAATGGGGCCCGTCAAGTCTGCGAGGTTCTCCTGCTGACCCCATGACGTTGGCTGCAGTCCTTTGATGTGATTTGACCAATGAAATGTGGTGGGAGTGAAGCCTGTCACCTCTAACAGAAGAGTCTGGGACCAGTGAGACGGGCCGCCCTCTCTGTCCATCTCTGATAACACCCAGCAGGAACCTACATGTTGGCTGCTCCTTTATCCTGATTCCAGGAGAACCAGGGTGTTCATGTGCTGTGAACAAGAAAGATACCTCTTTAAGCCACTAAAGCTTTGGGGCTGCTCAGTACCCACAATAACATCTGACCTAATGGGCACCCATCCCCTATTCTACCCTCTAGGAGGCAGCAGAGCCAAACATTAGAAGCCAGAGCTCTGTTGTTGGAGACACCTGGGTTTGACTTCCAGCCTTTCCTTTTATTAACTCTATAATCAGGAAATTTACTTTGAATCTTTGAGCCTGAATTTTCTCTCCATAAAGTGGATGGTGAAACCATCTCAGGTTGCGGAGAGGGTTAAATGAAATAATAATGTAGGTAAAGCGTTGAATCTGTGCCTGGCACCTGTAGTGAACATTCGGTAACTCTTAGCTCCATAGCTTCACAATGGGTACTGACCACAGACATCCACACAATGTAGGAAATGTTACCCTTTTGTCCTTTGTATTCTTTCAGATTTCGTTTTAAGACCAGTAGGGCCCTAGCTGGTCTGGCTCAGTGGATAAAGTGTTGGCCTGTGGACTGAAAGGTCCCAGGTTCAATTCCATTTGAGGTCTCATGTGTGGGCTCTGCGCTTGATCCCCAGTAGGGGGTATGCAGAAGGCAGCTGATCAATAATTATCTCTCATCATTGAGGTTTCTCTCTCTCTCTCTCCCTTCCTCTCTAAAATAAATAAAAATTAATCTACACTAATAAAAGAGAAAGATGCAAATTGACCGTACCTTGCGATGCCCACCAGCCAATCAGGAGTATGCAAATTAACCCAACAAAGATGGCGGGTTAATTTGCATACACAGGTGTTCCACACCGCCGCAGCAGCTCCGGGCCTCTGGGCAGCGTGGGAAGGCAGAAAGGTGGCTCTGGGCCACAGCTAAGGCGGTGCCGGCAGCCAGGGGAAGGAAGGCCCATTCCTGCACGAATCTTTGTGCATCGGGCTTCTAGTTATAAGTAAAACCAATGGGATAGGATTGTATATATTCTCTCACAGCCTGCTTTTTCTCTTCATAATGTGATCTTTGTATGTTAAAACCTCAGAGCTGGAGTGACCTGGTTGAACATTGTCACATGCACAGAAAAGTTGCGAGTTTGATTATTGGTGAGGGCACAAGCCTGGTTTCCTGGCTGAGTGCCCAGTGGGTGGGTGGGAGGCAAGCAGGAGGCAGCCGATAAGTGTTTCTCTCTCCTTGTCTTTTCCTCTCTCTCTAAAAGTCACATTAAAAGAAGTTTAAAATTGTAGTCTGCAGGAATAAGTTAAATAATACTTTTCACCTCAAGGAGCATCCTGAGCTTCACAGAATCTGAAATGTGTGCAAATATCAGATCCATTGCAGACAACACTCCCCAGAAACCAGCCTCCAAAACCTAAAGTGGTCATTTCCCAGTGCCACTTGGGTTCGCAACCACCAATATTTGCAAAGGTCAGGGACGGACTGGGATCCTAATTCCACCTACAAGGCCTCAGACAGTATACACTATTACCCAAAGGGCCATGCGCCTAACCATGGCTGGGTTTAGCCAATGAAAGCCCAGAACAGGTGCACAATCCAGGCGGACGTGGTTTAGGGCGGGACTCCCGTGGTCTGAACCTGGTGGTCATTGTTACCTCTGCGGTGTGTTCACAGAGACAGAGTTTGAGAGCCAGGTCTCCAGTGGGACCAGGCGTCAGAGGCAGCACCCCGCTGTGAAGTGGTCTGTCTGAGGCTTGTTGAGCCACAATAGGCGGGATTGAGGCCTCTGTGTCTCCCAGACTCCTCTCTGCTTGCAGAGTTCAATTCAGTGTCACCCCATTTAACCCTCCATCCTCGGGTGCAGGCACCTGTCAGGTCCTACAGCCCAGGTCCCAGCATCAGAACAGTGAGTCTCATGGGTGGCAGGGCATGACGGGGGGAAGGGTGACGGGCTGCAATTCCACCATCTAAGGACATGATGGAGTGACGGAGCTGGGAGCATTGGAGTAACCCAAGCCACGTTTCTGTCTAAAGGCAACAAAAAGATGAGGCAAAGATTTGTGTGCGTATTTTTTACGATCATTCTCAGGACTCTGGGGCCATTGATGGCTGTGAAAACACACCCCCCCCAAGTCATTATCTGAGGTAGGGTTCTAAACATTTCCCAAAGATTCTCAGAGGAAGAACAGACTAGAAGGGAGAAGATGGCAGGTGGGGACAAGAAGGAGAAGTACTTTGACAGATAATGTAACTGGCAAGAGCATGCACTGAGAATTCATCCCTGAGGCGATGCAGGCATCTCCAGGTCCCCCGGCCCTGGGCCTGGGCCAGGGCCCTGAGCAGCCTGAGCCCCTGGGTCCTGGCGGTGGGTGCCAGACTCTCAGCAGACCTTTAGTTCCCACAGGTTCCTGCAGGTGCAGAATTGCTTTGGGGTTACTGGTTGGTGGATCTTATTCCAGCACCTCACACTCTTGTGGCCTCTGAGATAGTGGTGTCCGTGACTGTCCAGCCACTCTTCTAGCCCTGGGACTTGGGAACCTTAAAGAGACACCGAGCCCAGAATCTGAAGTCCAGGTCTTGGGTCATAGGAGTGGTCCTTGATTTTGGAAATGGATGGGATAGGTCCTTCCATGAATAGGTTCCAGAATGTGCAGAGGCTTGGAGTGAAGACTGAGCTCATTCAGGAGCCAGCAGATGTATATGTATTTTTTAAAATAGGAGCTGGTAACAGTGGGACAGGAGTTGGGGCTAGAAGAGCATTATGACAACTTGGGTGTCTGTTCTGCTGGGGATGGGGTCATTGGGGTCATTGGAGCAGTGGAGGCAGGTGATCTGACCCAGGTCTCATTAGACTCCTGTGACTGCAGCATGATGCACAATATGGGTGTGAGGACGGTGGTAGGAAGACTAGGATGGAAGCTGCTGTGATGGTCTCGGTGACTGTGACAGTATTTGCCCCATGATGGTGGCCCTGCAGATGGAAGAAGCAGTTGGATTTGGGATCAGTGATTTAGGTGTGGCCACCTGGATTTTCTAATATTTTTGGATGAGAGAGAGAAGAATCAGAGATGACGCGAAGGTTTGGATTTAGCCGATGAAGGAATGCTCCCATTCCTATGTGTCATGACCAGGAATAGAACAGTGACCTCCCGGTTTATAGATTGACGCTTAACCCTCACCCATGCCATCTGGCCTATATTCTTTCTACAATATTTTTAAATGTATTTTTTGTTGTTGATGGTGTTACACATGTCTCCCATTTCCCCCATGTATATGTTCTTTGGGGGTCTCTCCCCGTCCCCCCCCCCCCCCCCCCCCCCCGGGAGATGTCAGTCTGTCCCCGGTCACCAGGCCTCTGGTCCCACCTCCTCCTTCCCCAGCCCCACTGGCAGCACCGCACCTTCACTCACCGAGGTCATTGGATGGCCTCCAAACTACATTACCCAGAAAGCAATGCGCCTACATCAGCAGAGAGAAAGACTATTCTAGTGTCTGTTCATCCTCTTAAGGCGGGACTTCCTGCTTCCTCCTCGTGGCGTTCACTTTGACCTCTGGTGTGTTCACTGAGTCTCAGCGTCCGGCCCACCTGGTGGAGAGTAGAAGGCAGCGCCCAGAGCAGTGAGTGCCCGTGGGGGACGCAGGGGGTGAGAGGAGGAGGGCGACGGGCTGCGATGCCCCGGGGAAGGCCGTGGGGGGCTGAGCCGGGAGGTGGGGAGCCCAGGCCTGTTTGTGTCTAAAGGCGACAGAGGGGAGGAGAGGCGGTTCCGGGAGGAGCGTCCCTTCCTCCTCAGGGGACGGGGCTGTGGGCGGTGGGAACCACAGAGGGACCCTGAGCCCCGAGGGGTGCGGGCGTCACCGGCCCCGGGGCTGGGCCAGGGCCCTGAGCAGCCTGAGCCCCTGGGTCCTGGCGGTGGGTGCCAGGCCCTCCACAGGCCTTCCGTCCCCACAGGTTCCTGCAGGTGCAGAGCCGCTGAGGGGCTGGGCTGTGGGGCTGATGTCAGGGCCTCATACTATCGTGGCCTCTGAGATAGTGGGGTCCTGGGGCTGTGCAGCCCCTCTTCCTGCCCCGGGACCGGCAGACAATCAGCCCAGAGTCCTGAGGCCACGACTAGGGCTTTAGGAAGTGGAGCTGTTTTCTCCACCAGTGTGAGGAGATGTGGGAGCAGATGAGTAGGCATAGGGACCAGAATGGGCAGAGGCTCGGACTGAAGAGTGATCTGTTTCAGGAACCAGAAGGTATACTTTTAATATATATAATTGATTTTAGACTTAGGAAGGAATTGAGTGAGACAGAGAAAATTCTATGAGAAAAAAACAAGGATCAGTTGCCCCCTGCTCAACCCCTACTGGGGATCCAGCCCACCACCCAGGCAGGTGCCCTGACCAGGACTGGAACCTGCCACCTCTCAGTCCATGGGTCGATGCTCAACCACCGAGACACATGAGCCAGGGCTGGAGATCACTTTAATACCGGGAATCATGGTCAGGATAATAATGGTCTCAGTAGCGCAGGAGGGACAGTGTGAGTCTGAGGACTGGGTTTACTGCTGGGGCGCCCATTTGTGGGGAGTTGGGTGTCACAACACAGCTTAGGGACAGAGTGGTCATGTAGAATATCGGGGATGGATAATGGTTTCCCAGCGGCCAGGATCTTTAAAAGATGAGTGGACGTGAGAGGAACTGGAGACCAAAGAGTAATTCTCACAAGAGGAGACTCGGGCTGGTACATATTTACTTCTCTGAACACTCACCAGGGTTTTGCTGTGACCCTTGGTGTGGCCTGGGGGTTGCAGTCAGGATTAAATTAGAAGCTTGAGTGGTCATCGGAGAGACTCACTGAGCATGTGGTAGAGGGCCGTAGGCGATGGGACTGGAGTGCGGAAGGCTGTGACTGGTGAATGCAGCTCCTGTAGAGGTGGGCTCTGGATGTCAGAGATCTGGTGTGGTTCTCAATAGGTGAAGTTAAGGAAGAACTTTCAGGGAGGGAGGCCTTCAGGCAGGACTCAAGGCTGCCTCTCTGAGTGTGGACTCTGAGAGTGGGGGTAGCACTTCATCCATCCTGAAATGGCCAGGCATCCTGTGGACCACACATGCTGAGTAATAAGTAAAAGGCCAGGGAGATGGCTATGGGGGCGGTGGGTGTGGGCGTGCAGGTGGGAGAGGTGTGGCGGAAAGAGTGATGTGCCCTTTGAGAGGGCATGTGAATTCATGGCTGCAGGGCCCTGACATTGACACAAGAGGGAAGGGAGCTTGAGTCCATTTCTGGTGGTGTCTGGACAATATGATAGGGTGAATTTTAGGGTAATTCCAGAAAAGAGCGTATGTTGTGATGCTACATTCCTGGTCCAGAGCTTCGGTGTCATATATGTGCCCACCTGCCTGCTGTTGTTGAGGGCTGTTACAGTGATCAATAGGAATGAGGTAGCATCCATCGGGTCACCCGGGGTTGAAAATCTCCACTAGAGGGACAAGATAGAGGGTAAGAGAGAAATAGGTTACAGAGGAGGTGAACTATAATTTTGGAAAAGAAGGTGATTAGGAAACCACCGTCCTGGTGATGACATTATTTGTGTTATGTGTGATGATGTGCCTCTGAGAAGAAGCTGTGTGAGAGAAATGTGGTTCAATAATTCTGTGCCGCGGGTAGTGCAAAGTGATGGCCTCAGCACCTTGGTTTTGGGGTTGAAAGAGTGAAGTGTGAATGCATGGATTTTGGTGTCTTGCAACGACAATCTGGGGACTACAAGGATATTGCCTCACAAGACCAGTGACAAATCACTCACACTCTCTTTATGGCCAACATTTATTCCTGTCCTTGTTGGTGACACCCACTGTTATTGACAGGAGGCATTGTGGCCTATGGCCTAATGTGAGGCCCAGTTTCAGGTATAATCTCCCTGCTCATGGGTCTTTATTGTTTGGGGAAGACACAGTATCAGTAGGAACCATAAGGAGAGGGTTTCCTTGGTGGGACCAAGGCCCGGTATCTACTCTGATGTAGGTAGTAGAGGAAGAGGAGGGTTGTGGATGGTGGGGTGTATGATGAACGTAAAATCCTAGGAGAGAAGCTGACCATGGACTGAACTGTCCCCCTTACGACAGGAGATGAACTTTGAGGACGTGGCCATTGTCTTCTCTCAGGAGGACTGGGGGCTCCTTGATGAGGCTCAGAGACTTCTGTACTGCGATGTGATGATGGAAGTGTTTGCACTGGTCTCATCTGTAGGTAAGACCTTCTCATATGTTCTAGTGTCTGGAGGTGATGTCTGCTCTTCCTTTGTTCTCCCATTGTAGCTTCCTCTCTCTCAAAGCCAGACCATGGGCTTTGCTGATGCCCCCACATTCTCGTCCAATGTGCCGTGGCTGCCAGTTGTGACCTGTGTGGAGAGCCCTGAGCAATGGACTCACCAAACATCCCCAAGACCCGTTGCCTCAAAAAGTGCAGTTAATGTCTGAGAATCAGGAAACCTGCAGACAGCTTCATGGGTCCCACGGTGCTGTTCAACTCCGGGGGAGGGTGACTGTCCACATCCATGGCTTCTGCTTCTGCCCCCTTCTCTAGCTGAAGGTTCTTTACGACCGCTTGTGCCAGGTTATGATCATATCACGAACCATGGAGTGTTCTTATAAGACCCTACTTCAGTTGTTTGTAATATGTCCTTCTTAAATACTATATTTTAAAAAAATGTATTTCATTGATTTTTTACAGAGAGTAAGGGAGAGGGATAGAGAGTTAGAAACATCAATGAGAGAGAAACATTGACCATCTGCCTCCTACACACACACACACTGGGGATGTGCCTGCAACCAAGATACATGCCCTTGACCAGAATCGAACCTGGTACCCTTGAGTCCGCAGGCCGACGCTCTATCCCCTGAGCCACACCGTTTAGGGATTTCCTAAATATTATTGCACACTGAACTGCTCTGAGCCCGTGCTTGCTGCTCACCTCCATTGTCTTTCATCAGTACTCGGAATATTTAGGTTGTACGTATTTGTACAGTAGAAAGTACACTGAGAACCCTGGTTTGTTCACAGGGTGAATATGCAAGATGGTCTCGGAGGAAGCCTAGCCCTGCTAAGTGGCAACTAGGAGCTAGGTATGACATAAGGGCTTTTTCTCAGGTCACACCAGGAACCTGCTCTTGTCCAATTGTTTAGGTGCAGGTGCCACAGGCCACATCTCATTTCTACCTTTGCTTTCCCATAGTTGACACTTTGCTGACTTGTCATTTCATCTGTGACTTCCTGCCTCCTGGCTTCTATCGCTGTGGTGGCATTTTTATGTCACCTGTTTGGCTGAGCTGCTCCCTCTGCAGTATTCTCCAACATGTGCCTCACATATGTTATGGGTGTGCACACTTGCTCAGTAGTCGTCCAACAGCAGCTACTCGTTCATTGAATTTTACTTGGAAAAGATGTAACCAGTCTATGCACAGCTTGCCCGTGTCACCAGCAAACGAGCCCTGCTGAAGGCTGTTAGCAGAAGAGTGTGCTGGGAGATCCTGCTTCTCTTCCATGTGGTACTTGTCATATTTGAGTCATATTTCTGGTCAGGGCTTCCCTGTTCTGTGATCTTCCGTGGCCCAGAACTTCTCAGCAGCCTCTTATTAATCCTTGTTGCACATATTTTATTTTCAGGCAATTGCATAGAACCCATGTGTTATATGTAACACGCTTTTGTAATGGGACATTCCCCTGTCACCACGTTCAACATTAACTTCCTCAGCATTTTTCTGTTTTCAGGTTGTTGGCATAAAACGGATGATGCGGAGGCCTGTTCTGAGCAGAGTGTATCTGTACAAGGGGAATCACAGGTTAGTGCTTCTAAGACAGATCCAGCAACCCAGAGGACCCATCTCTGTGGGAGGTGTTTCTCTGTGTTCAAAGACATTCTGCACCTGACTGAGTCACAAGCAGCAGACTTTGAGCAGAAAGCCTTCTTCAGTGACGCATGTGTGAGAGACTTCTGTTTCAGTGAAAACCCTCATCAGCAGCAGAGGGAAGCCAGTGGAGAGAAGCCCTGGAAAGAAGCTGTGGACAAGGCCTCGTTTGTGACCAGGTGCAGCTTCTACTTATCTTGGGTGCTTTCAACCAGTAGGGAGGTTGGGGAAGACTTCCCAGCCATCTCAGAGCTTCTCCAGCACCAGGTCCCTCTCAACACTGAGGAGCCACACAGTGGCAGTGAGATTTCGCTGGAATTTCTCAGTGGAAATAGTCATTATGATTGGGGTGAAGGTGAAAAAGCTGCCAGCCACATCCAGAAAGTTGTTCAGCATCAGGGTGTCTGCTCTGAAGAAGTGAATTATGTGTGTAGCAAATGTGGGAATGTTTTTAGAGGCATTTTTAACCTTATGCAACATAAGAGAGTTCACACTGGAGAACAGCCCTATGAGTATAGTGATTGTGAGAAGTCCTTCAGTCAGAGATCTAACCTCAGCAAACATGACAGAGTTCTCACTGGAGAAAAGTCTTATGAGTGTAGTGAACTTGGGAAGTCATTCAGGCAAACCTCTACTGCCATTGAACATCAGAGGGTTCATGCTGGAGAAAAAACCTATGAGTGCACTGTTTGTGGGAAGGCCTTCCGAAAAAGATCTCACCTCATTAAACACCTCAGAATTCACACTGGAGAAAAGCCCTACGAGTGCACTGATTGCGGGAAGTTCTTCAGGGAGAGCAGTACTCTCATTCAACACCAGAGAGTTCACACTGGAGAAAAGCCGTATGAATGTACTCTTTGTGGAAAGTCCTTCATACAAAGGTCTATCCTCACTAAACACCACCGAGTTCACACCGGAGAAAAGCCATATGAGTGCACCGATTGTGGGAAGTCGTTCAAGCAAATCTCGGCTCTCAGTGTGCATCAGAGAGTTCACACTGGAGAAAAGCCTTATGAGTGTAGTGATTGTGGGAAGTTCTTCACTGTGAGCTCTGCTCTCAATACACACCACAGAGTTCACACCGGAGAAAAGCCATATGAGTGCAGTGATTGTGGCAAGTCATTCAGGCAAATCTCCCATCTCAGAGAGCACCAGAGAGTTCACACTGGAGAAAAGCCATATGAGTGTAGCGATTGTGGAAAGTTCTTCACTGAAAGTACTGCTCTCAATAAACACTACAGAGTTCACACTGGAGAGAAGCCACATGAGTGTAGTGATTGTGGGAAGTCATTCAGGCGAATCTCGATTCTCACAGAGCACCAGAGAGTTCACACGGGAGAAAAGCCATATGCGTGTAGTGATTGTGGGAAGTCCTTCAGACAGAGTTCTACCTTGACACGGCACCGGAGAGTTCACACTGGAGAAAAACCTTACGTGTGTAGTGCATGTGGGAAGACTTTTAGGTATAGTAGTCACCTCCTTTACCACCAGAGAGTTCACACTCTATAAAAGCCATGGAGTGTAAGGATTGTGGGAAGTCCTGCAACCATAGGGGTACCCTCACATGACCCCACTGAGGTCATACTGGAGAAATGCCACGTCAGTGTATCTTCTTTTACAATAGATTAGCTCCTATTTTTCCCGATTTTATAGGAAGTATAAGGTTTATAAATGGTAAACACTGGCTTTCTTCATTCTACACAGGTAATTTGAGATTCAACACCAACGTTTTTTATGTGATCACGTAATCTTTCTTATTGCTGAGTAGTATTGTGTTCTGTGGATAACCACTTTGTCTACTGATCTGTCTGTGGCTTTGGTTATTTTGACATTTGAGGTTTTATAAATAAATCTGCTGGGAATATTTGCGTTCAGTTCTTTCTACAGGTAATGTTTTACTTACCAAACTATTGCAGTGTCGGTGAATGTTTTACATTGTAAGATATGCCGAACTGTGACCACAAATGGTCATTCCCTTTGCCTCCCACCCACCCACAGTAATGAAAATTCCAGTTTTTCCCTGAACCTGCCAGCACATCTGATGGTTAATTTTTTCAACTAGTAGGCCCGCAATGTGTATACTGTGAGCTCATTTTCGTTTCAATAATGTTTCCCTAAGAATTTTTGATGGTGAGCACCTCTTCACGCATTTATTTACACGGTCTTTATCTCCTTTGTTATAATGTCTGCTCACGGTCTTTTGCCTCCATTTACAGTGAGTTTATTATTCTAACCAATAGAAGGACAGTGCAGCAGCTAAGACCTGTGTTTGAAATTCACTCATTTCTCGATGACTCGAGTGACTTCTTTGCTGAATGGAACTATTGGTTTTAAATTATAGAAAGACAATTTTCTCTCTCAATTTTTAGTCTATTCACAATTTATAGCCCATTTGTACCATACACTTATGTTTAATGTGCATTGTTAACATTCCCCACCACTCATTTTTAAGTCTAAGCATTCAATAGTACATTAAGTGAAGTATAGGTTTGTAGTATTTGTCCATTTCCCTGGTGTAAAGACTCCCGTTGCCACCATGTTCAAACTGCCAAAATGATGTCCTTGAACGTGGACATGGGAAGATATTTCAGTAGCACATCATTGTAGTTTATTTCCAACATGCTGACACAGTAGCAATGAATGTGCTCAAGAACATTCCTAATAAAATGGTGAAATTAGCTTTGTGCAGTGGCAGTATTGTAGCCAATGAGGTTTATCTGAGGTGCGATTATTGCCAATTGAAAAGAAAAAAGTAAAGTGGCAAGTTTTTAATGTTTTTGAAAGTTTTATATAAGTGTAATTAATTTAAAACATACATTTTAACTACATATATAATTTTAAAAATATTTTTATTGATTTCAGAGAAGGGAGAGAGAGATCGAAACATCAATGATGAGAGAGAACCATTGATCCACTGCCTCTGGCACACTGCACATGGGTTATCAAGCCCACAGCCCGGTAGTGAGTCCCAACCAAGAACTGAACCGTAAGCTCCTGGTTTATACGTCGACACTCAACCACTGAGCCAGGAGGCCAGGCAACAATATGTATTTTTATTGATAGGAAAGAGGAAGGAAGAGGTAAAAACATGAATGATGAGAGAGTAAGTATCATTGATAGGCTGCCTCCTGCACACCTCCTGCTGGGATGGAGCCCCAAACCCGATCATGTTCCATGACCAGGAATTGAACCCTGACCTCTCGGTTCATAGGTTGGTGCCCAACCACCGAGCAACACTGGCCAGGCTAAAACACATTCTTCAACTTACGCTTTTGACGTTTCCGTACATGCCTGCATCCATGAAGCCAACTTCCTCCTCCCCTTTTCAG
Source organism: Plecotus auritus (assembly GCF_963455305.1). Classification (NCBI taxonomy): domain Eukaryota; kingdom Metazoa; phylum Chordata; class Mammalia; order Chiroptera; family Vespertilionidae; genus Plecotus; species Plecotus auritus. The sequence goes on along the minus strand of NC_137785.1, from coordinate 2,298,598 downwards.
TGCTAATTGGCACATGAAATCACTGCTGCAAGGGCATACTCTACCTTCGTAACAGCTTATTTCATGTGATTTCCATATAAAGAAAACACTTATGAATCCCCAGGAATTCTAGCTTTCTGTCACCATCTGTCATCATGGGTAGTTTATGTACACTCGGGCACATTCATGGTTATTTTACTCCTAATCCGTGATATGTTTTGCCCTGGCTGGGTAGCTCAGCTTGTTAAAACAGCATCTCAATAATGCCAAGGTTAAAAAATAATAATAATGCCAAGGTTGCCGGTTCCATTCCCAGTCAGGGCCCATACAAGAATCAAACCAGGAGCCAAAACCGGTTTGGCTCAGTGGATAGAGCGTCAGCCTGTGGACTGAAATGTCCCAGGTTCGATTCCGGTCAAGGGCATGTACCTTGGTTGCGGGCACATCCCCAGTAGGGGGTGTGCAAGAGGCAGCTGATCGATGTTTCTCTCTCATTGATGTTTCTAACTCTCTATCCCTCTTCCTTCCTCTCTGTAGAAAATCAATTTTATATATTAAAAAAAAAAATCAAACCAGGAATAGATAAACTTAGTGAAACAACAAATGGGTGTTTCCCTCTCTTCCCAGTGTCCTCTCTCTCCAATCCATACCTTCGTGTCTGTTTTTCACCAAATCTGTCCACACGGGTGACCGCCCACACAGCTGGGGACCCCGTGGTGAACCAGCCAGCAGGGTTCTCACGCGGGGCAGAGCGCACAGTGAGGGAGAGAATAGGAGGGGAGGGGCCCCGACTGTCAGTGTGGAGCGGGGACAGGGGGCTGAGCTGCACAGTCACCCTCAGGGGATGATGGGATCTGTGCTTCCTGAGACTAAAACCGAAGGGGCCTGGAGAAGCTCTGGGCCTGGACGTGGCCCTTGTGGCCTCTGCGCCTTCCGGCCGGGGGTTGAGACCGAGCTATTTTGGACTCAGGTGGTTGGGAGCAGCCCCTACTGCTTTGGGCCCCCAAATCTGTTCACCTTTGGGAAGTGTGGCGGGCTGGCACAGCCACGGCATACTCAGCCCCGGGGCGCCAGCTCAGCCAGGTTCAGTGACCCTGAGTGGGGGCGGCTGAAAGGCTTAGAAAAGACGGACAAGAGAATAAAGCTGGGTCTCGGTGGGACGCTGCTCCCTCATGGAGAGAGCGCCACCACCCGCAAGCCCTGCCTTTATTTTATAGCCAGATGCCAGGAGGCAAAGGAAGGGCGTGGTCAAGGTGTTTACAACTTTCTCGTGGGTTTCGATCCTCCTCAATGACATGCACCTGATCAAGCTTTGTTTACTTGCAGCCTCTATCACTCAGGCACGGGGGCCACGTGTTCAGACCACAGGTTCAGGCTCACAACCACAGCTGTTGGCTATCATGGTGCTGGAGGGTTCCGCCCTCCACGCTGGGACTTGCACGTGGCCATGAGAGGACTGTGCCCTCTCGTCAGTCCGAGGCTTGAACCTGTCCAAACACTGTAGCCGCTCCCCACAGGGAAGTCCTACCTCCCACCAACACACCCACACCCCTGAGCTCTGGGTAAGTTTCCGCTTTGATTTCATTAAAAATTCCACTCCCCAGCCAGTCCTGGAGGTCGCATGGATTCTCCAGGAATTGGTGCTGTGTATTTTCTTTTTCTTTCTTTCTTTTTTTTTTTTTTTTGAATTTTTGTGAGTTTATTTGAGCCAAACTGTCGACATATGCCGGGAAGCAGAACCTCGACGAATTGAGTTAATGCTCCCGGTGCTGTGTATCTTCAATGGGGAGAACCTTCTGCAATACAAACGTACCCAGAAGGCCATGCTACCACCTTGGGGGATGGATTGCAGGTGTCTCCCCCCTCAGGTTAGGCCTGTGCAGAGAAATGCCTTGCTCCTCAAGTGAGGTGATGGACCGCAGACTCTGTGGGACAATACACTATGGGATGTGAAGTTGAGGGGTCAGGGAGGTTGGGAGCTGGAACAGGATTGGTGAGAGGGTTTCGTGCAAATGGAATGTCCAGTGTGTGTGTGTGTTCCCCTCAGAGTATTGTCCCTGTCTATACAGTGTGACCCTGGACATAAGCCGGACACCCGAGTGCCCCGCTGAGGCTGGGGGTGTTCTGTACCTGTGTGTTTCTGTGCTTGTGTTATCTGTATGTTTCTCTCTGAGTCTGTGCACCCTGACAACAGGCAGCTGCATAGGCAATCTCCAGGGAGGCGGGGCAAGGGCAACATGGCTGCTTCTCCAACCCCAGGTGAGCCCCTTCTGCTGCTGCTCTTCCAGCCTCTGGTCTCCCCCTGGAGGTCCCATCACAGTCTATCACAGGGATAGATTAAGAAAAGGGTCAGCCAAAACCGGTTTGGCTCAGTGGATAGAGCGTCGGCCTGCGGACTGAAAGGTCCCAGGTTCGATTCCGGTCAAGGGCACGTAACTTGGTTGCAGGCACATCCCCAGTGGGAGGTGTGCAGGAGGCAGCTGATCCATGTCTCTCTCATCGATGTTTCTAACTCTCTATCCCTCTTCCTTCCTCTCTGTAAAATATCAATAAAATATATTTTTTAAAAAAGAAAAGGGTCAGTTCATAGAACCCCAGGCTGTGGGAAGCGGGGGAGGCGGGGGGTTGAGGAAGACTCTGATGGCAGACTGGAGTGCTAGAGTGTGCATGGGGCATGCGTGTGAAGGACACTAGGCTTCGTGGACGAGCTGGGGCATCCAGGTCCCTTGGGAAGGAATGAGTGGATGGGTGCGTGTGGGGGAAGCTGAGGGGAAAGACTTCTGGGCTCCTAACCCCCGCTAGTAATGAGGCAGTGGACATCCCTGGAGCGGGGTCCCTTGCCCCTGTGGAGGCGAGGCTGGCCCCTAATGGAGGAAGGTGCCTGGCGCTCCACGGAGCGTCATTCCGGGACTTCTGGGCTCTGATCATCTACTGGGTGTGCATGGCCACCCGGGAGCGAGAATGAGGCCCAGTGATCGCTGCACTGGTGGGTGAGGAGAATATCGAGGTTGCTTAGAGCACAGGTCGCTGCCAGAACAAGTGGAAAGCACAGGATCACCAGCGCTGTTCCTGGCGGCATTTTCACCATCAGCCACACCCGACGGAGCGCTCACTGACCTGGGCCATGAAAAACAGAGACTTGGAGGCAGCGTGGTGACGGATGTTCATGAGAAAGAACGTGGACGCTGGAACCCTTGCCGTCCTGTAGCCTTCCCGGTCAACTCTCTTGACCTGTGGGTCTTGCCCAGGACCATAGCGGGGGAACTGAGGAAGCAAGGAAGTTACCCACCCAAGGTCACACTCAGAAGTGGCTTCGGAGTTTGCTTGTCAAAGACGTCTGACCAAATCCCTCCTTGGAAGTTCACTCCTTTCACTCTTTTATTTTTTTAAATCTATTTTATTGATATTTTACAGAGAGGAAGGGAGAGGGATAGAGAGTTAGAAACATCCATGAGAGAGAAACATCCATCAGCTGCCTCCTGCACACCCCCCACTGGGGATGTGCCTGCAACCAAGGGACATGCCCTTGACCGGAATCGAACCTGGGACCTTTCAGTCTGCAGACTGACGCTCTATCCACTGAGCCAAACCGGTTTCGGCTCCTTTCACTCTTGCTGGTGACATTTTTGGGTGGCTCAGGGACAAAGTCCGCCTGGATGAGGAGAAAGCAAACCATCCGGGCTGACGACCACTGTCATTTCCTACCAAACCCCACTCCTCTCCTTGGCCCTGCACAGCCCCCAAAGAGGCTGGCACCACGTGATGGCCTAAACGGGGACTGTCAAGAATGTCAGTTTTGCCAGGCCAGTATGGCTCAGTGGTTGAGCATCGACCTATGAACTTGGAGGTCAAGATTCAATTCCTGCTCGTGGCCCAGTGCGGGCATACAGGAGGCAGCCAATCAATGATGCTCTCTCATCACTGAACTTTATCTCCTTCCTCTCACTCTCTCTCTCTCTCCCTTCCTCTGAGAAATAAATAAAAATAAAAATAAAGGAATGTCAGTTTCTCCTCCCGACCCCCTGAAATTTGCTGAAGCCAGTGATGTGCTTTGACCAATGAAAGGAGGTGGGAGTGAAGCTTGTCATCTCTAACAGAAGAGTCTGGAAGCACTGAGATGGGCCGCCCTCTCTGTCCTTCTGTGATAACACCTAGTAGGTACCTACGTGGTGCTTCTCTTTATCCTGGTCCCAGGAGAACCAGGGTGTTCATGTGGCATGGACAGGAAGCATACCTGCTTTACTCTAAGCCACTAAAGCTTTGGGGCTGATGGTGCCTGCGTCTACTCAGAGCATCACTCCCGGACCCTTCACAGCCCCAAAAGAGGCTGCTTCCACGCACTTGCCTTAATGGGGCCCGTCAAGTATGTCAGGCTCTCCTACTGAGCCCTTGGTGTTTGCGGCAGCCCTTGGTGTATTTTGACAGTGAAATGTGGTGGAAGTGAAGTCTGTTATCTCTAACAGAAGTGTCTAGAAACACTAAGACTAGCCATCCTCCCTTTCCATTTCTGATAACACGTAGTAGGTACCAACATGGTGCTTGTACTTTATCCCAGTCCCAGGGAAAGCAGGGTGTTCGTGTGGTGTGAACGAGAAAGAAACCTTCTTTAGTGTAAGCCACTAAAGCGTTGGGGCTGATGGCTTCGCACCATAACATCTAGCCCATTCTAGCGGGTATGCATTAGCAATTCCACTCTCTAGGAGGCAGCAAATCTTAACAATAGAAGCCAGAGCTCTGTGGTTAGAGAAACATGGGTTTGACTTCCAGCCCTGCCTTTATTAACTCTACAATCAGGCAATTTACGTTGACTCTCTGAGCCTGGATTGTCTCTCCATAAAGTAGATGGTTAAACCATCTCAGGTTGCGGAGAGGATTAAGTGAAATAATAATGCAGGTAAAGCATTGAATCCGGGCCTGGCACCTGTAGTAAACATTGGGTAACTCTTAGCTCCTTAGCTTCACAATGGGTACTGACCACAGACATCCAGACAATGTAGGGAATGTCAACTTGTTGGCCTATGTAACCCTTCAAACGCTGCTTTGAAACGAATAGGATGGGATTATGTATATTCTCATAGCCTGCTTTTTCTCTTAATAATGTGATATTTTTATGTTAAATATAAAGAATCTGACAGCTGGAGGGGCTCAGTTGGTTGAGCATCTTCCCATGCACAGAAAGGTCGCCAGTTCAATTCCTGGTCAGGGCACAAACCAGGTCTCCCAGTTGGATGTGTGGTGGGGCGGGTGGTGTGCAGGAGGCAGCTGATCAGTGTTTCTCTCTCTCCATCTCAGTTCATTTCTCTCTAAAATTCAAATTAAAAAATCAAATATATAACTATACACATTACATTTGTGGTCTTCAGGAATCAATGAAATAACACTTTCCGCCTCAGGGAGCATTCTGGGTTTCACAGAATCTGAAATAATGCCTCCAAACAAGAAATCAGTTGCAGACAACACTCCAAAAAAGCCTATAACAGCCACCAAAACCTCAAGTTGTCATTTCCCAGCGCCACTCAGCGTCCCAAAACCAACACTGCAATGACCAGTCAGTGACTGGGATCCTAATGGCACCTGGGGGGCCGGAAAAGTACGTTACCCAAAGGGCAATGGGCCCAATGATGGCTGAGTGTAGCCAGTGAAGGCCCAGAAGAGGCGCATTACCCAGGTGCCCATTGGTTTGGGTGTGACGTCCAGCATCTTTCTCCTGGTGGTCATTTCCACCTCTTTCTTCTGTTACCACAGTCAGAGGCTCTGGCGCTCTGCCTTAAAACCACAACGAGGCATCAGAGGCAGTGTCCCTGCTCTGAGTGGTGTGTCTGAGGCTTGTTGAGCCACAGCAGATGGGATGGAAGCCTCCTTGCTTTCCAGACTCCTCTGCTTACCGAGTTCCACTCAGCTCACCTCATGTACCTTCCAGGGTCAGGTCCTGCAGCCCAGGTCGCAGCTTACAGAACAGTGAGTCTCTGGTGGGTAACAGACGGCAATGCCAGCCAGGAAGGACGTGGTGGTGTGGTTGAGCTGGGAGGATTCGGGAAACCCAGGTCTGTTTTATGTCTAAAGGCAACAAGAAAGATGAGGGAAAGTTTTGTGTGAGGAGTTTTTCTTTCGTTTTCAGGGAGTGCCAGCATTGGTGCTTGTGAACAAAGAGAATCCTTGTCTGAGGCAGGATTCTAACCTTTTCCCAAAACTGCTCAGAGGAAGAATGAGAAGACTGGCAGAGAGAGCACAGCACTTGGGGACAGGAAGGTGAAGTCCTTTGAAAGATAATGAACCTGGGAAGAGTGTGCACTGAGGCAGGCCTGGGGCCCAGAGGCAATGCAGGCATCTCGAGGTCACCTGGCCCGGGGGCCGGGCAAGGGCACAGCCTGAGCCCATGAATCCTGGCGGTGGTGACCAGACTCTCAACAGACCTCTCTCTCCATAGATTCCTCCAAATGGAGAACCCCTGGGGACTGGGTTGTTGAACTTATTTCAGAGCCTCACGCTCTTGTGGCCTCGGAGATAGTGGTGCCCTGGGACTGTCCAGCCACTTTCCAGCCCTGGGACCTGGGGACCTTGATGAGACACCAAGCCCAGAATTCTAAGTCCAGGTCTGGGGTCCTATGAGTGGTCCCTGTTATTGGCAACCAGTGGAATGGGATGTGAGAGGATTTTCCAGGCATTGGGTCCTGTGTGTGCAAAGTCTCTGAGTGAAGATGGGGCTCATTGAGGAACCAGATGGTGTCCATTTTCTTGGAAAATGAGGAACTGGAAGCAATGCGACAGTAGTCAGGTTTAGAGGAGCTTTGTGACAACTTGGGAGTCTGTTCTGCAGGTGATGGGAGCAATGGGAGATTTGGAGCCATGGAGGCAGGTGACTGACCCAGGTCTCATTAGACTCCCTGTGGCTGCAGCATGGAGAACAATATAGATGGGATGGAGGTGGTGGAGAGACTAGGACAGAAGCTGCTGTGAGTCTTGTTGAGTGTGATGGTAACGGGCCCATGATAGGGGCTGTGGAGGCGAAATAAGATTTGGGTTCCGGATTGCTGTTTTCGGTGTGGTCTCCTGGATTATCTAATTTGAAGGCTGAGATAGAGGTAAGAGTCAGGGATGACGTGAAGGTTTGCATTTAGCCGCTGGAGGTATGGAAGAACCATCAGCTGAGATGCAGCTGAAATGTAGGAACAGTAATGTTCATTGGAAATAATAAAACTTTTACTTTTTACCTCTAAGGGTTTGCAATATTTCAGGGACCAGTTCCTGAGCGTCTGGAACTCTGAGGAGCAGTTCAGAATGAAAGCTTCTTTAAAAGGTAGCTGGGAGTAGAGAGACGAGGGTGGAGTTATAGGTCTTCTTTTCCCTTTTTTTTCCTTTTTAATTGGAGACCAAAGAGCAATTCAAGCACGGTGAGACTGCAGCTGTTGCATATTTACTTGTCAAACACACACCAGAATTCTGTTGTGAGCCTTAGCTGGGGTGTTGTGCTCAGTCTGGTTAATTTGCTTAGGGCAGCCTTGGGCAAACTATGGCCCGCGGGCCGGATCCGGCTGTTCTATCCGGTTCTCTTGCTCTCCCCTCCGCTCCTTTACTTTGAATTTATATTAGTTCACACAAACACTCCATCCATGCTTTTGTTCTGGCCCTCTGGTCCAGTTTAAGAACCCATTGTGGCCCTCGAGTCAAAAAGTTTGCCCACCCCTGGCTTAGGGGCATGAGTGGGCATCTTTGCGACTCCCTGGGCATGGGGGAGAGGACCTTAGGTGATGGGACTTGAGTGCTGAAGGCTGTGACTAGAGAAGGGACATCAGGTGCAGCACCAGTCGAGGTGGCATCTGGATATATGAGACCTGATGTGGTTCTAAATTGCTGAGGTTGAAAGAAAACTCAATGAGGGAGGGAGGCCTTCATAGCAGGACTCAAGGCTGCCTCAATGAGTGTGGACTCTCAGAGTTGGTGCAGAACTTAATCCTGTTCGGATTTGCCAAGCAGTCACTACACCACACATGCTGAGTAATGAGTAGGATGTAAAGGAGATCACCATGGGGGCTGTGGGTGTGGGAGTGCAGGTGTGGGAGGAAGAGTGATGTGCCCTTGGAGAGGGCCTGTGCATTCATGCATGAAGGACCCTGACATTGACATAAGAGGGGATGAAGGTTAAGTCCATTCCCTGCTGACAATATAGTATGGTGAATTTCAGATTAATTCAGAGTACACACTGGAGAAAACCTTTAAATGTGCAGGGAATGTTTTACTTTCTCAGAATAACAACAGCAAAGGAGAAGTTTTTACGACCATTTACCTGAATGCAAACCCCTTTTATCAGAACACTAGAGGCCTGGTGCACGAATTCCTGCACGGGTGGGGTCCCTCCGCCTGACCGGGATCAGGGCCAATCAGGGGCCATCTCACCCAGTCCTCATGGAAGATTGGCTGGCTGGGAAGGGGCCGTGGGAGGGCTCCAGGGCGTGTCCAGCCCCATCTTGCCCAGTCCCAATCTGCCAGACCCCTGCAGCAAGCAAACCTACTGGTCTGAGTGTCTGCCCCTGGTGGTCAGTGCACATCATAGTGAGCGGTTGAGTGGCTTTAGCATATCAGCATATTACGCTGTGATTGGTTGGACGATCGACTGGACAACCAGACACTTAACATATTAGGCTTTTATTATAGAGGGTACACTCTGCTAGATGCCTCCTAAGTTTCAGGTATAAGTGACACTTTCAGAAACTGCATCGCACTTGCTAACCTACTCAGGCTTACAACCTGATTGATGTCACTACAAATATTTGTGTGGAAGCTCTTTCACCCCTATCACCAGCCTCACCTGAAGAGTGTGCATCCATCACAACCCCTGCATGCTCTGGGGTTGTGCTTGAGAAAATTATGAATATTCTGAGCTCCTGGATGAATCTTCATTCCTTTATTTCTGACCAGAGAATTGACCCAGGTTTCGTCCAGAGCACCCATCCTCAGCCAAGAAGGGCTACCTCTTTCAGGGACGTTGTGGGTCTCACATTATGCTGTGATGAAGTGTTTCAGGTTCCAATTCATTAACCTGCAAACCTCTTGCTGTCCTCTGCTCTGGTTTATGATCTTTATGTAAAGGTGTTTTTTCTTTTGTACTTTAATTTTGTTGATTCTATTCTCTCCCTGGGATGATTGAAAAGAAATTGGTGATCTGTCTGCATGGACAGGTGAACAGATATGGTGGGGTCCCAAACTTTCTGTGCTTAGAAAGGCACAGCTTGATGGCAGAAAATCACTCTTTGTTCAATATTGGCTGATTTTGTATTGCTGACCAAGGCCTTCAGAGAAAGTGTGCATGACATTGTGGTTCTAATGTGCTGTCCGGTGTCTCTTTTATTGTAGAGGTCAATGGTTGCCCTGAACAGACGGCCTTTATCGTGCTCCTGTGAACAATATGAATTATATTCTCTGTTCACAGTATGTATTACGTAAGTGTCAGCAATGTTTAGGGGAACGACTCTCCACATGCTCCAAAGAGGTCATGTGTCATGATGTATGAGATTTCATAGGCTGGTGTCATTTGTTGTAAGACTCTCAGGTGGAACTGGTTTGGGACATAAACACTGTTTTCATAGTCATGGCAGACACTGCAGTTAAACTAGATGAAAAGTGCCTCTTCTGGACATACGTCCACATTATTCCAGGGCCTGTGCCTTGCATGATCTTTGAGAACTTTCTGAGGACCTCCATCAGTATTTCCTGTAGCTGGAGTCACTGGCAGAGACAATAATCTAATAGTTTTGTGGATTCCCCTGACCCCTAGGGTGTTCACCTCCAGGTTTTTGCTCAACAGGCAAGAACTCAAAGCTAGAGGAAGGATAAGCCTGTAGTCAGTCCCAGGATGTGTCTTTTGAAACCAGCCAGCATTCCTGTTGGTTCCAATGGCAATAGTCTTCACTGCTTGACAACATTTGCTGCCACTGAGGCAAGGCTGGTCCTCCCAGGAAACGAGAACTCACATGCAACCAAGTGCACCTTTCTCATGTGTGCTATTTGGTGAGCCCTGACCTAGAGAGAAAGCTGTGAAACTGTCACATGTGACATACACCACCTGTAACACCTACACAGGGTGGGGCAACAATAGGCTCACAGTTGTATGTTTGCAAAACACAGAGATTATTCTTTTAAAAAAATATTTTAGAAAATACTTTTATTCTTTTTTGAGGAAAGAGAGAATAAGAGGCTGGAAGAGAGAGAAAAACATAGATCTGCTGCCTCCTGCACGCCACAACTGGAAATCCATTTGGGGATGTTCACTGACCTGGAATCAAACCAGAGACCTGTCCGTGAATGGGATGACACCCAACCAACTGAGGACACTGGCCGGGCAGCGTTTATTCCTGTTTATTGTTATTAATTATTGTATCGCTTTCCATACCAGCAACTCTATACCTTCTTTTGCCACACCCTCTATTTTCCTACTGCCCTGTTGTAATCTCTCTTTCTGCCTTTCTCGGCCCTCCATGCACTCAGGGATTTTCCTTTTTTACGGTAGAATAGTTCATAGTATTCATAATTTTATAGGCACTATTTGATGTGTACTCCTTAACAAGTACTGGTTTCCTCCATGTACACAGTCATTTTGAGGTTCAACACAAATGCTCATGTGAAGAGATAATTTACTTATTTCTGAGGAGTACTGTGTTAGGTGAATAATCACTTTATCTGTTGATCTATTTTTTAAAATATATTTTATTGATTTTTTTACAGAGAGGAAGGGAGAGGAATGGAGAGTCAGAAACATCGATGAGAGGGAAACATTGATCAGCTGCCTCCTGCACACCCCACACTAGGGATGTGTCCACAATCAAGGTACATGCTCTTGACTGAAATTGAACCTGGGACCCTTCAGTCCACAGGCCGATGCTCTCTCTATCCACTGAGCCAAACTGGTTAGGGCCTGTCTATGTGTTTTGTTATTTCCAGGTTTGAGGTATTATAAATAAATCTTCTGGGAATATTTGCATTCAGTTCTCTATATAGACATATGTTTTACTTATCAATCTGTTGTGTAGGTGAAGTTTTATATTTAAGATATGCGGAACTGTGAGCCAATATGGTCATTTCCTTTCCCCTAACTCACAGAATATAAATACCTAATTTTTCTTCTCCCCTGCAAGGACATACAATGGTTAACCTTTTCAAATAGTAACCCCAGAAATGCATATAATATTAACTCACTTTCACTTAATTCCATCTATCTAAGAATTTTTTATGGTGAACATTTTTTTATACATTTCTTTGCACTGTCTTTATCTGTTTTGTTAAAATTTCTGCTGAGAATCTTTTTCAAATTGATTAAATAAATTTATTATTTTAACTGAAGGAGGACTGTGCAGCATCTAAGACATATGTTTGAATTTCGCGCATTCCTCAGTGACTCCAGTGACTCCTTTGCCATATGGAACCATAGGTTTTGAATCCTGAAAGGAAAATTGTTTTACTCAGTGTTTTAAATTAAATATTTTAATTTTTTATATGATTAATGCTTTGTACAACTGAAGCCAACTTATCCCATATACTTATACATTGAAGCTGCATTGCTAACATTCAGAGCCACTCTTATTTAAGTCTAAGCATTTATTAATACATTAAATGAAGTCTGGGTATTTGTCAATTTTCCTGGCATAAAAACTCTCATCATGGTCTGTATTAAACTGTCAAACTGATAGCATTGAATATGCACATGATAAGATATTTCTTTTTTTAAAAATATATTTTATTTATATTTCACAGAAAGGAAGGGAGAGGGATAGAGAGCTAGAAACATCGATGAGAGAGAAACATCGATCAGCTGCCTCCTGCACACCTCCCACTGAGGATGTGCCCGCAACCAAAGTACATGCCCTTGACCGGAATCGAACCCGGGACCTTTCAGTCCGCAGGCCGACGCTCTATCCATTGAGCCAAACCGGTTTCGGCATGATAAGATATTTCAATAGCACAGGATTGTATTTGATTTCCAACATACTGATACAGTTGCAACAAATGTGCTCCAGAACTTTCATAATAACACAGTACAATTATTGGCAAGCCTCAAGTTTTAAACCTTTTTTAAAGATTGATTTGAGTATAATTGATTTAAATCATACATTCAAAAAATATTTTTACTTAATTTTAGGGAGGAAGGGAGAGGAAGAGACCGAAACATCAATGATGATAGGGGATCACTGATAGGCTGCTTCCGGTACCTTCCCTCTCCCTGGGAATGGAGCCTGCAACCCATGTATGTGCCCTGACCAAGAATACAACCATGACCTCAACCACTGACCCACACAAGCTGGGCTAAAGTGTTTAAAAAAATTTTTTTTAAATATGTATGTTTTATTGTTGATAGTATTACAGATGTCCCCCATTTCCCCCTTATATGTGTTCTTCGGTGGATCTGTCCGTGTGGACCAGGTAAGCAGACCTCCAGCCCCATCTCCTCCTCCAGCACCACCTGTGGGGCCTCAACACCTTACTCACCAAGGTGATTGGCTCAGAGGAGTCCTCCTCTGGGTCTATGGGAAAACTACATTACCCAGAAAGCACTGCGCCAGGGTGAGAGGTGCTAAAGAGCATTTCGGAGCCTGCACATCCGGTTAGGGCGGGACTTCCTGCGTCCTCCTCTTGGCGGCCATTGTGGCCGCTACTGGGTTCACAGACGCACAGCGTCAGCGCTCTGGTGGCCAGTGGGAGTAGGTGCGGGAGGCGGCGTCCCGCTGGGCAGGGTGAGTCTGAGGCTGGGTGACCCCCAACCGGCGGGACTGGGGTCCCCGTGCCTCCCGCCTCCTCTCCGCTGACAGAGTTCACTCGGCGTCACCCCATCGGCCCTCCAGCCTCGGGGCCGGCGCCGCTCAGGCCCCGCAGCCCAGGTCGCAGCGCCCAGAGCAGTGAGTGCCCGTGGGGGACGCAGGGGGTGAGGGGAGGAGGGCGACGGGCTGCGATGCCCCGGGGAAGGCCGTGGGGGGCTGAGCCGGGAGGCGGGGAGCCCAGGCCTGTTTGTGTCTAAAGGCGACAGAGGAGGAGAGGCGGTTCCGGGAGGAGCGTCCCTTCCTCCTCAGGGGACGGGGCGGTGGGCGGTGGGAACCACAGAGGGACCCTGAGCCCCGAGGGGTGCGGGCGTCACCGGCCCCGGGGCTGGGCCAGGGCCCTGAGCAGCCTGAGCCCCTGGGTCCTGGCGGTGGGTGCCAGGCCCTCCACAGGCCTTCCGTCCCCACAGGTTCCTGCAGGTGCAGAGCCGCTGAGGGGCTGGGCTGTGGGGCTGATGTCAGGGCCTCACACTATCGTGGCCTCTGAGTTGTGGGGTCCTGGGGCTGTCCAGCCGCTCTTCTCGGGGACCTTGGACCTGGGGACCTTGAAGGAACACCAAGCCCAGAACCCTAGGTCCAGGTCAAGGGTCAGATGAGTGGCACCTGATTTTGGCATCCAGTGGAATTGTGGGTGATAGGTCCTTCCATGCATGGGTTCCAGAATGTGCAAAGGGTTGAAGTGAAGACCAAGCTGATTGAGGGACGAGCAGGTGTCCATGTTTTAAAAAATAGGAACTGGAAACAGTGGGACAGGAATCAAGTCCAGAGCAGCTTTGTGACAACTTGGGTGTCTGTTCTGCTGGGGATGGGATCACTGGGGTCATTAGAGCAGTAGAGCAGGTGATGTGTCCCAGGTCTCATTAGACTCCTGTGACTGCAGCATGATGCACAATATGGGTGTGAGGACGGTGGTAGGAAGACTAGGATGGAAGCTGCTGTGATGGTCTTGGTGAGTGTGACGGTACCTGGAGCACAGTGGTGGGTGTAGATTCGGAAGAAGCAGTTGCATCATGGATCAGGGTTTTAGGTGTGACCACCTGGATTTTCTAATTTTGAGGATTGGAGAGAGGGGTAAGAATCAGAGATGATGTGAAGGTTTGGATTTAGCACCTGAAGGTATGAAAGCTCCATCAACTGACATGGAGAAATTCATAGTGGGAAAAGTCATGTTCATGGAGAATATGAAATCTTTTATTTTTTTCCTATTAGGATATAAGATATTCCAGAGACCAGTTCATGACCATCTGGAACTCTGAGGAGTAGTTCAAGATGAAGACTACTTAAAAAAATAGTAAAGAGTATGGAGCAGGGAGGAGTTGTGGATCACCTTTTTATTTTATTTTATTGGAGGTGGAAGAGTAATTTAAAAAAGGTGAGACTGTGGCTGGTGCATATTTACTTCTTAAACACTCACGAGGATTTCTTGTGACCCTCTGTGTGGCCTGGTGTGTTGCATCCAGTTTGGTTGACTTGCTTATGGGCCTGAGTGGGCATCTGTGAGACTCACTGGGCATGGGGTAGAGGGCCATAGGCAGTGGGACTTGAGTACTGAGGGCTGTGAGTGGAGAAGGGACATCAAGTGCAGCAGCAGTAGAGGTGGGCTCTGGATAACTGAGTTGATGTGGTTCTCAATAGGGGAGGTTGAAGGAAAAAGCAATTTGGGAGGGAGGCCTTCATAGCAGAACTGAAGGCTGTGTCTTGGGTGTGGGCAATCAGAGTCAGGTTAGTACGTGATACTGTTTAAATTTGCCATGCATTCTCTGGAACACACATGCTGAGTTATGACTAAGACCAAGGAGATGTCTATGGGAGCTGGGGCTACGGGAGTGCAAGTGTGAGAGAGATGTGGGCGAAGGAGTGATGTGCTTTTGGAGAGGGTGTGTGAATTCTTGGCCACAGATCCCTGATACTGACATAGTGGGAATAAAGGTTGAGTCCATTTCTGGTGATAACTGGATGATACAACATGGGGAATTTTAGGGTAATTCCTGAAAAGACAGGTGTTCTGACCCTAAATGCCAGGTCCAGAATTTAGGTGTCATGTAGGTGCACACCTGCCTGTTGTTGTTGGGCTGATACAGTGATCAGTAGGAATGGGATAGCATACATCAGTGTTACCTGGGCTTGAAAGTCTCTACTGGCTTGGGGAAGGGAGAAGGGTAAGAGAGAAATACACTACAGAGGAGGTGAGTTAGAATGTTGAAAAGGTGGTTAGATAACAACCCCTCCTCTACGTAGCGTATACGTGTTGTCTTTGAAGCTGTGACTCTGGGAATGAAGCTGTAGGAGAGAAGTGTGATACAAAGAATTATGTGGAACAGGTCGTGCAAAGTGTTGGCCTCAGCACCCTAGGATTGGAATCGAAAGAGTGACGAGTGATGTCATATTTTTTGGGGTCTTGGAGGGAGAATGTGTTGCACAACAAGGATATTTTCCCTCAAGACCAGTGTCAATTCACT
Organism: Plecotus auritus; assembly: GCF_963455305.1. Classification (NCBI taxonomy): domain Eukaryota; kingdom Metazoa; phylum Chordata; class Mammalia; order Chiroptera; family Vespertilionidae; genus Plecotus; species Plecotus auritus. Next base: position 2,283,357 of record NC_137785.1, on the reverse strand, counting down.
CACATCTCTCTTTATGGCCAACATTTGTCTGTACCCTATGTTGGTGTCACACATTGCGTTGACCCTAAATGTGAGGGACTGAGGTCAGGTATAATCAATCTGGACATCTGCTTTATTGCTGTGGGAAGACACAGTATGAGTAGGAATATAAGGAGAGAGTGACTCTGTTGGATGCAAGGTCTGCTATCTTCTGTGATGTGGGAATTATAGGGTGAGGATGGATGTGAGTATTGGGGTTTGTTAAGAAAGTAAAAGCCTGGGAGAGAAGCTGATCATAGACTGAACTGTCCCCATTTCGACAGGATATGGACTTTGAGGACGTGGCCATTGGCTTCTCTCAGGAGGAGTGGGGGCTCCTTAATGATGCTCAGAGACTTCTGTACTGCGATGTGATGCTGGAAGTGTTTGCACTTGTCTCATCTGTAGGTAAGAGCTTCACATTGTCCCAGTGTCCTGAGGTGATGTCCTCTCTTCCTTTATTCTCAAAACAGCTTTCTCTCTCCCACAGCCAGACCATGGGCTCTTCCATTTTATCCCATTATCCTGTGAAATGTGCCGTGGCTGAGAGTGCTGAGTGTGTGTGGAGCCCAGAGCAAAGGACTCCATGAATATCCCTCACACCCATAGCCGCAGATAGGACCGGAAGTGTCTGGGGGTCAGGATTTCTGCAAACAGCTTAATGGGCCCAAGCTTGCACTCTCTCTCTCTGGGAGGGTGTCTGTGTCCACATCCATGGCTTCCACTTCGGCACCATTCCTCCAGCTAAAGACTCTTTGTGACTGACTGTGCCAGGTTATGGTCTCTACTTGCATGAACCATGGGCAGTTCTTGAAAGACCTCCTTCCATTGTTTGTAATATTTTGTTCCCTGAATCCTATTGCATGCTGTCTTGCTTTGGGCCAGTGATGCCTACTCACCTCTGTTGTCTGTCAATAAAACTCAGAATATTTATGTTTTATGTTCTTGTACAGTGGAAGGTACAAGGAGAGACCTGTTGTTTTCACAGGTTGAACATACAGCATGATCTAAAGGGTTGCCTGGCTCTCCTGAGTTACAATTTGTGGGAACTATGACATAAGGGTGGTGTTTAGATCATACCGGGAACCTGCTCACGTCCAACAGAGTTTAGGTTGAGGTGCCACTGGCAGCAGCTCATTTCTACCTTTTCATTCCCATGGTTGACCCTTCCCTGACTTATCTTTTAATCTCTGCCTTCCTGGTTTCTGGCTATGTTCACCTTTTTGCCCTTTTTCCATCTCCTGTTCCTCTGAACTGCTCTCTCTGCAGTATTCTCAAATAATGACCTGCATATGTGTTATGAGGTGCACAGACATGCTTCACTAGACCTTGACACAAGCTTCTCATTTCTTGAATTTTACATGTAATAAGATGTTTTCAACCTTCTGCACAGCTGGCCCATGTCACCTGCAGACAAGCCCTGTTGAACACTGTTAGCAGAAGAATGAGCAGACGATCCAGCTTCTGTTCCATGTGGTGCTTGCCATGTTTGGTTCATATTTTGTTTGAGATCTTCCCTGTATGGTGATCTTCAGAGGCCCAGATCTTCACAGCAGCATCTTATCAATCCTTCCTACAGATGTTACCCTCAGAGAGTTGCATGGAACCAATGCGTTATGTGGGACACACTTTTGTAATGACACTTCTCCCTGTCACCACAGTCGATATTCATTTCATCACCATTTTTCTGTTTTCAGGTTGTAGGCATAAAACGGATAATGCGGAAGCGTGTTCTGAGAAGAGTGTATCTGTACAAGTGGAGTCACAGATCAGGGTTTCTAAGACAGCTCCAGCAACCCAGAGGACCCATCTCTGCCTCAGATGTTTCTCAGTGTTAAAAGTTGTTCTGCACCTGACTGAGTCACAAGCAGCGGACTTAGAACTGAAAGCCTTCTTCAGTGACGCATGTGTGAGGGACTTCTGTTTCAGTGCAAACCCTCACCAGCAGCAGAGGGAAGCCAGTGGAGAGAAGCCCTGGAAAGAAGCTGTGGACAGGGCCTCGTTTGTGACCAGGTGCAGCTTCTACTTATCAGGGCTGCCTTCAACTAGGAGGAAGGTTGGGGGAGACTTCCCAGCCATGTCAGAGCTTCTCCAGCACCAGGCCCCTCTCAACACTGAGGAGCCACACAGTCGCAGTGAGATTTCAGAGGAATTTCTCAATAGAAAAAGTGGTCACCAATGGGATGAATGTGAAAAAGCTGCCAGCCACAACCACAACCTTGTTCAACATCAGGATGTCTGCTCTGGAGAAGTGAAATATGAGTGTAATACATGTGGGAAAGTGTTTTCATGTATCTTTAACCTCAAGAGACATAGGAGAGTTCACACTGGAGAAAAGTCCTATCAGTGTACTGACTGTGGGAAGCTGTTCAATCAAAGGTCTTCCCTCACTAAACACCACAGAGTTCACACTGGAGAAAAGCCTTACAAATGCAGTGAATGTGGAAAATCATTTAGGTGCAATTATGACCTCTTTATCCACAAGAGAGTTCACACTGGAGAAAAGCCTTACAAATGTAGTGAATGTGGAAAATCGTTTAGCCGCAGTTCTGTCCTCTTTACCCACCAGAGAGTTCACACTGGAGAAAAGCCATATCAATGTAGTGTTTGTGGGATGTCCTTCAGTCAGTACTCTAACTTTAGTAGACACCGCAAAATTCACACTGGAGAAAAACCTTATGAGTGCAGTGAATGTGGGAAGTCCTTCCATCATAGGTCTTCCCTCACTAAACACAACAAAGTTCACACTGGACAAAAACCATATAAGTGTAGTGAATGCGGTAAATCTTTTAAGGAAACTACACACCTCTTTATGCACAAGAGAGTTCACACTGGAGAAAAGCCGCATCAATGTAGTGATTGTGGAAAGTGCTTCAGTCATAGCACTAGCCTCATTCAACACCTCAGAGTTCACACTGGTGAAAAACCTTATGAGTGTACTGATTGTGGGAAGTGCTTCAGTCAAAGCTCTAGCCTCATTCAACACCTCAGAGTTCACAGTGGTGAAAAACCTTATGAGTGTAGTGATTGTGGGAAGTGCTTCAGTCAAAGATCTAACCTCGTTCAACACCTCAGAGTTCACACTGGTGAAAGACCGTAGAGTGTAGTGATTGTCCGAAGTCATTTGAGCAAATCTCCACTCTCACAGAGCACCAGAGTTTACATTGGAGAAGAGCTTTAAATGTGCAGGGAATGTTTTACTTTCTCACTCAGAAGAACAACTCCAGAGTAGAAGCTTTTACCCCCATTTACCTGAATGCAAACCCCTTTATCAGAACATACACTCTGCTAGATGCCTCCTAAGTTTCAGGTATAAGTGACACTTTCAGGAACTGCATCGCACTTGCTAACCTACTCAGGCCTGCAACCTGATTGTTGTCACTGGAAGTATTTGTGTGGAAGCTCTTTCACCCCTACCACCTGGCTCACCTGAAGAGTGTGCATCACTCACAAGCCCTGCATGCTCTGGGGTTGTGCTTGAGAAGATTATGAATATTCCGAACTCCTGGGTGAATCTTCATTCCTTTATTTCTGACCAGAGAATTGACCCAGGTTTCATCCAGAGCACCCATCCTCGGCTTAGTGCTACCTCTTTCAGGGACATTGTGGATCTCACATTATGCTGTGATGGAGTGTTTCAGGTTCCAATTCATCAGCCTGCAAACCTCTTGCTGTCCTCTGCTTTGGTTTATGATCTTTATGTAAAGGTGTTTTTTCTTTTGTACTTTAATTTTGTTGGTTCTATTCTCTCCCTGGGATGATTGAAAGGAAAGTTGTGATCTGTCTGCATGGACAGGTGAACAGATATGGTGGGGTCCCAAACTTTCTGTGCTTTGGAAGGCACAGCTTGTTGGCAGAAAATCACTCTTTGTTCATTATTGGCTGATTTTGTATTGCCGACCAAGGCATTGAGACAAAGTGTGCATGACTTTGTGGTTCTAATGTGCTGTCTGGTGCCTCTTATATTGTAGAGGTCAGTGGTCGCCCTGAACAGGTGGCCTTTATTGTGCTCCTGTGAACAATATGAATTATATTCTCTGTTCACAGTATGAATTACATATGTGTCAGCAATGTTTAGGGGAACGACTCTCCACGTGCTCCAAAGAGGCCATTCGTCATGATGTATGAGATTTCATAGGCTGGTGTCATTTGTTGTAAGCCTGAGGTGGAATTAGTATTGGGACAGAAACACTGTTTTCATAGTCATGGCAGACACTGCAGTTTAGATGAAAAGTGCCTCTTCTGGACATACGTCCACATTATTTCAGGGCCAGTGGCTCGTATGATCTTTGAATACATTCTGAGGATCTCCATCACTATTTCCTATAGCTGGAATCGATGGCATACAAAATAATGTCCTTTTTTTTTTTTTTTTTTGGATTCCCCCAGCCCCTCTAGGTTGTTCACCTCAAGGTTGTTGCTCAACAGACAAGAAATCAAAGCTAGAGGAGGGATAATGCTATAATCAGTCCCAGGATGTGTCTTTTGGAACTAGTCTGCATTCCTGTTGGTTCCAATGGCAATAGTCTTTATTGCTTGTCAATATTTGCTGCCACTGAGGCAAGGCTGGTCCCCCAGGAAATGAGAAGTGACGTGCAATCAAGTGCACCTTTCTCATGTGTGCTATTTGGTGAGCCCTGACCTAGAGATAAAGCTGTGAAACTGTCACATGTGACATACACCACCTGTAACTCATACACAGGGTGGGGCAACAATAGGCTCACAGTTGTAAGTTCAGAAAACACAGATATTATTGTTTTAAAAAATATTTTAGAAAATACCTTTATTGTTTTTTGGAGGGAGAGAGATGAAGAGATGGTAAGAGAGAGATAAACATAGATCTGCTGCCTCCTGCACGCCCACTGTTGGGGTTCCATTTGGGGATGTGCACTGACCTGGAATCAAACCAGAGACCTGTCAGTGAATGGGATGACACCCAAGCAGCTGAGGACACTGGCCGGGGCCGCGTTTCTTCCTGTTTATTGTTACTAATTATTGTATTCCATACCAACAACTCTAAACCTACTTTTTTCCACATCCTATATTTTCCTAATACCCTGTTATAATCTCTCTCTGCCTTTCCCGGCCCTCCATGCAGTCATGGATTTTCCTTTTTTACAACAGAGTAGTTCATGTTGGTCATAATTTTACAGGCACTACTTGGTGTGTACTCTGTAACAAATACTGGTTTCCTCCATGTGCACAGTCAATTTGAGATTCAACACAAATGCTCATGTGAAAAGATAATTTACTTATTTCTGAGAAGACATTCGGTGAATAATCTCTTTATTGCTCTGTATTTGTGTTTTGTTATTTTTAGGTTTTGGGGTATTATAAATAAATCTGGGAATATTTGCATTCAGTTCTCTATATAGACATATGTTTTCTTATCACACTGTTGTGTAGGTGAACGTTTTATATTTAAGATATGCAGAACTGTGAACCAAAATGGTCATTCCCTTTGCCTTCCCCTTAACCAACAGTAAATAAAAATCTCTATTTTCCTGCTACCCTGCAAGGACACGCAGTGGTTAACCTTTTCAAATGGGTATCCTGGAAATGCATATAATGTTAACTTGCTTTCATTTTAATTCCATCTACGTAAGAATTTTTCATGGTGAACATTTTTTCATACATTTATTTGCACAGTATTTATCTGTTTTGTTGAAATGTCTGCTGAGAGACCTAACCATTTTGGCTCAGTGGATAGAGCTTTGGCCTGCGGACTGAAGGGTCCCGGGTTCGATTTCAGTCAAGGGCATGTACCTTGGTTGGGGGCATGTCCCCAGTAGGGGGTGTGCAGGAGGGAGTTGATCAATGTTTCTCTCTCATCGATGTCTCTAACTCTGTCCCTCTCCCTTCCTCTCTGAAAAAAATCAATAATATATATATTTTTAAAAAATATCTGCAGAGAATCTTTTTCAAGTTGTCTAAATAAATTTATTATTTTAACAAAGGAGGACTGTGCAGCTTCTAAGACATCTGCCTGAATTTCCCTCATTCCTCAGTGACTCCAGTGACTCCTTTGCCATATGGAGCCAAAGTTTTTGAATCCTGAAGGAAAATTGTTTTACTCAGTTTTTTAAATTATTTATTTTAATTTTTTTATTGATTAAGGTATTACATATGTTTTACTCAGTTTTAATGCTATGTACAACTGAAGCCAATTTTATACCATATATTTATACATTTAAGCTGCATTGCTAACATTCAGAGCCACTCTTATTTAAATCGAAGTATTTATTAAAACATTACAAGAAGTCTAGCCCTAACTGGTTTGGCTGAGTGTATAGCCGATAGAGCGTCGGTTTGCGGACTGAAGGGTCCCAGGTTCGATTCCAGTCAAGAGCATGTACCTTGGTTGCGGGCACATCCCCAGTGGGGGGTGTGTAGGAAGCAGTGATAGATGTTTCTCATCGATGTTTCTGGCTCTCTATCCCTCTCCTTTCCTCTCTATAAAAAATCAAAATATATTTTAAAAAAAAGTCTAGGTTTGTAGTATTTTTCTTTTTTTTTTTGTAGTATTTTTCAATTTTCCTGGCATACAACCTCTCATCATAGTCTGTTTTAAACTGCCAAAGTGATTGCATTGAATATGCACCTGATAAGACATTTCAGTAGCACATGATTGTATTTTATTTCCAACATCTTGATACAGTTGCAACAAATGTGCTCCAGAACTTTCATAATAACACAGTAAAATTATTGGGAAGCGTAAAATTTTAAACCTTTTTTAAAGTTTGATTTAAGTACAATTGATTTAAGTCATACATTCAAAAAATATTTTTAGTTGATTTCAGGGAGGAAGGGAGAGGAACAGAGAGATAGAAACACCAGTGATGACAGAGAATCACTGACAGGCTGCTTCCCGTACCTCCTCTCTCCCTGGGAATGGAGTCTGCAACCCATGTATGTTCCCCGACCATGAATAGAACCATGACTGGTTCATAGGTCGATGCTCAACCACTGCGCCACAGCAGCTGGGCTATCGTATTAAAATTTTTTTCAATGTATTTTTTTGTCATTGATATTATTACAGATGTCTCCCATTTCCCCCTGTAAATACACTGAGTGGCCAGATGATGATGATCTCTGAACGCATAATAATCTGGCCACTCTGTGTCTATCCTATAGAATAAAAGGCTAATATGCAAATTGTCCCCTCGACCAGGAATTCGACCAGCAGGCAGGCCGGCCAACCGCCCATGTCCCCTCCCCCTGGCCAGGCTGGCCGGACCCCACCCATGCACGATTTCATGCACCGGGCCTCTAATATATAAATACTGAGTGGCCAGAGTATTATGCGTTCAGAGATCATAAAAATCTGGCAACTCAGTGTATAATCTTTGGTGGATCTGTCCGTGTGGACCAGGTAAGCAGACCTCCAGCCCCATCTCCTCCTCCAGCACCACTTGTGGGGCCTCAACACAAATATTCTCCTAGTCCTAAAACATTGGCTGCAATGAGCCCTATTCTGGGGTGGGAAAAACTACATTACCCAGAAAGCACTGCGCGATAGAGGGGTTGGGCGCATTTTGGTGCCTGCATATCCGGTTAGGGCGGGACTTCCTGCGTCCTCCTGCCAGCGTACATTTTCCCCTCTTTTGTTGGGTAATACACTCACCAGCGTCAGCGCTGTGGGGTCCCCGTGCCTCCCCGCCTCCTCTCCGCTGACAGAGTTCACTCGGCGTCACCCCATCGGCCCTCCAGCCTCGGGGCCGGCGCCGCTCAGGCCCCGCAGCCCAGGTCGCAGCGCCCAGAGCGGTGAGTGCCCGTGGGGGACGCAGGGGGTGAGGGGAGGAGGGCGACGGGCTGCGATGCCCCGGGGAAGGCCGTGGGGGGCTGAGCCGGGAGGTGGGGGGCCCAGGCCTGTTTGTGTCTAAAGGCGACAGCGAGGAGGAGAGGCGGTTCCGGGAGGAGCGTCCCTTCCTCCTCAGGGGACGGGGCTGTGGGCGGTGGGAACCACAGAGGGACCTTGAGCCCCGAGGGGTGCGGGCGTCACCGGCCCCGGTGCTGGGCCAGGGCCCTGAGCAGCCTGAGCCCCTGGGTCCTGGCGGTGGGTGCCAGGCCCTCCACAGGCCTTCCGTCCCCACAGGATCCTGCAGGTGCAGAGCCGCTGAGGGGCTGGGCTGTGGGGCTGATGTCAGAGCCTCACACTATCGTGGCCTCTGAGATAGTGGGGTCCTGGGGCTGTCCAGCCTCTCTTCTTGGGGGACCTTGGACCTGGGGACCTTGAAGGGACACCAAGCCCAGAATGCTAAGCCCAGGTCAAGGGTCAGATGAGTGGTACCTGATTTTGGCATCCAGTGGAATTGTGGGTGATAGGTCCTTTCATGCATGGGTTCCAGAATGTACAAAGGGTTCAAGTGAAGACTAAGCTGATTGAGGGACGAGCAGGTGTCCATGTTTTAAAAAATAGGAGCTGGAAACAGTGGGACAGGAATCAAGTCCAGAGGAGCTTTGTGACAACTTGGGTTTCTGTTCTGCTGGGGATGGGATCACTGGGGTCATTGGAGCAGTAGAGCAGGTGATGTGTCCCAGGTCTCATTAGACTCCTGTGACTGCAGCATGATGCACAATATGGGTGTGAGGACGGTGGTAGGAAGACTAGGACGGAAGCTGCTGTGATGGTCTTGGTGAGTGTGACGGTACCTGAGCACAGTGGTGGTTGTGAATGTGGAAGAAGCAGTTGCATTATGGATCAGTGATTTAGGTGTGGCCACCGGGATTTTCTAATTTTGAGGATTGGAGACAGAGGTAAGAATCAGAGATGATGTGAAGGTTTGGATTTAGCACCTGCAGGTATGAAAGCTCCATCAACTGACATGGAGAAATTCATAGTGCGAACAGTCATGTCCATGAGGAATATAACATCTTTTATTTTTCCTATTAGGGTATGAGATATTTCAGAGACCAGTGCATGACCATCTGGAACTCTGAGGAGTAGTTCAAGATGAAGACTACTTAAAAAAATAGTAAAGAGTATGGACCAGGGAGGAGTTGTGGATCACCTTTTTATTTTATTTTATTGGAGGTAGAAGAATAATTTAAAAAAGGTGGGACTGTGGCTGGTGCATATTTACCTCTTAAACATTCACCAGGATTTCTTGTGAACCTCTGTGTGGCCTGGTGTGTTGCATCCAGTTTGGTTGATTTGCTTATGGGCCTGAGTGGGCATCTGTGAGACTCACTGGGTATGGGGTAGAGGGCCATAGGCAGTGGGACTTGAGTACTGAGGGCTGTGAGTGGAGAAGGGACATCAAGTGCAGCAGCAGTAGAGGTGGGCTCTGGATAACTGAGATCTGATGTGGTTCTCAATAGGTGAGGTGGAAGGAAAAAAGAAGTTAGGATGGAGGCCTTCATAGCAGAACTGAAGGCTGTGTCTTGGGTGTGGGCACTTAGAGTCATGTTACTACATGATACTGTTTGAACTTGCCATGCATTCTCTGGAACATACTTGCTGAGTTATGACTAAGACCAAGGAGATGCCTATGGGAGCTGAGTCTACGGGAGTGCAGGTGTGAGGGAGGTGTGGGAGAAGGAGTGATGTGCTCTTAGAGAGGGAGTGTGAATTCATGACCACAGATCCCTGATGTTAACATAGAGGGAATGAAGGTTGAGTCCATTTCTGGCGATGAATGGATGATACAACATGGGGAATTTTCAGGTAATTCCTGTAAAAACGGGTGTGTGGTGCTACACACCAGGTCCAGAATTTAGGTGTCATATAGGTGCACACCTGCCTGTTGTTGTTGGGCTGATACTGTGACCAATCTGAATGGGATAGCATACATCAGTGTCACCTGGGCTTGAAAATCTCTACTGGCTGGGGAGGGGAGAAGGGTAAGAGAGAAATACATTACAGAGGAGGTGAGTTAGAATGTTGAAAAGAAGGTGATTAGAAATCATCCACTCCTCTACATGTTGTATATGTGTTGTCTTTGAAATTGTGACTCTGGGAATGAAGCTGTATGAGAGAAGTGATACAAAGAATTATTTGTGCCCTGGCCAGTTTGGCTTAGTGGATAGAGCATCTGCCTACGGACTGAAGGATCCGGGGTTCGATTCCGGTCAAGGGCATGTACCTTGGTTAGGGCACATCTCCTGTAGGGGATGTGCAGGAGGAAGCTGATTGGTGTTTCTCTCTCATCGACGTTTCTAACTCTCTCTCCCTCTCCCTTCCTCTCTGTAAAAAGTCAATAAAAGATATTAAAAATAAAAAAGAATTATTTGTAACAGGTAGCACAAAGTGTTGGCCTCAGCATCCTAGATTGAAATCGAAAGGTTGATGAGTGATGCCACGCTTTTGGGGTCTTGGAGGGAGAATGCGTTGGACAACAAGAATATTGCCCCAGCCCTAACTGGTTTTGCTCAGTGGATAGAGCGTCGGCCTGAGGACTGAAGGGTCCCAGGTTCGATTCCGGTCAAGGGCATGTACCTTGGTTGCGGGCACATCCCCAGTGGGGGGTGTGCAGGAGGCAGCTGATGGATGTTTCTCTCTCATAGATGTTTCTAACTCTATCCTTCTCCCTTCCACTCTGTAAAAAATCAGTAAAATATATTAAAAAAAAATAATATTGCCCATAAGACCAGTGTCAATTCGCTCACTTCTGTCTTCATGGCCAACATTTATCGGTCCCCTATGTTGGTGACACCCATTGCGTTGACCCTAAATGTGAGGCCCTGAGGTCAGGTATAATCAATCTGAGCATCTGCCTTTATTGCTGTGCGAAGACAGAGTACCAGTAGGAATATAAGGGGAGAGAGACTCTGGTGGATGCAAGGTCTGCTATCTTCTGTGATGGGGGAGTGGAGGGAGCAGATGGATATGGAGAGTGGGAAGTATCACAAAATTAAAGCCTAGGAGAGAAGCTGATCATTGATTGAACTTCTCCCTTACGACAGGATATGGACTTTGAGGACGTGGCCATCGCCTTCTCCCAGGAGGAGTGGGGGCTCCTTGATGAGGCTCAGAGAATTCTGTACTGCGATGTGATGCTGGAAGTGTTTGCACTTGTATCTTCTGTAGGTAAGATTTTCACATTGTCCCAGTGTCGTGAGGTGATGTCCTTTCTTCCTTTATTCTCAAAACGTAGCTTTCTCTCTCCCACAGCCAGACCATGGGTTCTGCTAATTTCCGCCCCTGTCTTGTCACATGTGCTGTGGCTGCCCGTGCTGAGCTGTGTGCAGAGCCCTGACCAATGGACTCCAGGAACATCCCTGACACCCATTGTCTCAAAAAGTGCAGAAAGTGTCTGGGAATCGGGAGTCTTACAGGCAGCTTAATGGGTCCCATCCTCCCCTTCCTCTCCCTGAGAGGGTGACAATACCCACATTTATTCCCTTCTTCCCTCTTCCTGTAGGAAAAGGTGCTTTAAGACAGCCTGTGCTAGGTTATGTTCTTCATTTACATGAATCTTGGGCTATTCTTGTAAGACCTTCTTCAATTGTTTGTAATATTACCTTTGCCTAGTACTGTTGCGGGCCAAATTGCTCTGAGCCACAGTTGGCTGCTCTCCTCTGTTGTCGTTCATTAATACTTTAGATTTTTAGGATTTGTGCATCGGTAGAGTAGAAGATTCAGGGAAAACCTGGTTTCCTCATAGGGTGAACATGCAAGATGGTCTCAGAGGAGGTCTGGCCATTGTGAGTGACATCTCGGGGGAAGGAATGACATAATGGTGGTGGTCAGATGGTACAAGGAACCAGCTAATTTTCAACAATGTTTCCGGGCAGGTGCCACTGGCTACACCCCATTTCTACCTTCTCTTTCCCATAGTTGACATGTTGCTGACTTGCATTTCATCTGTGACTTCCTGGCGTTTGGCTACCTTCACCTTTGTCACCTTTTTGCATCACCTGTCCCTCTGCACTGCTCCCTCTGCAGTATTCTCCTACATGGACCTGCACATGTGTTATGAGGTGCACATACATGCTTAAGTAGTTCTCGAACCCCTGCTACTCGTTTATTGAATTTCACTTGGAAGAAGACATAACCAGCCTTCTGCACAGCTTGCCCCTGTCAGCAGCAGACCTGCCCTGCTGAGCACTCTTAGCAGAAGACTGAGCAGGAGATGCATCTTCTCTTCCACGTGGTCCTTGCCATGTGTGTGTCATGTTTCTGGTGAGGTCTTCTCTCTTTTTTGACCTTCAGAGGTTCAGACCTTTACAGAATCTTCTTATATCCTTCCTGCACATCTCTTATTTTCAGACAATTGCATAGAACCCATGTATTATGTGCAAAACACATTAACAATGGGACTTCCCCTGTCAACACAGTCAACATTCATTCCCTCCTCATTTCTCTCTTTTCAGGTTGTTGGCATAGAACGGATGGTGAGGACGTCTGTCCTGAGAAGACCATATCTGTACAAGGAGAGTCACAGGTCAGGGCTTCTGCGACAGCTCCAGCAACCCAGAGGACCCATCTGTGTAAGCGGTGTGTCTCAGTGTTCAAAGATGTTCTGCACCTGACTGAGTCACAAGCAGCAGACTTTGAGCAGAAAGCCTTCTTCAGTGACGCATGTGTGAGAGACTTCTGTTTCAATGCAAACCCTCACCAGCAACAGAGGGATTCCGGTAGAGAGAAGGTCTGGAAAGAAACTGTGGACAGGGCCTCGTTTGTGACTGGGTGCAGCTTCTACTTAACAGGGCTGCCTTCAAGAAGTAGGGAGGTTGGGAAAGTCTTCCCAGCCATCTCAGACCTTTTCCAGCACCAGGTCCCTCTCAACACTGAGGAGTCACACAGGGGCAGTGAGATTTCGCAGGAATATCTTAGTGGAAAAAGTCTTCACCAGACTTGGAACTGTGAAAAATTAGGCAACCACAACCAGAAAGTTGTTCAGCATCAGGGTGCCTGCTCTGGAGAAGTGAAATATGAGTGTGACAACTGTGGGAAAGTTTTTAAACGAATATTTCACCTCATTCGACATGGAAGAATTCACACTAGAGAAAAGCCCTATGAGTGTACTGATTGTGGAAAGTCCTTTGGACAAAGGTCCGACCTCATTTTACATCTCAGGGTTCACACTGGAGAAAAACCATATGAGTGTAGTGATTGCGGAAAGTCCTTCAGGCAAAGCTCTCAGCTCACTGAACACCAACGTATTCACACTGGAGAAAAACCATATGCGTGTACTGATTGTGGGAAATGTTTTAGGAGAAATAGTAAGCTCCTTAACCACAAGAGAGTTCACACTGGAGAAAAACCCTATGAGTGTACTGATTGTGGGAAATCTTTTAGGAGCAATAATACGCTCCTTAACCACAAGAGAGTTCACACTGGAGAAAAACCCTATGAGTGCACTAATTGTGGGAAGTCTTTCAGGAGAAGCAGTGACCTCTCTGAACACAAGAGAATTCACACTGGTGAAAAACCTTTTGAATGTAGCGATTGTGGGAAGTTCTTTAGACGAAAGTCTACCCTCACTCGACACTACAGAGTTCATACTGGAGAAAAGCCGTATGAGTGTACTGATTGTGGAAAGTCCTTTAGACATAGACCTACACTCATGGACCACCACAGAACTCACACTAGAGAAAAGCCCTATGAGTGTACTGATGGTTGGACGTCCTTTGGACCAAGGTCCGACCTCATTTCACACCACACAGTTCACCCTGGAGAAAACTCAATATGAGTGTAGTGATTGTGGAAAGTCCTTCAGGCAAAGCTCTGAGCTCTGTACACAAGAGAATTCACACTGGTGAAAAACCTTTTGAATGCAGTGATTGTGGGATGTTCTTTTAGACTAAAGGAGACCCTAATTCAACACCACATAGTTCATACTGGAGAAAAGCCGTATGAGTGTAGTGATTGTGCGAAGTTCTTTAGACGAAAGGCTAACCTTATTCAACACCACAGAGTTCATACCAGACAAAAGCTGTAGGAGTGTAGTGATTGTGGAAAGTCCTTTAGACAAAGACCTTCGCTCATGGACCACCATAGAGGTCACACTTGGAGAAAGACCTCATGAGTGCAGTGAATGTGGGAAATGTTTTAGCAGCAAACCTAGCCTTGTTAGACATCTGAGAGTTCACATTGGAGAAAAGCCTTAACTGTGCAGGGGATGGTTTATCTTTCTCACTCTGCAACCCTGAAGGAGACTTAAATCCATTTACCTGAATATAAACCCCTCTTATCTGAACATGCTCTGTGGGAAATTCCTCATAACTTTGAGGTACAAGTGAGGCTTGAAGGAGCTGTATTGCACTTGCTAACTTCTGAGGACTCCTACCTCATTGATGTCACTGCGAGTATTTGTGGCTGAAATGACCTCCTCTACCACTTGGCTCACCTGAACAGTGTGCACCAGTCACCACCCCAGTGTGCCACGGAAAAGGAATTCTGTGTTCTTTCTTGTGCTTGAGAAATTTATGAATTCTTTGAGCTCTTGAGTAGAGAATTGACCTGACCCAGGCTTCATCCAGAGTCCCCATCCTCAGCTAAGAGGTGCTACCTCTTTCAGAGACATTGTGGGTCTCACTTTATGCTGTGATGAAGTGTTTCAGATTCCAGTTCACCAGCCTGCAAACCTCTTGCTGTCCTCTGCTCTGGTTTATGATCTTTATGTAAGGGTTTGTTTTTTTTTTCTTTTCTACCTTTAATTTTGTTGGTTCTTTTAATTCCCTCGGATGATTGAAAGGAAAGGAGTGCTCTGTCAGCATGGAGAGGTGAACAGATATGGTGGGGGGGTCCCAAACCTTTTGTGCTTTGGAAAGCACAGTATGATTTCAGAACAGCACTCTTTGTCCAGTGTTGGCTTATTTTGTGTTGCTGACCAAGTCCCTGAGAAAATATGCATGACTTTGTGGTTCTAATTTGCAGCCTGGTGCCTCTATTATTGGTGATGTCATGGTCACCCAGAAAAGGAGGCCTTTGTAGTGCTTTTGCGAACAATATGAATTATATTCTCTGTTCTCAGCATTTATTACATAATTCTCAGCACTGTTTTGGGGGATTCCTACCCACATACTGTAAGGGAGCCATGTGCCATAGTGTATAAAATTTCATAGGCTGGTGTCATTTGTTGTAAGACACGGAGGGTTAGATTGAACCACAATTAGGATGGAAACACTGTGTTCATAGTGAATAAGACGAGTAAATTAGATGAAAAGTTCTCCTTCACCTTATCCACAAATGGTCAGTGGGCTGTGGCTTGTGTGATCTTTGTGTATAAACATTCTCAGGACCTCCATCACTGTTTCCTGTGGCTGAAATAATTGGCAGGAAAAATAATGTAATGGCTGTTTGGATTCCCCTTGCCCATCTAGGGTGTTCACCTCAGGGTTTGCTCAGCAGGATAAGCCTATAATCAGTCCCAGGATGTGTGTTTTGTGATTCCTGTTGATTCCAATGGCCATAGTCTTCACTGCTTGACAACATGTGCTGCCACTGAGGCAAGTCCAGTCCTCTCAGGAAATTAGGTAGAGCCCATATAGGGTTGACATTTTAATTTTCTAACAAGACAGGAATATCTAGGTCTTTATTTGAAAGTATTTTAAGGCTTTATTTAGTTTTTTTAAATAACTGAAATGTAACAAAATATACTTTTCTCATGTGTACTACTTTGTGAGCTTGGACATAGGGATCAAGATGTAAACCCATCACTTGTGAAGTAAACTTACCTCTCACCCACATACAGGTTAGGGCAGTGGTCCGCAAACTCATTAGTCAACAGAGCCATAAACCGCGGCTCGCCGCAGTTTGCCGACCACTAGGTTAGGGCCATATAAGTATCTTATATATCTTTAAAATAACTTACTGACTTTTTAGAAAGAGAGGGGGGGCGACAGAGAATGAGAAATGGCGATATGGAAAAGATGCAGCTAACTGCTGCCTCCTGCACGCCACCCACAGGGCATCCAGGCAGGAATGGAACCTGTGACTTTACAGGGCAAGGGATGGTGCCCAACCAACTGAGGCACACTGGCCGGGGAGAATCTTCCTGTGATATTTATTAATTATTGTATTAATTTCCATATCAACAACTCTATACCTACTTGTGCCCTGTGCTGTATGTTCTTACTGCCCTTTTATAATCTTTCTGCCTTTCTTGGCCCTCCATGCAGTCATGGATTTTTCTCCCTTTACAATAGAATAGTTCATACTGTTCATAATTTTATAAGCACTAGATTGTGTGTAGTCTTTAACAAATACTGGCTTCCTCCATGTTACACATTTATTTTGTGATTCAACACTAATGTTCATGTGGATAGTTAAAGTTTTTTTTATTGCCGAGTAGTACTGTGTTCTATGGATACCACTTTATCTATTGATCTATCTATGGTTTTGGTTATTTCCAGGTTTGGGGTATTATAAATAGATCTGCTGAGAATATTTCCTTCAGTTCTCTATATAAATGTACATTTTACTTCTCAAACTGTTTCCATGTAGGTGAACCTTTTACATTTAAGATATGTGGAACTGACCCAGAAGGGTCATTCTCTTTGCCTTCCCACTAACCCACAGTATATAAAAATTCTAGTTTTTCTGCTACCCTGCCAGCACATGCAGTGGTTAACCTTTTCAAATAGTAGCCCTGGAAATGAATAGAGGGTTAACTTTCTTTGGTTTTAATTCCATTTAGCTAAGAAATGTTTATGGTGAGTGTTTTCTCATGCATTTGTTTACACTGTCTTTATCTCTTTCATTAAAATGTCAGCTCAGAATCTTTTCAAGTTGTTTAAATAAATTCATTATTTTCAGCCAAAGGGGTCCTGTGTAGCATCTAACATGTATGTTTGAATTTCACTCATTCCTCAATGACTCCATGAATTCTTTTCCATATGGAACCATAAGTTTAGAATACTGGAAGCAAAATTGTTTTCCACAAATTAATTAATTTATTCATTCATTTATTTATTTTGTAAAGAGCAAGGTTTTATTCACTTCAACAGGCAAGCAAAAACTACAGCAGAGACATAATTTGTGTCTGCACTGGTGATATTCATTTTGGTCCAATGAGAAATCACAGTAATGCATTAACAGGGATTTGAGCCCAGAACTTACATCCAGATGGGGCCACTCCTCGGTCCCCTTCAGCACCTTCCCGGGGTGCGCACAGTCTGAGCCCCGTTGTGGTGCCTGCCTCACGAATGGCATCACTTCTGCAGCACCTGCACCCGCGGCCTCCTGCACTGGCTGTGAGGTGCGGGGCCGCGGGGGCTCATGCCCAGAGCTGCTTCAGCAGGAGGGTCCTGAGCAGATGCTGCCTCATCTGCAGTCTCTGGTCCCCCCGAGAGACGTGGGGAGCAGTCTCTAGTAGGGTTGAGCCGGGGGGCTCCAGACTCTTCTTGCCCATGAAGTGACCAGTGGCCCGGAGGTTGCCCCGTGGGTGCAGGCGGATTTTGCCAGCCTGTCCGTGGGGCTCCCGGAGACCTCAGATGAGTGAGGTTGCACTGTAAGTGAGCAGAGCGCAGAGCAGGACAAGGCCAAGCCACCAAGCGTCCCCCGCCCGCAGGGCCAGCACTGTGGCCTGGCCGCACCACAGAGCTGCAAGCTTTCCCAGCAGCTCCCTATTTATTTATTTAAAATCTGTTCTCATTGCTTTTGGAGGGAGGAAGGAAGATTGATGGAGAGAGAGAAACATCGAAGAGCAAGAGGAACATCACTGATTGGCTGCCTTCTGCACAACCCACACTGTAGGTCGAACTTGCAACCCAGGCATGTGCCCTGAGCAGGATTCCAATCAACAACCTCTCGGCTCCTGGTTTGATGCTCAATGGCTGAGCCACACGGGCTGGGCATGTTTTTCACAAATTTAATCCTAAAGGCCATGAAATCCCACTTGTAAGTCACACTTTTAAGTTAATCTGCATTGCTAACATTCTTCTCTGTTCTACTCTTAAGTTTAAGCATTCATTAATACAATAAGGGAAGTCCAGGTATTTGTCAATTTCCCTGGTGTAAATACTCTCATCATTGTCAGCTTCAAAGTGCCACATTGATGGCACTGAACACGGGCAGGATAAAATAATTCAGTAGCACATCCTGATGTTTTATTTCCAGCATCCTGACAGAGTAGGAAAAAATATACTCAAGAACATTCATAATAGGGAGAAACCAAGATGGCGGCATAGGTAAACACCTAAACTGCTGCCTCGCACAACAATATCAAAACTACAACTAAAAGACAAAACGGACACCATCCAGAACCACAGGAAAGCTGGCTGAGTGGAAATTCTGCAACTAGAAGGAAAGAGGAAAGCACATTGAGACTCAGAGGAGCTACAAAAGGCTGAGGTACGGAGGCTCGCACGCGGAGAGGGCGGGCGGCTGTGTGCACGGGTGGCTGAGTGCTTGGCTGGCTTTCTAAAGTGGGAGGGAGAAGGAAACTCCCAACTGCACTGAATTCCAGTCCCGGGCGAGATGCTGGGAAACCAGACTCATTCAGGGGGAATCTGGACTGTCAGGAAAAAGAAAGCACACTGAGACTCAGGAGCTGCGGAAGGCAGAGGTCCGGAGGCATGTGTGCGCAGAGAGGACTGACTGCTGAATGCACAGGAGGCTGAGTGCGCAGCTGGCTTTCTAAAGCGGGAGGGAGATGGAAACTCCTGACTGCACTGAACTCCAGTTCTGGGCAAGTTTCTGGGAACCCCAACTCATTTGGGGAGAAATTGGACTGTCTGGCAGCGGGCGAAACTCGAGGGCGGCTTTCTCTCAGAGGTGCTTGCAGCGTTTACCGAGGGACACTAAGACCCACCGGCCTCATAAGACAGCGCTGACGGGAAACAAGGCTGTCTGCTCCGCCCTGAAATTCCGCCTCATCCAAGCTGAGCACAGAGGATTTTGCAATTTTGCAAGTCTTGTCTCATAAGGGTGTCTCCAGCACAGAAGTTCTCCCAGTGTAGACATAGCTGATCCTCACCGCCAATTGGCCTGGAGGTCAATTCCTCCCAGTGATACCAACAACAGTCAAGACTTAACTACAACAAGGCTGTACACACAGTCCACAAAGGGGTGCACCAAAAGTGTCCACCTCAGGTAACTGGGGAGGCTGAGCCACTGGGCCCTATAGGTCACCTAGCACACAAAGCTACTCTACCAACTCAGGGAAGCAGCGAAAATGGGGAGACAAAGAAACAGATCACGAATGAAAGAAATGGAGGAAAAGAAATGACTGGATATAGAGTTCTAAACCACGGTTATAAGGTTTTTCAAGAATTTCCTAGAAAAGGCTGATAAATTTAACGAGACTCTTGAGAATATGAAAAAGGACCAACTAGAAATTAAACATACACTGACTGAAATAAAAAATATTATACAGAGCCAAAACCGGTTTGGCTCAGTGGATAGAGCGTCAGCCTGCAGACTGAAAGGTCCCAGGTTTGATTCCGGTCAAGGGCATGTACCTTGGTTGCGGGCACATCCCCAGTAGGGGGTGTGCAAGAGGCAGCTGATCGATGTTTCTCTCTCATCGATGTTTCTGACTCTCTATCCCTCTCCCTTCCTCTCTGTAAAAAATCAATAAAATATATTTAAAAAAAATATTATACAGAGACCTAACAGTAGACTAGAGGACAGCAAGAATCAAGTCAAAGTGTTGAAATACAAAGAAGCAAAAAACCCACAGTGGGAAAAGCAAAAAGAAAAAAGAATCCAAAAACTTGAAGATAGTATAAGGAGCCTCTGGGACAACCTCAAGTGTATCAACATCCGAATTATGGGGTTGCCAGAAGAAGAGAGAGAGCAAGATTCTGAAAACCTATTTGAAGAAATAATGACAGAAAACTTCCCCCACCTGGTGAAAGAAAGAGACTTACAAGGAATCCAAAGAGGACCACACCAAGACACATCATAATTAAAATGCCAAGAGGAAAAGACAGAGAATATTAAAAGCAGCAAGAGAAAAACAGTTAGTTACCTACAAGGGAGCACCCATACGACTGTCAGCTGATTTCTCAACAGAAACTATGCAGGCCAGACAGGAGTGGCAAGAAATATTCAAAGTGATGAATAGCAAGAACCTACAACCAAGATTACTCTACCCAGCAAAGCTATCATTCAGAATGGAAGGTCAGATAAAGAGCTTCACAGATAAGTAAAAGCTAAAGGAGTTCATCACCACCAAACAAGTATTATATGAAATGCTGAAAGGTATTCTTTAAGAAGAGGAAGAACAAGAAAAAGGTAAAGATAAAAAATTATGAACAATCATGTCTATCAACAAGTGAATCTAAAAATCAAGTGAATTAAAAATCTGATGAACAGAATAAACTGGTGAATATAATAGAATCACGGGCATAGAAAGGGAGTGGACTGACAATTCTCCGGGGGAAAGGGGTGTGGGAGGTGCGGGCAGAGACTGGAAAAAAGTGTACACCTATGGATGAGGACAGTGGGGGAGGGAGGTAAGGGCAGAGGGTGGGGTGGGACCGGATGGAGCAGAGCTATGAGGGGGAAAAAAGAGGAACAACTGTAATAATCTGAACAATAAAGATTTATTAAATTAAAAAAAAACTATTGAGTGGGCAAACTTCCAAAAAAACACACAAAACATTCATAATAAACTAGTAAAACAATTGGGAAGGGGCACGTTTTAAACCATCCGTGGGTAAACTACGGCCCGCGGGCCGGATCTAGCCCGTTCCTCTGTTCTATCCGGCCCGCTGAGCCGAAAGAGTGGAGGGTTCTCTTGCTCTCCCCTCCGCTCCTTTACTTTGAATTTATATTCGTTCACACAAACAATCAATCCATGCTTTTGTTCCGGCCCCCCCGGTCCAGTTTAAGAACCCATTGTAACCCTTGAGTCAAAAAGTTTGCCCACCCCTGTTTTAAACTATTTAAAACTTTGTTTTAAGTATAATTGATTTAAAATATACATTTGAAAAAAAAATTTTATTGATTTCAGAGAGGGAGAGAAAGAGAGATAGAAACATCAATGATGAGAGAGCATCACTGATAGGCTTCTTCCTGTACCTGCCCTCTCCCTGGGAATTGAGCCTGCAACCCATGTATGTGCCCTGACCATGAATAGCACCATGACATCCTGGTTCATAGGTAGATGCTCAGCCACTGAGCCACACCAGCTGGGCTATAATATCTGACAAAAAATTGTTTACTATGTGTATGTTTTATTGTTGATAGTATTACAGATGTCCCCCATTTCCCCTTTATATGTATTCTTTGGTGGATCTGTCCGTGTGGACCAGGTAAGCAGACCTCCAGCCCCATCTCCTCCTCCAGCACCACTTGTGGGGCCTCAACACCTTACTCACCAGGGTCATTGGCTGGGAGGAGCCCTCCTCTGGGCCTTTGCGAAAACTACATTACCCAGAAAGCAAGAGCATTTCGGTGCCTGCACATCCGGTTAGGGCGGGACTTCCTGCGTCCTCCTCTTGGCGGCCATTTTGGCCTCTTCTGTGGGTTCACAGACTCACAGCGTCAGCGCTCTGGTGGCGAGTGGGAGGAGGTGCGGGAGGCAGCGTCCCGCTGGGCAGGGTGAGTCTGAGGCTGGGTGACCCCCATCCGGCGGGACTGGGGTCCCCGTGTCTCCCCGCCTCCTCTCCGCTGACAGAGTTCACTCGGCGTCACCCCATCGGCCCTCCAGCCTCGGGCCGGCGCCGCTCAGGCCCCGCAGCCCAGGTCGCAGCGCCCAGAGCAGTGGGTGCCCGTGGGTGACGCAGGGTGTGAGGGGAGGAGGGCGACGGGCTGCGAAAAGGTTTCTCACCAGTGTGAATTCTCTTGTGTTCAGAGAGGAGACAGCTTCTCCTGAAAGACTTCCCACAATCAGACACTCATATGGCTTTTCTCCAGTGTGAACTCTGTGGTGTCGAATGAGGGTAGACTTTCGTCAAAAGAACTTCCCACAATCACTACATTCAAAATGTTTTACACCAGTGTGAATTCTCTTGTGTTTAGAGAGGTAACATCTTATCCTGAAGGACTTCCCACAATCACTACACTCATAGGACTTTTCTCCAGTGTGAACTCTCCTATGTCTCTTGAGGTTAAAGATACATTTGAAAACTTTCCCACGGTTATTACACTCATATTTCATTTCTCCAGATGAGACGCCCTGATGTTGAACAAGGTTCTGGTTGTGGCTGCCAGCTTTTTCACATTCATCCCACTGGTGACGCCTTTCTCTATTGAGAAATTTCTGCAAAATCTCACTGCCACTGCGTGGGTCCTCAGTGTCAAGAGATGCCTGGTGCTGGAGGAGCTCTGAGGCGGCTGGGAAGTCTTCCCCAACCTCCCTACTGGTTAAAGGCAGCTCTGATAAGGAGAAGCTGAAGTTGGTCAAAAATGAGGCTCTATCTAGAGCTTCTTTCCAGGACTTTTCTCCACTGGCATCCCTCTGTTGCTCGTTAGGGTTTGCACTGAAACAAAAGTCTCTCACACATGCGTCACTGAAGAAGACATTCTGCTCAAAGTCTGCTGCTTGTGACTCAGTCAGGTGCAGAATATCTTTGAACACAGAGAAACACCTCCGGCAGAGACGGGTCCTCTGGGTTGCTGGAATTGTCTTAGAAGCACTGACCTGTGACTCCCCTTGTACAGATACACTCTGCTCAGAACAGGCCTCCACATCATCTGTTTTATGCCAACAACCTGAAAACAGAAAAATGGTGCCGAAATGAATGTCGACTGTGGTGATAGGGAGAAGTGTCATTACAAAAGTGTGTCGCTCTTAATACATTGGTTCCATGATATTGTCTGACAGTAAAATATCTGAAGAAAATATTGATAAAATGCTGCTGTGAAGATCTGGGCCACTGAAGTTCACCATACAGAGAAGATCTCAAAGAAAATATGGAACAGAAGCTGGATCTTCTGCTCATGCGTCTGCTAACAGTGTTCAACATCGCTTGTCTGCTGGTGACATGGGCCAGCTGTGCAGAAGGTTGCTTACATCTTATTCACGTAAAGTTCAAGAAACCAGAAGCTCCTGTCGAGGTCTAGTGAAGCACGTCTGTGCACCTCATAACACATATGCAGGTCAATATTTGAGGATACTGAAGATAGAGCAGTTCAGAGGAACAGGTGATGAAACAGGCACAAAAAGGTGAAGGTAGCCAGAAACCAGGAAGGCACAGATTAAAAGATAAGTCAGTGAAGTGTCAAGCATGGGAATGAAAAGGTAGAAATGAGCTGATGCCAGTGGCACCTCAACCTAAAATCTGTTCAACATGAGCAGGTTCCTAGTATGATCTAAATAGCACCCTTATGTCATTCCTCCCACGAGATCCAACTCAAGAGGGCCAGGCAGCCCTTTAGATCATCCTGCATGTTCACCCTGTGAAAAAACAGGGTTCTCCTTGCACCTTCTACTGTACAAGCACATAGAACACAAATATTCTGAGTTTTATTAAAAGACAACAGGTGAGTAGCCAGCACTGACCAGAGCAAGACGGCATACAATAATATTCAGGGAACAGAATATTACAAACAATGCAAAGAGGTCTTTCAAGAACTGCCCATGGTTTATGTAAGTAAAGACCATAACCTGGCACACTCAGTCACAAAGAGCCTTTAGTTCGAGGAATGGTGCAGAAGTGGAAGCCATGGATGTGGACACAGACACCCTCCCAGAAAGAGAAAGTGCAAGCCCACTAAGGTGTTTGCAGAAATCCTGATCCCCAGAACACTTCCTGCCCTATCTGAGGCTATGGGTGTGAGGGATACTCATGGAGTTCTTTGCTCTGGGCTCTCTACACACTCGGCTCTCTCAGCCACAGCAAATTTACAAGATAATGGGATAAAATAGAAGAGCCCATGGTCTGGCTGAGGGAGAGAGAAAGCTGTTTTGAGAATAAAGGAAAAGAGAACACTAGGAGAATTGTGAAGGTCTCACCTGCCCCTAAACACTGATGGAAATGAAGTGGTTCCTGGTACCATCTGACCACCACCATTATGTCATTCCTTCCCCCAGTTGTCTCTCAGCATGACCAGATCTCCTCTGAGACCATCTTGCATGTTCACCCTGTGAGGAAACTAGGTTTCTCCGGGATCTACTCTACCGATGCATAAACCCTAAATATTCCAGGTATTAATGAAAGACAATGGAGGGGAGCAGCCAGCTCTGGCCCAGAGCAATTTGGCCCACAACAGTCCTCAGCTAAGGTGATATTACAAACAACAACTGAAGAAGGTCTTACAAGAATAGCCCACGGTTCATGTAAGTGAAGATCATAACCTGGCACAGGCGGTCATAAATCACCTTTCCCCAGAGGAAGAGGGAAGAAGGGAATAAATGTGGGTATTGTCACCCTCCGAGAGGAAGAGGAAAATGGGAGCCATTAAGCTGCCTGTAAGACTCCCGATTCCCAGACACTTTCTGCACTTTTTGAGGCAATGGGTATTATGGATGTTCCTGGAGTCCATTGTAAGGGGTCTCCACACAGCTCAGCTCAGGCAGCCACAGCACATTTGACAAGAGAGGGGCAGAAATCAGCAGAACACTCACCACAGGACACTGGGTCAATGTGAAGCACTTAACTGCAGATGAGACAAGTGCAAACACTTCCAGCATCACATCGCAGTACAGCAGTCTCTGGGCCTCATCAAGGAGCTCCCACTCCTCCTGAGAGAAGGCCATGGCCACATCCTCAAAGTCCATATCCTGTCGTAATGAGGACACTTCAGTCCATGATCAGCTTCTCTCCTAGGCTTTTACTTTTGTCATACTTCCCACTCTCCACATCCATCTGCTCCCTCCACTCCCCACATCACAGAAAATAGCAGGCCTCGCACCCAACAGAGTCACTCTCTCCTTATATTCCTAGTGATACTGTGTCTTCCCACAGCAATAAAGCAGATGTCCAGATTGATTATACCTGACCTCAGGGCCTCACATTTAGGGTCAACACAATGGGTGTCACGAACATATGGTACAGATAAATATTGGCCATAAAGAGAAATGTGAGTAAATTGACACTGGTCTTGTGGGGCAATATCCTTGTTGTCCCACAGATTCTCCTTCCAAGACCCCGAAAAACAAGCATAACTCGTCACTCTTTCCATTCCAATCAAAGAGTGCTGAGGCCAACACTTTGCGCTACCTGTTCCACAAAATTCCTTGTATCACACTTCTCTCATACAGCTTCATTCCCAGAGTCACAACTCAAAGACAACACATGTACGCCATGAAGAGGAGTTGTTGTTTTCTAATACCTTCTTTTCAACATTCTAACTGACCTCCTCTGTAATGTATTTCTCTCTTACCCTTCTCCCTTCCCCAAGCCAGTAGAGATTTTCAAGTCCAGGTAACACTGATGTATGCTATCCCATTCCTATTGATCACTGTATCAGCCCAACAACAACAGGCAGGTGTGCACCTATATGACACCTAAATTCTGGATTTGGCAAGTAGCGCCACAACACCCGTCCTTTCAGGAATTACCCTAAAATTCCCCATGTTGTATCATCCAGTTATCACCAGAAATGGACTCAACATTCATTCCCTGTATGTCAATATCAGGGATCTGTGGCCATGAATTCACATTCCCTCTCCAAGAGCACATCACTCCTTCTCCCACACCTCTCTCACACCTGCACTCCCGTAGCCCCAGCTCCCATAGGCATCTCCTTGGTCTTAGTCATTACTCGGCGTGTGTGTTCCAGAGAATGCATGGCAAGTTCAAACAGTATCATGTACTAACCTGACTCTGATTGCCCACACCCAGGACACAGACTTCAGTTCTGCTATGAAGGCCTCCCTCCCAACTTCTTTTTTCCTTCCACCTCGCCTATTGAGAACCACATCAACTCAGTTATCCAGAGCCCACCTCTACTGCTGCTGCACTTGATGTCCCTTCTCCACTCACAGCCCTCAGTACTCAAGTCCCACTGCCTCTGGCCCTCTACCCCATGCCCAGTGAGTCTCACAGATGCCCACTCATGCCCATAAGCAAGTCAACCAAACTGGACCAGGCCACACAGAGGGTCACAAGAAATCCTGACGAGTGCTTAAGAAGTAAATATGCACCAGCCAGTCTCACCTTTTTTGAATTGCTCTTCCACCTCCAATTAATAAAATAAAATAAAATAAAATAAAATAAAATAAAATAAAATAAAATAACTCTTAAATAAAATAAAATGAAATAAAAATGTGATCTACAACTCCTCCCTGCTTCACAGTCTTTACTATTTTTTTAAGTAGTCTTCATCATGAACTACTCCTCAGAGTTCCAGATGGTCATGAACTGTTCTCTGAAATATCTCATACACTAATAGGAAAAAGAAAAGATTTTATATTCCTCATGGACATTACTTTTCCCACTATGAATTTCTCCATGTCACTTGATGGAGCTTTCATCCTTCAGGTGCTAAATCCAATTTACATCATCTCTGATTCTTACCTCTCTCTCCAATCCTCAAAATTAGAAAATCCAGGTGGCCACACCTAAAGCCCTGATCCATAATGCAACTGCTTCTTCCACATCCACAACCACCACTGTGCTCAGGTACCATCACACTCACCAAGACCATCACAGCAGCTTCCATCCTAGTCTTCCTCCCACCATCCTCACACCCATATTGTGCATCATGCTGCAGTCACAGGAGTCTAATGAGACCTGGGACACATCACCTGCTCTACTGCTCCAATGACCCCAGTGATCCCATCCCCAGCAGAACAGAAACCCAAGTTGTCACAAAGCTCCTCTGGACTTGATTCCTGTCCCACTGTTTCCAGTTCCTATTTTTAAAACATGGACACCTGCTCATCTCTCAATCATCTTAGTCTTCACTTCAAGCCTTTGCACATTCTGGAACCCATGCATGTTAGGGCCTATCACCCACAATTCCACTGGATGCCAAAATCAGGTGCCACTCATCTGACCCTTGACCTGGACTTAGGTTTCTGGGCTTGGTGTCCCTTCAAGGTCCCCAGGTCCAAGGTCCCCTGAGAAGAGCGGCTGGACAGTCCCAGGACCCCACAACTCAGAGGCCACGATAGTGTGAGGACCCCACAACTCAGAGGCCACGATAGTGTGATGGCCCACACTCACTTTGGTTTTGTTGGGTCAATTAAATTTTAACACATTTTGCCGAAACCGGTTTGGCTCAGTGGATAGAGTGTCGGCCTGCGGACTGAAGGGTCCCGGGTTCGATTCCGGTCAGGGGCATGTACCTTGGTTGTGGGCACATCTCCAGTGGGAGGTGTGCAGGAGGCAGCTGATCGATGTTTCTCTCT
The DNA here is from genome assembly GCF_963455305.1 of Plecotus auritus. NCBI lineage: Eukaryota > Metazoa > Chordata > Mammalia > Chiroptera > Vespertilionidae > Plecotus > Plecotus auritus. The sequence continues at coordinate 2,256,202 of NC_137785.1, read as the reverse complement.
CATCGATGTTTCTAACTCTCTATCCCTCTCCCTTCCTCTCTGTAAAAAATCAATAAAATATATTTAAAAAAAATTTTTTAACACATTTTTTTATGTTGTTGACCATAACAGATTTCCCCTCATTCCTCCCCTCCCCCTTTGCCTCTGTCTACCTTCCACCACCACTTCTAGGCCGTCACCACCTTATTGTCTATGCCCATGGGCTATGCTTATATGTATATACTAGAGCTCCAATGCACGGAATTCATGCAAGAATAGGCCTTCCTTCCCCTGACAGCCGGCACAGCTTCCCTCTGACACCCGGGACCCGGGCTTCCCTCGCAGCCCCTGTTTCTTCTGGAAGGATGGAAGGATGTCTGGTCTAATTAGGACATTATGCTTTTATTATTATAGATATTCTTTTAAAAAATAGTTATATTGCTTTTGAGAGAGAAAGAGAAAAGAGATGGAAACATCCGTGGTGGGAGAGAGTCACTGATTAGCTGCATTCTGGATGCCCTGCCCGCCCTGAGAATTCAGCTGGCAAACCAGAAGCCGGGCTCATGGCTGGCGAGTGCAGTGGCAGTGGTGGAAGCCTCTCCCGCCTCTGCAGCAGCGCTGAGGAGCAGTGAGCCAAGCGGTGAGGAGTGAGGGGTCCTGGACTGTGAGAGGGATGTCCGCCTACGGGCAGTTGGACATCCCACAAGGGGCCCCAGACTGTGAGAGGGTGCAGGACGGGCTGAGGGACACCTCCCCCAGTGCACGAATTTCATGCACCAGGCCTCTAGTTCCTAATAAAATAGTTCAGAAGTGGCAAGTTTTAAACATTTTTTAAAACTTTATAATTGATTTAAAACAAAAATTCAAAATATATTTTTTTAATGATTTCATAGAGCAGTGGTTCTCCACCTTCCTAATGCCATGACCCTTTAATACAGTTCCTCATGTTGTGGTGACCCCCAACCATAAAATTATTTTCGTTGCTACTTCATAACTGTAATTTTGCTACTGTTATGAATCATAATGTAAATATCTGATATGCAGGATGTCTTAGGCGACCCCTGTGAAAGGGTCGTTCGGCCCCCAAAGGGGTCGTGACCCACAGGTTGAGAACTGCTGTCATAGAGGAAGGAAGAGGGAGAGAGAGATAGAAACATCCGTGGTGACAGAATCACTGGTGGGCTGCCTCCTGCACAGACCACAGTGGGGATTGAGCCCACAACCCTGGCATGCGACCCGACCTGGAATTGAACTCTGACTTCCAGGTTCGTAGATGACACTGAACCACACCGGCCGGGTTCTTCTAAACTTTTAAAGGTCCCCTCCCCCGCCCCCCCGACCTGCAACCAGGGCAGCAGTGAGTTGCAGCAGCTCATCCCAGGCTGAGGCCCTGGACCTGCCCTCAAGGTCCAGAGAGCTCACAGCAGCCCCGCTTTGGCTCCATCGTTTCCCACAATGTTCCTAGGGCCGGAGGAGCCCCACGGAGTCTCTGCTGTTGCTTGTTCGATCCCAGGGCCTACATTTTCCTCCCATTATCCCCAGCTTCAACAAACGTACCTTCAACGTCTCCTGAACTCATGTTGTGAAATCTTTTCTGCATGAAATCAAGAACAGACATACCAGGCCACCCTGAGGCCGACCCAGTCCAGGCTGCTTCCTGTTCCCACAGTGATGCCTGGGACATCCTCTATAAAGACAGACCAAGGCCTGACTTCCCTTACAAGGGTTGGGAGAAAACGTGATGGCCCACACTCACTTTGGTGGTGTTGAGTTAATTCAATCTTTTTTTTTCAATCAGTTATTTCTTTTTTTAAAACATCCATGTGAGCCCTAACCAGTTTGGCTCAGTGGATAGAGAGTCTATCTGAGGAAGAAGGGTCCTGGGTTCGATTCCAGTAAAGGGTAAATGCCCCGGTTGCTGGCTCGATCCCCAGTAGGGGGCGTGCAGGAGTCAGCCAATTAAGGGTTCTCTCTCATCATTGATGTTTCTTTTTTTATATATTTTATTGATTTTTTACAAAGAGGAAAGGAGAGGGATAGAGAGTTAGAAACATCGATGAGAGAGATACATCGATCAGCTGCCTCCTGCACACCCCCTATGGGGTATGTGCCCGCAACCAAGGTACATGCCCTAGACCGAAATCGAACCTGGGACCTTTCAGTCCGCAGGCTGACACTCCATCCACTGAGCCAAACCGGTTTTGGCTCATCATTGATGTTTCTATCTCTCTCTCTTCCTCTCTGAAGTCAATAAAAAATATACTTAAAAAAAGAGCCATGTGCTCTGACCGGTGTGGCTCAGTGGATAGAGCGTCGGCCTGCGGGCTCAAGGGTCCCAGGTTCGGTTCCGGTCAGCGGCATGTACCTTGGTTGCCGGCACATCCCCGGTGGGAGGTGTGCAGAAGGCAGCTGATCGATATTTTTCTCTCATCAATGTTTCTGACTCTCTCTCCCTCTCCCTTCCTCTCTGTAAAAAAATCAATTAAAATATTAAAAAAAAAAGATCCATGTGAGAGAGACACATCAGCTGATTGCCTCCCGCACCCACCCTGATCAGGGCGTTGGGTCAAGCTTGCAACCGGTACACGTGCCCTGGACCAGAATCAAACCTGGGACCCTTTGGTCCAAAGGCCAATGCTCTATCCACTGAGCCAAATGGGCTAGGACAGTGGTCGGCAAACTGTGTCTTGCAAGCCACATGCGGCTCTTTGGCCCCTTGAGTGTGGCTCTTCCACAAAATACCACGGCCTGGGCGAGTCTATTTTGAAGAAGTGGCCTTAGAAGAAGTTTAAGTAAAAAATTTGGCTCTCAAAAGTAATTTCAGTCGTTGTACTGTGGATATTTGGCTCTGTGGACTAATGAGTTTGCCGACCACTGGGCTAGGATGAGTCAATTCAATCTTAACCCTATTCGTTTTCTAAAAATGTTTTTTTTTAAAAAATATATTTTATTAATTTTTTTACAGAGAGGAAGGGAGAGGGATAGAGAGTCAGAAACATCGATGAGAGAGAAATATCGATCAGCTGCCTCCTGCACACCCCCCCACTGGGGATGTGCCCGCAACCAAGGTACATGCCCTTGACCGGAATCGAACCTGGGACCCTTCAGTCCGCAGGCCGACACTCTATCCACTGAGCCAAACCGGTTTTGGCTGGCCTATCTTCTTTTCAAATATTTTTTTAAATATGTGTTTTTTATTGATAGTGTTAGAGATGTCTCCCATTTCCCCCGTGTCTATGTTCTTTGGGGGTCTCTCCCCGTCCCCCCTCCCCTGGGAGGTCCGTCAGTCTGTCCCCGGTCACCAGGCCTCCGGTCCCACCTCCTCCTTCCCCAGCCCCACTGGCAGCGCCGCACCACCTGGTTCCTCAGGTTCCTGGGCTGGAAAGCGAGCCCTCTCCTGGGCGGTTGGGAAAACTACATTTCCCAGAAAGCAATGCGCCCGCGCAAGTGGCAACAAAGGGCCTCCGCATCCGGTTAGGGCGGGACTTCCGTTTTCTTCCTTGTGGCTGACATTTTGACTTTTTGGAACTGTTCACCGGTTCAGGGCCTTCAACGCGTCCATTGTGAGAAGGAGGAGACGCGGGAGGCGGCGTCCCGCTGGGCAGGGTGAGTCTGAGGCTGGGGGACCCCCAACCAGCGGGACTGGGGTCCCCGTGCCTCCCGCCTCCTCTCCGCTGACAGAGTTCACTCGGCGTCACCCCATCGGCCCTCCAGCCTCGGGGCCGGCGCCGCTCAGGCCCCGCAGCCCAGGTCGCAGCGCCCAGAGCAGTGAGTGCCCGTGGGGGACGCAGGGGGTGAGGGGAGGAGGGCGACGGGCTGCGATGCCCCGGGGAAGGCCGTGGGGGGCTGAGCCGGGAGGTGGGGAGCCCAGGCCTGTTTGTGTCTAAAGGCGACAGCGAGGAGGAGAGGCGGTTCCGGGAGGAGCGTCCCTTCCTCCTCAGGGGACGGGGCTGTGGGCGGTGGGAACCACAGAGGGACCTTGGGCCCCGAGGGGTGCGGGCGTCACCGGCCCCGGGGCTGGGCCAGGGCCCTGAGCAGCCTGAGCCCCTGGGTCCTGGCGGTGGGTGCCAGGCCCTCCACAGGCCTTCCGTCCCCACAGGTTCCTGCAGGTGCAGAGCCGCTGAGGGGCTGGGCTGTGGGGCTGATGTCAGGGCCTCACACTATCGTGGCCTCTGAGTTGTGGGGTCCTGGGACTGTCCCCCCCTCTTCCTGCCCCGGGACCGGCAGACAATCAGCCCAGAGTCCTGAGGCCACGACTAGGGCTTTAGGAAGCGGACCCTGGTTGTGGCAACGGGTGGAGTGCGATGTGGGGGGTCCTCCCAGGCACAGGGACCAGGATGTGCAAAGGCTGGGGGTGATGACTGAGCTGGCTCAGGAACTGGCAGGTTACTTAAAAAATACACATACATATTTTTGGCCCTAGCTGGTTTGGCTCAGGGGCTGGAGCGTCGGCCTACAGACTGAAGGGTCCCAGGTTTAATTCTGATCAAGGGCACATGCCGGGGTTGGGGGCTCAACCCACAGTAGGGGCTTTCAGGAGGCACCCGATCAATGATTCTCATCATTGATGTTTCTAACTCTTCCTCTGCTTTTCTCTATGAAATCAATAAAAAAATACGTTTAAAAATAATAAAATTAGCCCTGGCCGGTTTGGCTCAGTGGATAGAGCATCAACCTGCAGACTGAAGGGTCCCGGGTTCGTTTCCGGTCAAGGGCATGTACCTTGGTTGCGGGCACATCCCCAGTGGGGGCTGTGCAGGAGGCAGCTGATGGATGTTTCTAACTCTCTCTCCCTCTCCCTTCCTCTCTGTAAAAAGTCAATAAAATACATATATTAAAAATAATAAAATTAAAAAAATAAAAATGTATCTATATATACTTTTATTCTGATTTTAGATGTAGAAAGGAAGGGAGAGGGAGAGAGACAGACAAACATCCATGAGAAAGAAACAAGGGTCAGTTCCCTCCTGCATGACCGCTAGGGGAATCCAGTCCCAACCCCAGGCAGGGGACTTGACTGGGACTGGTATGTATCTGCGACCTCTCCGTGCATGGGTTGACGCTCAGTCAGCTGAGACACATGAGCCAGGACTGTGAATCACTTTAATACAGGGAATCATGGTCAGGATGGTAATGGTCTTAGTAGCTCAGAGGATCAGTGTGACCCTGTGGTCCTGTGCACCAAGCCCAGTGAGGACTGGCTTTCCTGCTGGGGCCCCTGTTGTGGGAGGTGGGTGTCACAGCACAGCAAAGGGACAGAGGTGGACATGTAGTGTGTTGAGGAAAGATAATGGTTTCCCAGTGGCCAAGGCCTTTAAAAGATTGTTACAGAAAACCGAAGAAGAACCAAGCAATACTTAGAGAGAGATGGAGTTACTTTTATTACGCGCGGGTCCAGAGGAAAATGTCTCTCAAATTCTGGGCCCGAACATGCAGGAATTTTCCCTATTTATATGTTTTTACCTTCTTTGTCTCCCAAATATGGGGTGTTTCCAGCCCCTTTTGCAAGTTCTTAAAGAGCCCGTATGTGTTGGGGCCTTGAGACCTCAACCAGAGGCCTGGCCTGGCGCCAGCACTGATAACCTTGTCTGGGGAAGGTTTAATGCCTCTCTGAAGTGGGAGTAGTCTTAGCAAGCAAGAATTTACAGAAGCCAAATAGCAGGGTTAAACTTTCAAACAGCAGTTTTTGTATAAGATGATGCTTCAAGATGAGTGGACATGAGATGAACTGGAGACCAAAGAGTAATTCACACAAGAGGAGACTCGGGCTGGTACATATTTACTTCTCTAAACACTCACCAGGGTTTTGCTGTGACCCTTGGTGTGGCCTAGGGGGTTGCAGTCAGTCTTGTGGGTTGGCTTAGAGCAGCGGTTCTCAACCTGTGGGTCGCGACCCCTTTGGGGGTCGAACGACCCTTTCACAGGGGTCGCCTAAGACCATCGGAAAACACAGATATTTACATTACGATTCATAACAGTAGCAAAATGACAGTTGTGAAGTAGCTACGAAAATAATGTTATGGTTGGGGGTCACCACAACATGAGGAGCTGTATTAAAGGGTCGGGCATTAGGAAGGTTGAGAACCACTGGCTTAGAGGCTTGAGTGGTCACCTGTGAGACTCACGGGGCTCGGTGCACGGGACCACCGTGGCTGGGACTTGAGTGACGGGTAAGTGGAGAGATGTGGGCTGTGACTGGTGAAAGGACATCAAGTGCAGCACCAGGGCAGGTGGGCTCTGGGTATCTGAGATCTGATTGCGGTTCTCAATAGGTGAGGTTGAGGGGAAAACCAGTCATAGAGAGGCCTTCGTAGAAGGGCTCAAAGCTACCTCTATGAGTGTGGACTCTCAGAGTCTGGGCAGTACTGGATCCTGTTTGAATTTGGCAAGCATTCTCTGGACCACACATGCTGAGTAATGAGTAAGAGGCCAAGGAGATGCCTATGGGGGCTGGGCTGTGGGAGTGCAGGAGTAAGAGAGGTGTGGGAGAAAGAGTGATGTGCACGTGGGGAGGGAGTGTGAATTCATGGCCACAGGGCCCTGACATTGACAGGAGGGTGGACGCATTTCTGGTGGGATCTGGCTGATACAATAAGGGGAATTTTAGGCTAATTTCCTGAAAAGCGGGGTGTTGTGATGCAACTACCAGGTCCGTAGCTTAGATGCCATTTATCTACCCACCTTCCATTTGTTGTGATGGCTGGCACAGTGATCCGTAGGAATGAGATAGCATACATCCGTGTTACCCGGCTTGAAAATCTACACTGGCATGGATAAGGGAGAAGGGGAAAAGAGAAACAGATTATGGAGGAGGTGAACTTCAATTTTGGAAAAGAAGGTGATTAGGAAACAAGGTGTCCTCGCCCCGGAAAATCTGTGTTATCTTTGAAGTTGTCCCTGTGGGAATGCAGCTGTGAGAGAGAGGTGTGGTTCAAAGAACTGTGTGCATCAGGGAGTGCAGAGTGATGGCCTCAGTACCCTGGGTTTGGGGTTGTAAGAGTGAATTGTGATGCCATGTTTTTGGTGTCTTATAGGGACCTTCTGGGAGACTGCCCAACATAACCAGTGTCAATCACTCACAGTCCTTTTATGGCCAGTATCTCTCCCTACCCTATGTTCTTGACACCCACTCTATTGACAACAGGCAGTGTGGCCTACAAGTGAGGCCCAGAGCTCAGGTATCTTCTCTCTGCTCAACTGCCTTTATTGTTGTGGGAAGACAAAATATCAGTAGGAGTTTAAGAAGCAAGTGACTTTCATGGGACCAAGGCCTGCTATCTTCTCCAATGTGGAAGCAGAGGCAGGAGATGAATGTGGAGGGTCAGAGATATTATATACTTGGAATCTTAGGAAAGAAGCTGATCATGGACTGAGCTTTCCCCGTCATGACAGGATATGAGCTTTGAGGTTGCGGCCATTGTCTTCTCTCAGGAGCAGTGGGGGGTGCTTGGTGAGGCTCAGAGACTTCTGAACTGTGATGTGATGCTGGGCTGTTCTGTACCCGTGTTTCTGTGCTTGTGGTGTCTATATGTTTCCTGTGAGTTTGTGTGTCTCTGCGCCCTAGAAACAAGCAAATGCATAGGCATTCTCTTCCGGGGTGATGGAGAGGACAGTGTGTGTGTGAAGGCTTTCGGGTTCAAAGGCTTGGAGAAAGGGCTGACGCGCAAATTAATACACAAGACAAGAATAAGTAGAGGAAGGTGCCGGCGTCTACTCAGAGCATCACTCCCGGACCCTTCACAGCCCCAAAAGAGGCTGCTTCCACGCACTTGCCTTAATGGGGCCCGTCAAGTATGTCAGGTTCTCCTACGGAGCCCTTGGTGTTTGCGGCAGCCCTGTGGTGTATATTGACGAGTGAAATGTGGTGGGAGTGAAGTCTGTTACCTCTAACAGAAGTGTCTAGAAACACTAAGACTAGCCATCCTCCCTTTCCATTTCTGATAACACGTAGTAGGTACCAACATGGTGCTTGTACTTTATCCCAGTCCCAGGGAAACCAGGGTGTTCGTGTGGTGTGAACGAGAGAGATACCTTCTTTAGGGTAAGCACTAAAGCTTGGGCCTGTTACCCACAGTAACATCTAGCCCGTTTTAGTGGGTACGCATGCCCCGTTCTACCCTCTAGGAGGCAGCAGAGCCGGACATTAGAAGCCAGAGCTCTGTGGTTAGAGACACATGGGTTTGACTTCCAGCCCTGCCTTTATTAACTCTACAATCATTCAATTCACGTTGAGTCTCTGAGCCTGGATTTCCTCCCCATTAAATAGATGGTTAAACCATTTCGGGTTGCGGAGAGGATTAAGTGAAATAATAATGCAGGTAAAGCATCAAACCGGGCCTGGCACCTGTAGTAAAACATTCAGTAACTGTTAGCTCCTTAGCTTCACAATGGGTACTGACCACAGACATCCAGACAATGTAGGGAATGTCAACTTGTTGGCCTATGTAAGCCTTCAGATACTGCTTTGAAACAAATAGGATGGGATTATGTATATTCTCTTATAGCCTGCTTTTTCTCTTAATTATGTGATATTTTTATGTTAAATATAAAGAATCTGACAGCTGGAGGGGCACAGTTGGTTGAGCATCTTCCCATGCACAGAACGGTTGCCAGTTCAATTCCTGGTCAGGGCACAAACCAGGTCTCTTGGTTGTATTCGCGGTGGGTTGGGGGCTGCAGGAGGCAGCTGATGGGTGTTTCTCCATCTCAGTTCATTTCTCTAAAATTCAAATAAAAAATCTTAAATATATAACTATATATATTGATTTAGATTTGTGGTTTCAGTATTATATCAATGAAATAATACTTTCCACCTCAGGGAGCATTCTGGAATTCAGGGAATCTGAAATAATGTCTCCAAACAAGAGATCAGTTGCAGACAACACTCCACAAAAGCCTATAACAGCCACCAAAACCTCAAGTTGTCATTTCCCAGCGCCACTCAGCGCCCCAAAACCAACACTGCAATGGCCAATCAGTGACTGGGATCCTAATGGCACCTGGGGGGCCGGAAAAGTACGTTACCCAAAGGGCAATGGGCCCAATGATGGCTGAGTTTAGCCACTGAGAGCCCAGAAGAGGCACATTACCCAGGTGCCCATTGGTTTGGGTGTGACGTCCAGCATCTTTCTCCTGGTGGTCATTTCGACCTCTTTCTTCTGTTACCACAGTCAGAGGCTCTGGCGCTCTGCCTTAAGACCACAACGAGGCATCAGAGGCAGTGTTTCTGCTCTGAGTGGTGTGTCTGAGGCTTGTTGAGCCACAGCGGGTGGGTTTGAAGCTTCCTTGCTTTCCAGACTCCTCTGCTTACAGAGTTCCACTCAGCTCACCTCATGTACCTTCCAGTGTCAGGTCCTGCAGCCCCGGTCGCAGCTTACAGAACAGTGAGTCTCTGGTGGGTGACAGGCGGCCATGCCAGCCAGGAAGGACGTGGTGGTGTGGTTGAGCTGGGAGGATTCGGGAAACCCAGGTCTGTTTCATGTCTAAAGGCAACAAGAAAGATGAGGGAAAGTTTTGTGTGAGGAGCTTTTCTTTCATTTTCAGGGAGTGCCAGCATTGGTGCTTGTGTATAAAGAGAGACGTTGTCTGAGGTAGGATTCTAACCTTTTCCCAAAACTGCTCAGAGGAAGAACGAGAAGACTGGCAGAGAGAGGACAGCACTTAGGGACAGAAAGAAGTCCTGTAAATGATGAGGTCACTAGAAAGAGTGTGCACTGAGGACTGAGGCCCTGAGGAAATGCAGGCATCTCAAGGTCACCTGGCCCGGGGTTGACCAGACTCAACAGACCTTCCTCTTTCCCCAGATTCCTGCAGATGTAGAACCGCTTAGGGGACTGGTTTGTGGAACTTGTTTCAGGGCCTCCCAGTCTAGTGACCTCTGAGGTAGTGGTGCCCTGGGACAGTCCAGCTTTTTTATCTGTGGACCTTGATGAGACTCCAAGCCCAGAATTCTCAGTCCAGGTCTAGTGTCATGTGAGTGGTCCCTGTTATTGGCAACCAGTGGAATGGGATGTGAGAGGATTTTCCAGGCATAAGTTCCTATGTGTGCAAAGGCTCAGAGTGAAGACAGATCATTCAGGAATGAGAAGGTGTTGATTTTTTTAAAAAATGAGGAACTGGTAACAATGGGACAGTAGTCAGGTTTAGAGGAGCTTTGTGACAAGTTGGGAGTCTGTTCTGCAGGTGATGGGAGCAATGGGAGATTTGGAGCAATGGAGGCAGGTGATCTAACCCAGGTCTCATTAGACTCCCTGTTGCTGCAGCATGGAGAACAATATGGGTGTGAGGGAGGTTGTAAAAGGATTGGGAAGGGAACTGCTGTGATAGTGTTGGGGAGTGTGAGGCTATCTGGCAAATGATGATGGCCGTGGAGGTGCTACAAGCAGTCCGATTCCGGTTCTGTTTTTAAAGTTGGCCCACCAGGATTTTCTAATTATGAGGTTGAGAGAGACAGAGGTAACAGTTAAAGATGACGCGAAGGTTTGGATTTCACAGCTGAAGGTATGGAAGCACCATCAACTGAGATGGAGAAATTCATAGTAGAAAGAGCAATGTTCATTTGGGGATGCAAAATCTTTTATTTTAGGCCTGTTAGAGTGTGAGATATTTCATAGAGCAACTCATGAGTGTCTGGTACTCTGAGGAACAGTTCAGGGTGAAGACTTTGTTAAATGGTAGTGGAGAGTGTATGAACCAGGGAGGAGCTGTAGATCACCTTTTTGTTTATTTATTTATTTTTAAAGTGGGTTTCTTCTTTTTTTAAAAAAATATATTTTATTGATTTTTTACAGAGAGGAAGGGAGAGGGATAGAGTTAGAAACATCGATGAGAGAGAAACATCCATCAGCTGCCTCCTGCACACCTCCTACTGGGGATGTGCCCGCAACCCAGGTACATGCCCTTGACTGGAATCGAACCTGGGACCTTTCATTCCGCAGGCCGACGCTCTATCCACTGAGCCAAACCGGTCAGGGCTAGATCACCTTTTTCTTTTGTAATTGGACACAAGGAAGAGTAATTCAAACAGGATGAGAATGGAGCTAGTGCATATTTACTTCTTAGACACTCAACAGGAATCTGTTGTGACCATGACTCAGTCTGGTGGATTTCCTTAGGGGCATGAGGGGTCATCTGTGAGACTCACTGGGCGTGGCAAAGTGGGCCATAGGTGATGGCATTTGAATGATGGAGGCTGTGACTCACGAAGGGACATCCAGTGCAGCAGCAGTGAAGGTGGGCTCTGGATATCTGAGATCGGATGGGTTCTCACTAGGTAAGGTTGAAGGAACAAATCAGGGAGGAAAGCCTTCCTATCAGGACTCAAGGCTGTCTTCAGTGTGGGCTGTCAGTGTCGGGTTAGTACTTCATTCAACTGGAATTTGCCAAGCATTCTCAGCACCACACTGTGAGTAAAGAGTAGGAAGCCAAGGAGATGACTGTGAGGGCTGTGGTGGTGGGAGTGCAGGTGTGAGAGAGGTGTGGTAGAAAGAGCGATGTGCCTGCCCTTGGAGAGTGAGTGTGAATTCATGGCTACAGCTCACTGTCACTGACATACAAGTGGATGAAGGGTAATTCCCTTTCTGGTGGTGTCTTTATGATATCCTATGGGGGAATTTTAGGGTTACTGCTGAAGGAGGGGATGTTGTCATGCTACATGCTAAGTCCAAATCTTAGATGCCATGTATGTGCACACTTGCCTGTTGGTGTTGAGGGATGATACAGTGATCCATTGGAAAGAGATAGCATATATCAGGGTCTCCTGGGCTTGAAAATCTCCACTGCCATGGGAAAGGGGAAGGGGAAGGGAGGTACACATTACAGAGGTGGTAAATTTGAGTTTTGGAAAAGAAGCTGATTCGGAAACAACTGATCCTCATCATGGCATATTTGTGTTATCTTTGAAGTTGTGCCTCTGGGAATGAAGATATGTGAGAGAAAGTGTGCTTCAAAGAATTATGTGGAGCAGGTAGTGCAAAGTGATGGCCTCTGCACCCTCGATTGAGATTGGAAGGGTAAAGTGTGATGCCATGTTTTATGGTGTCTTAGAGGGACAGTCCAGGGCACTGCCAGGAGGATGCCTGATAAGACCAGTGTCAAATCACTTACACTCTCTCTATGGCCCACAACTCTCCCTCCCTATGTTCATGACAACCACTTATTGACCAGACCCAATGTGAGGCCCAGAGCAGAGCTATCATCAACCTGCTTATCTGCCTTATTGTTGTGGGAAAGCACAGTATCCGAAGGAATACAAGGAGAGACTGACTTTGAAGACCTGGTATATTTTCAGATGTTGGGACTAGAGGGGTCTGCTAAATTGGGAGGATGATGACCGTAAAATCCTAGGAGATAAGCTGATCATGGACTGAACTGTCTCCAATATGCCAGAATATGGACTTTGAGGACGTGGCCATTGCCTTCTCTCTGGAGGAGTGGGAGCTCCTGGATGAGGCTGCGAGACTTCTGTACTGCGATGTGATGCTGGAAGTGTTTGCACTGGTATCATCTGTCGGTAAGCCCTTCACATCTCTCCTGGTGTCCTGGCGTGATGTCCTCTCTTCCTGTATTCTCCACCTGTCGCTCACTCTCTCCCACAGCCAGTCCATGGACTCTGCTACTTCCCCCACTTTCTTGTCAACCGTGCTGCGGCTGCCAGTGCTGAGCTGTGTGCAGAGTCTTGAGGAATGGACTCCACGAGCATCCCTAGAAGCCATTGTCTCTCAAAGTGCAGATAGTGTCTGGGAGTCAGGAGTTCTACAAACAGATCCATAGGTTCACCTTGCTCTTCCTTTTCCTGGGAGGTTTACTATGTCCACTTCCGAGGCTTCCACTTTTGTCCCTTCCCTCGAGCTTAAGGTCCTTGGTGACCGCCTGAGCCAGGTTATGGTCTTTACTTACATGAACCATGAACAGTTCTTCTAAGGCCCAACGTCAGTTATTATCTGTAATACTCTTTCCTCGAATACTATTGCATGCCAAGGTGCTCTGGGCCAGGACTTGCTGCTCACCTCTGTTGTCCTTCATGAATACTCAGAGTATTTAGGTTCCAGGTATTTGTACGATAGAAGGTACAATGAGAACATGGTGTTTTCTCATGATGAATATGCACAGTGGACTCAGAGAAGGCTGGGCACTTCTGAGTGGCAACTGGGGGGAGGTATGGTACCAGTGCTGTGTTCAGATCATACCACGAGTCTGCTCCTGGCAACACTGTTTAAGTGCAGGTGCAGGTGCCACCGGCCACAACTCATTTCTACCTTTTCTTTCTCATACTTGACAGTTTGCTGACTTGTCATTTCATCAGACTGTTGGCTACCTTCGCCTTTTGTGGCCTTTTTACATCACCTGTTCCTCTGCACTGCTCTCCGTGCAGTGTTCACAAACACTGTCCTGCACTTGTGTTATGAGGGGCAAATACACTGAGTGGCCAGATTATTACGATCTCTGAACGCATAATAATCTGGCCACTCGGTGCATTTGTATCTCAAATGGGTACCAAAAGTATTCTAGACTTTTGCTGGAGACCAACCACCTATTTGCCCTGAGCTTTCTATCAGCCAGTGCAAAGGGGAACACTGATCAGGTGCACAATTTACAGTATCTTGGATATCAAATAAATGAGGTGCTCAAGAGAAGTACACCGAGTGGCCAGATGATTATGCGTTCAGAGATCATCATCATCTGGCCACTCAGTGTATATGCATAAATAGTCCTCTAACACCAGATGCTAGTTTATTGAATTTAACTTGGAAACAGACATAACTGTCCTCCTGCACAGCCATCCCATGTCACCAGCAGAGAAGCACAGGTGGACACTCTTAGCAGAACAACGAGCAGGAGATTCTGCTTCTCTTCCATGTGATGTTTGCCATCTTTCTGTCATATTTCTGGTGAAGTCTTTTCTGGTTTGTTAGCTTCAGAGGCCCATAATTTTACAGCAACCTCTTATTAAGCTTTCCTGCAGATCTCTTATTTTGAGATAATTCAATGGAAACAGTGTAGTATGTGGAATACACTTTTGTATTATAACTTCCCCCTGATACCACAGTGAATATTCTTTTTTTTTTTTTTTTATACCATTCTCTGTTTTTAGGTTGTTGGCATGAAATGGAAGATAAGACGACACATTCTGAGCAGAGTGTATCTCTACAAGGGGAGTCACAGGTCAGGACTTCTGAGACAGCTCCAGCTACTCAGAGGACCCATCTCTGTAAGAAGTGTTTCTCAGTGTTAAAATATATTCTGCACCCAACTGAGTCACAAGCAGAAGACTTTGAGCAGAAAGCCTTCTTCAGTGATGCATGTGTGAGAGTCTTCTGTTTCAGTGCAAACCCTCACCAGCAGCAGAGGGTTTCCGGTGGAGAGAAGCCCTGGAAAGAAGCTGTGGACAGGGCCTCGTTTGTGAACAGGTTCAGCTTCCGCTTACCATGGGTGCCTTCAGTGAGTAGGGAGGTTGGGAAAGTCTTTCCTGCCATCTCAGATCTTCCACAGCACCCAGCAGCTCTCAAGACGGAGGAGCCACACAGTAGCAGTTTGATTGCACAAGAATTTCTCAGTGGAAAATGTCACCATCATTGGGGTGAACGTGAAAAAGCTGCCAGCAGCAACCAGAAAGTTGTTCAACATCAGGGCGCCTGCTCTGGAGAAGTGAATTATGAGGGTAACAAATGTGGAAAATGTTTTAGATGCATCATGAACCTCAATCAAAAAAGAGAAATTCACACTGGAGAAAATCCCTATGAATGTACCGATTGTGGGAAGTTCTTTAGACAAAGCTCTATCCTCATTCAACAACACAGAGTTGACAGTGGAGAAAAACCGTGTGAGTGCAGTGAATGTGAGAAATCTTTTAGCTGCAAAACTAGCTTGGGTACACACCAGAGAGTTCACACTGGAGAAAAGCCAGTTGAGTGTAGTGATCTTGGGAAATATTTTAGGTCCAATAGTCACCTTCATAACCACAAGAGCGTTCATGCTGGAGAGAAGCCATATGAGTGTACAGATTGTGGGAAGTCCTTCAGGTGTAGCTTTAACCTAGTTCAACATAAGAAAATTCACACTGGAGAAAAGCCCTATGAGTGTAGTGATTGTGGAAATTCCTTTAGGAAAAATGCTCACCTCCTTAATCACAAGAGAGTTCATACTGGAGAGAAGCCATATGAGTGTACAGATTGTGGGAAGTCCTTCAGTCGTAGCTCAAGCCTCATTCAACATCAGAGAGTTCATTCTGGAGAAAAGCCATATGAGTGTAGTGATTGTGGGAAATCTTTTAGGTTCAATAGTTACCTTCATATCCACAAGAGAGTTCATACTGGAGAGAGGCGATATGTGTGTGATGAATGTGGGAAGGCTTTCGTTGATAGGTCTACCCTCATTCACCACCACAGAGTTCACACTGGAGACAAGCCTTATGAGTGTAGTGAATGTGGGAAGTCCTTCAGTGAAAGATCTGGCTTAAATAAGCACCACAGAATTCACACTGGAGAAAAGCCCTATGAGTGTAGTGATTGTGGGAAATCTTTTAGGTTCAATAGTCACCTTCATATCCACAAGAGAGTTCATACTGGAGAAAAGCCATATAAGTGTACAGATTGTGGGAAGTCCTTTAGTCATAGCTCTACCCTCATTAAACATCAGCGAGTTCACACTGGAGAAAAGCCATATGAGTATAGTGACTGTGGGAAGTCATTCAGTCGAAGCTCCACCCTCACTGAACGCCAAAGAGTTCATAGTGGAGAGAAGCCTTAAATGTGCACGTAATGTGTTATTTTTCTCACTTAGAATAACATCACTGAAGGCGATTCTTTGGGACATATTTATCTGACTATAAACCCCTTTTAAGAGAACATACACTCTGCTAGATTTCTCATAAGTTTCAGGTGTAACTGAGGCTTGAAGGACCTCCATTGCCCTGGCTAACATGCCCAGATCTACTACCCGATTGATAGCGCAATGAGTATTTGTGGCTGAAGAGATTTCACCTCTGACACCTGGCTCACCTGAAAAATGTGCACCCGTCCCCACCATGTGTGCTCAAGGGAAATATATTCTATGTTGTCTCTTGTGCTTGAGAAAATTATGATTATTCTGAGCTCTTGACAGGATCTTCATTCCTGTATCTTGGACTAGAGAATGGAACTGACCCAGGGGTTATCCAGAGCACCCATTCTCAGCTACGAAGTGTGACCTCTTTCAGGAACATGGTTCTCACGTTATGCTGTGATGAATTGCTTCAGGTTCTGAGTCACTCTACTGCAATCTGCTTAGTGTCCTCTCTTCTGGTTTATGATCTTTATATAAAGGTGTGTGTTTTTTTTTCTTTTTTTACCTATAATTTTGATCGTTCTATTGACTCTCTGGGATGATTTGAAAGGAAAGTTGTGATCTTTCGGCCTGGAAATATAAACAGATATGGTGGGGTCCCAAATTTTCTTTGCTTTTAAAAGGATACACCATACCGACCGAAAATCACTCTTTGTCCGATATTGGCTTTTAATCATTGCATTCCAAAATCTTGAAAGAAAGACTGCATGACTTTGTGGTTCTAATTTGCAGCCTGGTGCCTCTGTGATTGGTGATGTCAGTGGTCACCCAGAAAAGGAGGCCTTTGTAGTGCTTCTGTGAACAACATGAATTCTATTCTCTGTTCACAGTATGGATTTCACAATTCTCAGCAAGGTTTAGGGGGCTTCTTTTCACATAGTATAAAGCAGCCATGTGCCATAATGTACAAAATTTCATAGGCTGGTGCCTTTTGTTTTGAGATACTGAGGTTTCTATTGAACCACAATTAGTAGAGAAACACTGTGTTCATAGTGAGTGGGAAAAACTGGAGTA
This sequence comes from Plecotus auritus, assembly GCF_963455305.1. Lineage (NCBI taxonomy): Eukaryota > Metazoa > Chordata > Mammalia > Chiroptera > Vespertilionidae > Plecotus > Plecotus auritus. Next base: position 2,239,387 of record NC_137785.1, on the reverse strand, counting down.
AATTTCCTAAAAAGTCCCTCTTCTCTACCTTATCTAGAAATGGTCGTGGGCTGTGGCTTCTGCGGTTTTTGTGTATAGACATTCTCAGGACCTCCATCACTGTCTCCTGTGGCTGAAATAATTGGGAGAAAAAATAATGTTACAGTTTTTTGGATTCCCTTCGCCCATCTAGCGTGTTCACCTCAGGGTGTGCTCAGCAGGCAAGACCTCAAAGCTAGAGGAAGGATAAGCCTGTAGTCAGTCCCAGGATGTGTCTTTTGTATCCAAATCAACATTCCTGTTGATTCTGATGGCAGTAGTCTTCACTGCTTGCAATATTTTCTGCCACTGAGGCAAGGCTGGTCCTCTCAGGAAATTAGGAAAGAGATGGTAGAGCCCATACACGGTTGATATTTTAATTTCCTATCAAGAAGGAGTAACTGGGTCTTTATTTGAAAGTATTTTAAGGCTTTATTTCAGTATCTTTATACCTGGAATGTAACAAAATGCACTTTTTTCATGTGTACTGTTTGGTGAGCTTGGACACAGGGATCAAGCTGTAAACCCATCACTTGTGAAATAAACTTATCTCTCACCCACATACAGGTTAGGGCAAAAGTAGGCTTAGAGATGTGGCTCTGCAAAGTATTTTATATGTCTTTAAAATAATTTATTGAGGTTGTAAAAAAGAAAAACAAAGATTCTTAAATAAAACTCTCTAAAAAAAATAAAATAATTTATTGACTTTTTAGAAAGAGAGGGAGGGAGACAGAGAATGAGAAATGGCGATATGGAAAAGATGCAGCTAACTGCTGCCTCCTGCACACCACCTACAGGGCATCCAGGCAGGAATGGAACCTGTGACTTTCAGGGAAGGGATGGTGCCCAACCAACTGAGGCACACTGGCCGGGGAGAATCTTCCTGTAATATTAATTATTGTATTAATTTCCATATCAACAACTCTACACCTACTTTTGCCACATGCTGTATGTTCCTACTGCCCTTTTATAATCTCTCTTTCTGCCTTTCTTGGCCCTCCATGCAGTCATGGATTTTCCTTCCTTTACAATAAAATAGTTCATATTGTTCATAAGTTTATAAGCATTATAAGTTGTGCAGTCTTTAACAAATACTGGTTTCCTCCATGTTACACGGTTATTTTGTGATTTAATACTAATGTTTATGTGGATAGTTAAAGTTTTTTTTATTGCTGAATAGTACTGTGTTCTACAGATACCCACTTAATCTATTTGTCTATCTATGGTATTGGTTATTTCCAGATTTGGGTTATTATAAATAGATCTGCTGGGAATATTGCTTTCTGTTCTCCATATAGATGTATTGTTTACTTCTCAAACTGTTGCCATGTATGTGAATGTTTTACATGTAAAGATATGCGGAACAGTGACTCAGAAGGGTCATTCTCTTTGCCTTCCCGCTAACCCACAGTAAATAAAAATTCCAGTTTTTTGCTACCCTGCCAGCACATGCAATGGTTAACCTTTTTAAATAGTAGTCCTGGTAAAGCATCAAACAGACTGTCAAATTACAGAGGGAAGGTTAGGGAGAGGTGGGGGAAATAAGAGATCAACCAAAGGACTTATATGCATGCATCTAAGAATAACCAACGGATGCAAAACATGGTGGGGGGGGTGAGGGCCTGTATGGGAGTGGGGTGGGGGGACAACGGTAAGATATGTACACATATAATACCTTAATAAAAAGTAAATAAATAAATAGTAGCCGAAACCGGTTTGGCTCAGTGGATAGAGTGTCAGCCTGCGGACTGAAAGATCCCAGGTTCGATTCCGGTCAAGGGCACGTACCTTGGTTGCGGGCACATCCCCAGTGGGAGGTGTGCAGGAGGCAGCTGATCGATGTTTCTCATCGATGTTTCTAACTCTCTATCCCTCTCTCTTCCTCTCTGTAAAAAATCAATAAAATATATTTAAAAATAAATAAATAGTCCTGGAAATGAATATAGTGTTAACTCACCTTTATTTTAATTGCATTGATCTAAGAAATTTTTATGGAGATTGTTTTCTCATGCATATTTACATCTTGTTAAAATGTCAGCTCAGAATCTTTTTCAAATTGTTTAAATAAATTTATTATTTTTAGCTAAAGGGGTCCTGTGTAGCATCTAAGACATGTTTGAATTTCTCTCATTCCTCAATGATTCCATGACTTCTTTGACTCCATATGGAACCATAGGTTTTGAATACTGGAAATAAAATTGTTTTTCACAAATTTATTTACTTATTTTAAAATATGTTTTAATGGCTTTTAGAGGGGAAGGAAGATGATCGAGAGACGGAAGAGCATCATCCATGGGTGCCTCCTGCACAACCCACACTGGAGATCGAGCTTGCAACCCAGGCATGTGCCCTGACTGGGATTTGAACCAACAACTTCTCGGTTCCAGTTCAATGCTCAACAGCTGAGCGACACTGGCTGGACGTGTTTTCCACAAATTTAATCTTAAAGGCCATTTAAATCCCACTTTTACGATACATTCGTAAATTAATCTGCATTGCTAACATGCTTTTCCATTCTTTTCTAAGTGTAAACATTCATTAGTACAATCAATGAAGTCAAGGTTTGTAGTATTTGTCAATTTCCCGGTGTAAATACTCTCAACATTGTCAGCTTCAAACTTCCAAAATGATAGCACTGCCCTGACCGGTTTGGCTCAGTGGATAGAGCGTCGGCCTGCGGACTGAAGGGTCCCAGGTTCGATTTTGGTCAAGGGCATGTACCTGGGTTGCGGGCACATCCCCAGTAGGGGGCGTGCAGGAGGCAGCTGATCGATGTCTCTCTCCCATTGATGTTTCTAAACTCTCTATCCCTCTCTCTTCCTCTCTGTAAAAAATCAATAAAATATATTAAAAAAAAACAACAAAAAGAAACCAAAATGATAGCACTGAACATGGGCAGGATAAGATACTTCAGTAGCTCATCATGATGCTTTATTTCTACCATACTGATACAGTAGGAACACATATGCTCAAGAACATTCCTAAGAATACATTAAACTATTTCTAATAACATAGTAAAACATTATTTAAAACTTTAAAGTATAATTGATTAAAAACATTTAAAAATATTTTTTATTGATTTCAGAGAGGAAGAGAGAGAGAGAAACATCAGTGATGATAAGGAATCACTGATAGGCTGCTTCCTGTACCTCCCCTCTCCCTGGGAATTGAGCCTGCAACCCATGTATGTGCCCTGACCAAGAACAGAACCATGACCTCCTGGTTCATAGGTCGATGCTAAACCACTGAACCACACCACCTGGGCTATAGTATTTAAATTTTTTTTTAATATCTGTATGTTTTATTGTTGATAGTATTACAGATGTCCCCCGTTTCCCCCTTATATGCATTCTTCGGTGGATCTGTCAGTGTGGACCAGGTAAGTAGACCTCCAGCCCCATCTCCTCCTCCAGCACCACTTGTGGGGCCTCATCACCTTACTCACCAAGGTCATTGGCTGGGATGCCAGCCTTTCTCTGGGGTTGAGAACACTACCCAGAAAGCACTGCGCCAGAGGAGGTAAGGAGCATTTTGGTGCCTGCACATCCGGGTAGGGCGGGACTTCCTGCGTCCTCCTCCTGGCGGCCATTTTGACCTCTTCTGTGGGTTCACAGACTCAAAAGCTCAGCGCTCCAGTGGAGAGTAGGGGGAGGTGTTGGAGGCAGCGTCCCCACTGGGCAGGGTGTGTCTGAGGCTTGTTGACCCCCAACCCTCGGGATTTGGGTCCCCGTGTCTCCCAGACTCCTCTCTGCTGACAGAGACTGACTCAGCTTCACCCCATGGAACGCTCCTGCCTGGGGTGCGGGCCCTCTCGGGTCCTGCAGCCTAGGTTGCAGCGTCCAGAACAGTGAGTCCTCGTGGGTGGCACAGGGTGTGAGGGGGAAGGTGGGCGAGGGGCTGCGATGCCATGGGGTGACTGAGCTGGGAGGGTTGCTTATGGGCCTGAGTGGGCATCTGTGGGACTCACTGGGCATGGGGTAGAGGGCCATAGGCAGTGGGACTTGAGTACTGAGGGCTGTGAGTAGAGAAGGGACATCAAGTGCAGCAGCAGTAGAGGTGGGCTCTGGATAACTGAGATCTGATGTGGTTCTCAGTAGGCGAGGTGGGAGGAAAAAAGAAGTTGGGAGGGAGGCCTTCATAGCAGAATTGAGGGCTGTCTTGGGTGTGGGCAATCAGAGTCAGGTTAGTCCTTGATACTGTTTGAACTTGCCATGCATTCTCTGGAACACACTTGCTGAGTAATGACTAAGACCAAGGAGATGTCTATGGGAGCTGGGGCTACGGGAGTGCAGGTGTGAGAGAGGTGTGGGAGAAGGAGTGATGTGCTCTTGGAGAGGGAGTGTGAACTCATGGCCACAGATCCCTGATATTGACATAGAGGGAATGAAGATTGAGTCCATTTCTGGTGATAACTGGATGATACAACGCGGGGAATTTTAGGGTAATTCCTGAAATGACGGGTGTTGTGGTGCTACACACCAGGTCCAGAATTTAGGTGTCATGTAGGTGCACACCTGCCTGTTGTTGTTGGGCTGATACAGTGATCAATGGGAATGGGATAGCATACATCAGTGTCACCTGGGTTTGAAAATCTCTATTGGCTTGGCGAAGGGAGAAGGGTGAGAGAGAAACACATTACAGAGGAGGTGAGTTAGAATGTTGAAAAGAAGGTGATTAGAAAACATCCCCTCCTCTTCATGGTGTGTATGTGTTGTCTTTGAAGCTGTGACTCTTGGAATGAAGCTGTATGAGAGAAGTGGGATACAAGGAATTATGTGGAACAGGTAGTGCAAAGTGTTGGCCTCAGCACCCTAGGATTGGAATTGAAAGGGTTTCGAGTGATGCCATGTTTTTTCGGGGTCTTGGAGGGAGAATGTGTTGAACAACAAGGATATCGCCCCACTAGACCAGTGTCAAATCACTCACATCTCTCTTTATGTCCAACATTTATCGGTCCCCTATGTTGGTGACACCCATTGCATTGAGCGTAAATGTGAGGTCCTGAGGTCAGGTATCATCAATCTGAGCATCTGCTTTATTGCTGTGGGAAGACACAGTATCGGTAGGAATATAAGGAGAGAGCGACTCTGTTAGGTTCAAGGCCTGCTATTTTCTGTGATGGGGGGAGTGGAGGGAGCAGATGGTTATGGAGAGTGGGACGTATGATGAAAGTAAAAGCCTAGGAGAGAAGCTGATCATGGATTGAACTGTGCCCATTATGACAGGATATGGACTTTGAGGACGTGGCCATCGCCTTCTCTCAGGAGGAGTGGGGGCTCCTTGATGAGGCTCAGAGACTTCTGTACTGCGAGGTGATGCTGGAAGTGTTTGCACTTGTCTCATCTGTAGGTAAGAGCTTCACATTGTCCCAGTGATGTGAGGTGATGCCCTTTCTTCCTTTATTCACAAAACAGTTTTCTCTCTCCCACAGCCAGACCCTGGGTTCTGCTGATTTCCACCCCTGTCTTGTCAAATGTGCTGTGGCTGCCGGTGCTGAGCTGTGTGGAGATCCCTTACAATGGACTCCAGGAACATCCATAACACCCATTGCCCCAAAAAGTGCAGAAAGTGGCCGAAACCGGTTTGGCTCAGTGGATAGAGCGTCGGCCTGCGGACTGAAGGGTCCCGGGTTCGATTCCAGTCAAGGGCATGTACCTTGGTTGCGGGCACATCCTCAGTGGGAGGTGTGCAGGAGGCAGCTGATCGATGTTTCTCTCTCATCGATGTTTCTAGCTTTCTATCCCTTTCCTTTCCTCTCTCTAAAATACCAATAAAATATATTTTAAAATAAATAAATAAATAAATAAATAAATAAATAAATAAAAAGTAAAAGTGCAGAAAGTGTCTGGAAATCGGGAGTCTTACAGGCAGCTTAATGGGTCCCATCCTCCCCTTCCTCTCCCTGAGAGGGTGACAATACCCACATTTATTCCTTTCTTCCCCCTTCCTCTAAGGAAAGGTGCTTTATGACCGCCTGTGCCTGGTTATGTGCTTCACTTACATGAACCGTGGACTATTCTTGTAAGACCTTCTTCAGTTGTTGTTTGTAATATTACCTTAGCTGAGGACTATTGGGACAAAATTGCTCTGAGCCAGAGCTGGCTGCTCTCCTCCGTTGTCTTTCATTAATACTTGGAATATTTAGGGTTTATGCATCGGTAGTGTAGAAGATTCCGGGAAAACCTCGTTTCTTCATAGGGTGAACATGCAAGATGTTCTCAGAGGAGGTCTGGCCATTGTGAGTGACAACTGGGGAAAGTATGACATAACTAGAGGCCCGGTGTACGAAATTCGTTCATGCGGTGGGGGTTGTCCCTCAGCCCAGCCTGCACCCTGTCCAATCTGGGACCCCTTGAGGGATGTCCAACCCCCCCGATCCTAGTGGGATCGGGCCTAAACGGGCAGTTGGACATCACTGTCACCATCCAGGACTGCTGGCTCCCAACTGCCCTCACCTACTGGCCTGGTCCCCCCAACTGCCCTCCCCTGCTGGCCTGGTTCCTCCCAACTGCCCTCACCTACTGGCCTGGTCCCCCCAACTGCCCTCCCCTGCTGGCCTGGTTCCTCCCAACTGCCCTCCCCTGCAGGCCTGGTCCCCCCAACTGCCCTCCCCTACTGGCCTGGTCCCCCCAACTGCCCTCCCCTGCAGGCCTGGTTCCCCCCCAACTGCCCTCCCTTGCAGGCCTGGGTCCTCCCCCCCCCCCCCCCCGAACTGTCCTCTACTGCAGGTCTGGTCCCCCTGCCCAACTGCCCTCCCCTGCAGGCCTGGTCCCCCACAACTGTTCTCCCCTTCAGGCCTGCCCCCCCACCCCAACAGCCCTCACCTGCAGTTCTGGTCCCCCCCAATTGCCCTCTCCTACTGACCTGGTCTCCCCTAACTACCCTGCTCTGCTGGCCTGGTCACCCCTAACTTCCCACAACTGCCCTCCCCTGCAGTCCATCTTGTGGTGACCATCTTGTGGTGGCCATCTTGTGTCCACATGGGGGCAGCCATCTTTGATCACATGGGGGCGGCCATCTTTGGTCTTGGTGTGACAGTCAATTTGCATATTACTCTTTTATTAGATAGGATGGTGGTGGTCAGATGATACCAGGAACCACCTAATTTCCAACAGTGTTTAGGGGCAGGTGCCACTGGCTACACCCCAATTCTACCTTCTCTTTCCCATCATTGACACTTTGCTGACTTGCATTTCATCTGTGACTTCCTGGCTTTTGGTTACCTTCACCTTTGTCACCTTTTTTTTTTAAAAAATAAATCTTTATTCTGATTATTACAGTTGTGCCTCTCCACCCCGCCCCCCCTCCCCCATAGCTCCCCTCTACCCAGTTCCCACCCCACCCCATGCCCTTACCCCCCGCAACTGTCCTCATCCATAGGTGTAAGATTTTTGTCCAATCTCTTCTAGCTCCCCCCATTCCCCCTTCCCCCTGAGAATTGTCAGTCCACTCCCTTTCTGTGCCCCTGATTCTATTCACCAGTTTATGCTGTTCATCAGATTTTTTTATTCACTTGATTTTTAGATTCACTTGTTGATAGATATGTATTTGTTGTCACTTTGTTGTTCATAATTTTTATCTTTACCTTTTCCTTCCTCTTCTTAGAGAATACCCTTTAGCATTTCATGTAATACTGGTTTGGTGGTGATGAACTCCTTTAGCTTTTTCTTATCTGTGAAGCTCTTTATCTGCCCTTCCATTCTGAATAATAGCTTTGCTGGGTAGAGTCATCTTGGTTGTAGGTTCTTGCTATTCATCACTTTGTATATTTCTTGCCATTCCCATCTGGCCTGCATAGTTTCTGTTGACAAATCAGCTGACAATCATATGGGTGCTTCCTTGTAGGTAATTAACTGTTTTTCTCTTGCTGCTTTTAATATTCTCTCTTTGTCTTTTGCTCTTGGCATTTTAATTATAATGTGTCTTGGTGTGGTCCTCTTTGGATTCCTTTTGTTTGGGGTTCTCTGTGCTTCCTGGACTTGTAAGTCTATTTCTTTCACCAGGTGGGGGAAGTTTTCTGTCATTATTTCTTCAAATAGGTTTTCAGTATCTTGCTCTCTCTCTCCTTCTGGCACCCCCATAATTCTGATGTTGGTACGCTTGAAGTTGTCCCAGAGGCTCCTTACACTATCTTCATATTTTTGGATTCTTTTTACATTTTGCTTTTCCAGTTGGGTGTTTTTTGCTTCTTCGTATTTCAAATCTTTGACTTGATTCTTCGTATTTCAAATCTTTGACTTGATTCTTGGGATCCTCTAATCTCTGTATATTCTTCTTTTTTTAAAAAAAAATACATTTTATTGATATTTTACAGAGAGGAAGGGAGAGAGATAGAGAGTTAGAAACATCGATCAGCCGCCCCCTGCACACCTCCCACTGGGGATGTGCCCGCAACCAAGGTACATGCCCTTGACTGGAATTGAACCCGGGACCCTTCAGTCCACAGGCCGACACTCTATCCACTGAGCCAAACCGGTTTCGGCTGTATATTATTCTTTATTTCAGTCAGTGTATGCTTAATTTCTGATTGGTCCTTTTTCATGTCCTTGCGGGTCTCACTAAATTTCTGGGCAGTTTCTGGAAGATTCTTGAGTAACCTTTTAACCGTGGTTTTGAACTCTATATCCAGTAGTTTGCTTTCATCCATTTCTTTCATTTGTGACCTGTTTCTATGTCTCCACATTTTGGCTGCTTCTCTGTGTTTCTTTCTATGTACAGGGTAGCTGCTAAGTCTCCTTGAGTCGATAGAGTGGTCTTGTGTGGTTGGTGTCTTATAGGGCCCAGTGGCTCAGCCTCCCCATTCAATTGAGGTGTATGCTCTTGGTGCACCCCTTTGTGGGCTGTGTGCACAGTCTTGTTGTAGTTAACCCTTGATTGCTGTTGGTATCACTGGGAGGAATTGACCTCCAGGCCAATTGGCTGTGATGACCAGCTGTGTCTATGCTGGAAGATCTGTTGCATAGGAAACACCCTTATGGGGCAGGACTTGCTTCAGTGGAGCTTTGGTGCTCACTGAGTCTGCCCCCTGAGTGTGTCCCTTATGGATGTGAAGAGTTGTAATCCGGTGTGGTCTCACTCTGACCACTGAGTACATTGACTCTTGGATCTCCAAGGAGGTACAAGGTGAGCCACTGTCTGGGGTCGCCCAGCAGGAGTTACAGAGACATCTACAGATTCCTCCTCTTTGTATGGGGTTTGGAAGTGCCCAGACGAGGCCCAGCTGTGAAGCAAGGCCGGCTGCTGATGCCAGGCCTTGGGTCTTCTTTTGGAAGCTCTGGGGCTCTCTGACCCACCTTCAGTTTGACAGGTTTTAGGCGAAAGGACGGCCATTTCTATGCAAAAGCCAATGGGCATGGCTTGGGTGGGGTTGTAAATCGGATGGGGCGAGGTCTCTGGGAATCACCAGGGCGGAGCAAACAGCAATGGCTGCCAGTCAGCCCTGCACCAGAGAGGTCCCCCGGACTTCACGTCCCGCACCCCCATGCAGGAACAATGATCGCTGCGAGCACCTCTAAGAGTAAGCCGCCCTTGTCTTCCTGTCCCGATGCCAGATAGACCAGTTTCTCCCCGTATGTGTCTGGGTCCCCCTGAGTCTCGCCCGGAACTGGAGTTCTGAGCAAGCAGGAGCTTGTATATCCCTCCCGGTTTAAAGAACAGCACATCCAGATGCCAGCACTTTCCGCGACTCCGCACCTCTTTTTTTTTTTTTTTTAAATATATTTTATTGATATTTTACAGAGAGGAAGGGAGAGGGATAGAGAGTTAGAAACATCGATGAGAGAGAAACATCGATCAGCTGCCTCCTGCACACCCCCTACTGGGGATGTGCCCGCAACCAAGGTACATGCCCTTGACCGGAATCGAACCCGGGACCCTTCAGTCTGCAGGCCGACGCTCTATCCACTGAGCCAAACCGGTTTCGGCGACTCTGCACCTCTTACCGATCTAAATGCGCCTTCTTCACCTCTCTAGTTGTGGAACTTCCACTCAGCCAGCTTTCCGCGTTTCTGGGTGGTAGTTCTGCCATTCAGTTATGGTTTTGATGTGGTTGTGAGAGGCAGCAAGTATAGGTGATTACCTATGCCGCCATCTTGGTTCTCCCACCTTTGTTACCTTTTTGTAGCACCTGTCTACCTATCCCTCTGCACTGCTGCCTCTGCAGTATTCTCCTACATGGACCTGCACATGTGTTATGACGTGCACATGCATGAGTAAGTAGTCTTTTTTAAAAAAAATATATTTTATTTATTTTTTTACAGAGAGGAAGGGAGAGGGACAGAGAGTTAGAAACATCGATGAGAGACAAACATCGATCAGCTGTCTCCTGCACAGTCCCTACTGGGGATGTGCCCGCAACCCACGTACATGCCCTTGACTGGAATTGAACCTGGGACCCTTCAGTCCACAGGCCAATGCTCTATCCACTGAGCCAAACCGGTTAGGGCGAGTAAGTAGTCTTTTTTTAAAATATATTTTATTAATTTTTTACAGAGAGATAGGGAGAGGGATAGAGACTTAGAAACATCGATGAGAGACAAACATCGATCAGCTGCCTCCTGCACACCTCCCACTGGGGATGTGCCCGCAACCAAGGTACATGCCCTTGACCAGAATCGAACCTGGGACCCTTGAGTCCGCAGGCCGACGCTCCATCCACTGAGCCAAACTGGTTAGGGTGAGTAAGTAGTCTTTAACCCCTGGTACTCATTTATTGAATTTTACTTGGAATAAGACATAACCAACCTTCTGCACAGCTTGCCCCTGTCAGCAGCAGACCAGCCCTGCTGAGCACTGTTAGCAGAAGACTGAGCTGGAGATGCATCTTCTCTTCCACGTGGTCCTTGCCATGTGTGTGTCATGTTTCTGGTGAGGTCTTCCCTGATTTGTGACCTTGAGAGGCCCAGACCATCACAGCAGCCTCTTATTAATCCTTCCTGCACATCTCTTATTTTCAGGCAGTTGCATAGAAGCCATGTATTATGTGCAAAACACTGTATTCCAAGGACTCCTTCATGATTGATGTCACTGCAAGTATTTGTGGCTGAAGTGACCTGCTCTACCACCTGGCTCACCTGAACAGCAGCGGAAAATCAGAGAAGAACACAACATAAATGAAAACTGCCCCCATCTGTAGTACATTTGGTGCGAGCGTGTCTGAGGGTACAGCCTCGCCTGGTGGGAGGAGTGCACCTGCTGACAGGTTTGGGACTTGGCTGGGCCGGTTCCTGAACAAGGAAGGGGTGGGGCTAAGGGTCTGCACCGGGTTTGAGGGCTGAGTCTAGGTCTCTCAGTTCCCACAGTGGCTCCACGGATGTGGCTCCTGGAAATAAATGGCTGTTTGGGCGAGCTTTTGTTCAACCCACAGTTCCTATATGATTATAAGTGAAAATTAACCACTTAATTCTATTATTGTCTATCCACATTTCTAAAAAGTATTTTGTTCCCATCAGCCTAATTACAGAAATGTGATCTGTTCCTTTCTTTTTATTTATTTATTTATTTATTTATTTTTAAAATATATTTTACTGATTTTTTACAGAGAGGAAGGGAGAGGGAGAGAGAGATAGAAACATCGATGAGAGAGAAACATCAATCAGCTGCCTCCTGCACACCTCCCACTGGGGATGTGCCTGCAACCAAGGTACATGCACTTGACCAGAATCAAACCTGGAACCTTTCAGTCCGCAGGCCGACGCTCTATCCACTGAGCCAAATCTGCTGGGTCCAATCCATTCCTTTTAGGTAACAACACATTCATCTTATTTTGTGAAGTCTCACCTAGAGAGCTCAGATCAGGAATTCTTCTCCCCATCGGCTGTGAATAGTTTATATATTGGGACACCTGAACTCCACCAGTCAACTGCCTAAAACGCAATTCGATAGAACATTCACTAGTGTGCAATTTATAAGAAAATAAACAACGTAAAGCTGTATATTTTTTAAATATAGTTTTGCCCTGGCCAGCTTTGCTCAGTGGATAGAGCGTTAGCCTGTGGACTAAAGAGTCCCGGGTTCGATTCCAGCTGGGGGCACGTGCTTGGGTAATGGGCTCGATCCCCAGTGGGGGGCATGTGGAAGGTGACCGATCAGTGATTTTCTCTTTGTTGATGTTTCTCTCATTCTCCCTTCCTCTCTGAAATCAGTAAATTTATTTGAATATATATATATGTATACACACACACACACACACACACACACACACACATATATCCTATATAATAAATGGCTAATATGCAAATTGATAGAACTTGGGAATGACTGGTCGCTGTGATGTGCACTGACCACCAGGGGGCAGACACTCAATGCAGTAGCTGCCCCCTGGTGGTCAGTGTGCTCCCACTGGGGGAGCGCCAGAAGCTGAGCTCACAGCTGGCCAGCTCAGTGGGGGTGGCAGGAGCCTCTCCAGCCCCTGTAGCAGCGCTAAGGATGTCCGATGGCTGGGCTGAGGGACCTCCCCCACCCCTGAGTGCATGAATTTTGTGCACCGGGCCTCTAGTGTATATATAGACAGATTGATTGATTTCAGAGGGGAAGGAGTGGAAGAAATATAAACATTGATGGATGATGAGAGAGAATCACAAATTAACTGCCTCTTGCATGTCCCTGTAACCCACTGGGAGTTGAACAAGCAACCCAGGGATGTGCCCTGACCAGGAATAGAACTGTGACCTCCTGGATCATAGGTTGATGCTCAACCACTCAGTGACACCGGGTAGAGTATATTCTTTGGAAATATATATATATATATATATATATATATATATATATATATATATATATATATAAATATTTTATTGATTTTTTTTACAGAGAGGAAAGGAGAGGGATAGAGAGTTAGAAACATCGATGAGAGAGAAACATCGATCAGCTGCCTCCTGCACACCCCCCACTGGGGATGTGCCCGCAACCAAGGTACACGCCCTTGACCGGAATCGAACCCGGGACCCTTGAGTCTGCAGGCCGACGCCCTATCCACTGAGCCAAACCGGTTAAGGCCTGGAAATATATATTTTTAATATGTATTTTTTATTGTTGATAATATTACACATGTCTCCCATTTCCCCCGTGTGTGTGTTCTTTGGGGGTCTCTCCCCGTCCCCCCTCCCCTGGGAGGTCCGTCAGTCTGTCCCCGGTCACCAGGCCTCCGGTCCCATCTCCTCCTTCCCCAGCCCCACTGGCAGCGCCACACCACCTGGTTCCTCAAGTTCCTGGGCTGGAAAGCAAGCCCTCCCCTGGGAGGTTGGGAAAACTACATTTCCCAGAAAGCAATGCGTCCACACAAGGTATTTGGAGCCAGTGCATCCGGTTAGGGCGGGACTTCCGGTGTCTTCCTAGTGGCGGACATTTTGACTTCTCCAGGCCGTTCACCGGCTCAGGGGCTTCAGCGCGCCGATCGCCAGAAGGAGGAGACGCGGGAGGCAGCGTCCCGCTGGGCAGGGTGAGTCTGAGGCTGGGGGACCCCCAACCAGCGGGACTGGGGTCCCCGTGCCTCCCGCCTCCTCTCCGCTGACAGAGTTCACTCGGCGTCACCCCATCGGCCCTCCAGCCTCGGGGCCGGCGCCGCTCAGGCCCCGCAGCCCAGGTCGCAGCGCCCAGAGCAGTGAGTGCCCGTGGGGGACGCAGGGGGTGAGGGGAGGAGGGCGACGGGCTGCGATGCCCTGGGGAAGGCCGTGGGGGGCTGAGCCGGGAGGTGGGGAGCCCAGGCCTGTTTGTGTCTAAAGGCGACAGAGAGGAGGAGAGGCGGTTCCGGGAGGAGCGTCCCTTCCTCCTCAGGGGACGGGGCTGTGGGCGGTGGGAACCACAGAGGGACCCTGAGCCCCGAGGGGTGCGGGCGTCACCGGCCCTGGGGCTGGGCCAGGGCCCTGAGCAGCCTGAGCCCCTGGGTCCTGGCGGTGGGTGCCAGGCCCTCCACAGGCCTTCCGTCCCCACAGGTTCCTGCAGGTGCAGAGCCGCTGAGGGGCTGGGCTGTGGGGCTGATGTCAGGGCCTCACACTATCGTGGCCTCTGAGATAGTGGGGTCCTGGGACTGTCCCGCCGCTCTTCTCAGAGGACCCTGGACCTGGTGACATTGAAGGGACACCAAGCCCAGAATCCTACGTCTAGGTCAAGAGTCGTGAATGGCACCTGATTTTGGCAACCAGTGGAATTGTGGGTGATAGTTCCTTCCATGCATGGGTTCCAGAATGTGCAAAGGCTCGAAGTGAAGACTAAGCTGATTCAGGGAGGAGCAGGTGTGCATTGTTTAAAAATAAGGACTGGAAACAGTGGGACAGGAATCAAGTCCAGAGCAGCTTTGTGACAACTTGGGTTTCTGTTCTGCTGGGGATGGGATCACTGGGGTCAGTGGAGCAGTAAAGCAGGTGATGTGTCCCAGGTCTCATTAGACTCCTGTGACTGCAGCATGATGCACAATATGGGGGTGAAGACGGTGGTAGGAAGACTAGGATGGAAGCTGCTGTGATGGTCTTGGTGAGTGTGATGGTACCTGGAGCTCAGTTCTGGTTGTGGATGTGCAAGAAGCAGTTGCATTATGCATCAGAGATGATGTAAAGGTTTGAATTTAGCACCTGAAGGTATGAAAGCACCATCAACTGACATGGAGAAATTCATAGTGGGAACAGTCATGTTCATGAGGAATATAAAATCTTTTATTTTTTTCCTATTAGGGTATGAGATATTTCAGAGACCAGTTCATGACCATCTGGAACTCTGAGGAGTAGTTCAAGATGAAGACTACTTAAAAAAATAGTAAAGAGTATGGAGCAGGGAGGAGTTGTGGATCACCTTTTTTTATTAATTGGAGGTAGAAGAGTAATTCAAAAAAGGTGGGACTGTGGCTAGTGTATATTTACTTCTTAAACACTCACCAGGATTTCTTGTGAACCTCTGTGTGGCCTGGTGTGTTGAATCCAGTTTGGTTGACTTGCTTATGGGCCTGAGTGGGCATCTGTGAGACTCACTGGGCATGGGGTAGAGGGCCATAGGCAGTGGGACTTGAGTACTGAGGGCTGTGAGTGGAGAAGGGACATCAAGTGCAGCAGCAGTAGAGGTGGGCTCTGAATAACAGATCTGATGTGGTTTTCAATGGGTGAGGTGGAAGGAAAAAAGTTGGGAGGGAGGCCTTCATAGCAGAACTGAAGGCTGTGTCTTGGGTGTGGGCAATCAGAGTCAGGTTACTACATGATACTGTTTGAACTTGCCATGCATTCTCTGGAACACACATGGTGAGTAATGACTAAGACCAAGGAGATGTCTATGGGAGCTGGGGCTACGGGAGTGCAGGTGGGAGAGAGGTGTGGGAGAAGGAGTGATGTGGAGAGGGAGTGTGAATTCTTGACCACAGATCTCTGATATTGACATAGTGGGAATAAAGGTTGAGTCCATTTCTGGTGATTACTGGGTGATACAACATGGGGAATTTTAGGGTAATTCCTGAAAAGACGGGTGTTGTGGGGCTACATGCCTGGTCCAGAATTTAGGTGTCATGTAGGTGCACACGTGCCTGTTGTTGGGCTGATACAGAGATCAATGGGAATGGGATAGCATACATCAGTGTCACCTGGGCTTGAAAATCTATTGGCTTGGGGAGGAGATAAGGGTGAGAGAGAAATACATTACAGAGGAGGTGAGTTAGAATCTTGAAAAGAAGCTGATTAGAAAACATCCCCTCCTCTTCATGGCGTACATGTGTTGTCTTTGAAGTTGTGATTCTGGTAATGAAGCTGTAGGAGAGCAATGTGATACAAAGAATTATGTGGAACAGGTAGCGCAAAGTGTTGGCCTGAGCACTCTAGGATTGGAATCGAAAGGGTGACGAGTGATGCTTGTTTTTTGTGGTCTTGGAAGGAGATTCTGTTGGACAACAAGGATATTGACCCACATGAC
Source organism: Plecotus auritus (assembly GCF_963455305.1). NCBI lineage: Eukaryota > Metazoa > Chordata > Mammalia > Chiroptera > Vespertilionidae > Plecotus > Plecotus auritus. Next base: position 2,223,484 of record NC_137785.1, on the reverse strand, counting down.
CATTGTCAAATCACTCACATTTCTTGTTATGGCCAACATATATCTGTACCCTATTTTGGTGACATCCATTGCGTTGAGTGTAAATGTGAGGCCCTGAGGTCAGGTGTAATTATTCTGGGCATCTCCCTTTATTGCCGTGAGAATACACAGTATCGGTAGGAATTTAAGGAGAGAGTGACTCTGGTGGATGCAAGGCCTGCTATTTTCTGTGATCTGAGGAGTAGAGGGAGCAGATGGATATGGAGAGTGGGACGTATGATGAAAGTAAAAGCCTAGGAGAGAAGCTGATCATGGACTGAACTGTGCCCATTACGACAGGATATGGACTTTGAGGACGTGGCCATTGCCTTCTCTCAGGAGGAGTGGGGGCTCCTTGATGAGGCTCAGAGACTTCTGTACTGCGATGTGATGCTGGAAGTGTTTGCACTTGTCTCATCTGTAGGTAAGAGCTTCTCATTGTCCCAGTGTCCTGAGGTGAAGCCCTCTCTTCCTTTATTCTCCAAACAGCTTCCTCTCTCCCACAGCCAGACCATGGGCTCTTCCATTTTATCACATTATCCTGTGAAATGTGCTGTGGCTGAGAGTGCTGAGTGTTTGGGGAGCCCAGAGCAAAGGCCTCCATGAATATCCATCACCCCATAGCCTCAGATAGGACCGGAAGTGTCTGGGGGTCAGGATTTCTGCAAACAGCTTAATGGGCCCAAGCTTGCACTTTCTCTCTCTGAGAGGGTGTCTGTGTCCACATCCATGGCTTCCACTTCTGCACCATTCCTCCAGGTAAAGGCTCTTTGTGACTGACTGTGCCAGGTTATGGTCTCTACTTGCATGAACCATGGACGGTTCTTGAAAGACCTCCTTCCATTGTTTGTAATATTCTGTTCCCTGAATACTATTGCATGCTGTATTGCTCTGGGTCAGTGCTGCCTACTCACCTCTGTTGTCTTTCAATAAAACTCAGAATATTTGTGTTCTATGTGCTTGTACAGTAGAAGGTGCAAGGAGAACCCTGTTTTATTCACAAGGTGAACATGCAGGATGATCTAAAGGGTTGCCTGGCCCTCCTTTTTTAAAAAATTTATTTTATTGATTTTTTTACAGAGAGAAAGGGAGACGGATAGGGAGTTAGAAACATTGATGAGAGACAAACATTGATCAGCTGCCTCTTGCACACTCCCTAATGGGGATGTGCCTGCAACCAAGGTACATGCCCTTGACCAGAATTGAACCTGGGACACTCGGTCCGCAGACCGATGCTCTATCCACTGAGCCAAACTGGTCAGGGCTGCCTGGCCCTCTTGATTGCAACTGGCGGGAGGTATGACATAAGGTGGTGTTTAGATCATACCAGGAACCTGCTCATGTTTAACAGAGTTTAGGTTGAGGTGCCACTGGCAGCAGCTCATTTCTACCTTTTCATTCCCATGCTTGACACTTCCCTGACTTCTCTTTTAATCTGTGCCTTCCTGGTTTCTGGCTACTCTGCTACCTTCACCTTTTTGCCCTTTTCCATCACGTGTTCCTCTGAACTGCTCTCTCTGCAGTATTCTCAAATATTGACTTGCATATGTGTTATTGAGAAGGCTAACCCCTATTTTCTAAAACTACTCTTTGGAATTCTCTGCTGTTTTTTTAGACGGACTCTTATTCTAAAAAATTAACTTTGCTTTCTAGCCTGCTTTAGCCTGCTTGAATAATGAGGAAGATAACCTTAGCTCTCTGACCTTGTAGGCCAGAGACTAGATACGCCCATACTCTCAATGCCATGCCAGGTGTATTTTTCAATGGGATAGAATTGTGTTTTCAAGGCCAGCAGCGAGGCACATAGGGCTGGCCTTTTAATGAAAAGGGACGTTCTGCTTGTAGCCTTGCTTAGAATTTGAATTCATTTTCTCTAAGCCCACCGGTGAATAAAGTGTGACTCCAAACTCTCCGAGCATTGTTTGATTTATTCTGTTTCTCTGTAACATTATGAGGCGCACAGAAGTGATTCACTAGACCCTGACACAAGCTTCTCATTAGTTGAATTTTACGTGGAATAAGATGTAAGCAACCTTCTGCACAGCTGGCCCATGTCACCAGCAGACAAGCCCTGTTGAACACTGTTAGCAGAAGAATGAGCAGACGATCCAGCTTCTGTTCCATGTGGTGCTTGCCATGTTTGTTTCATATTTTGTTTGAGATCTTCCCTCTATGGTGATCCTCAGTGGCCCAGATCTTCACAGCAGCATCTTATCAATATTTCCTTCAGATATTTTACTGCCAGACAATTGCATGGAACCAACCTGTTATGTGCGACACACTTTTATAATGAGACTTCTCCCTGTCACCACAGTCGACATTCATTTCATCACCATTTTTCTGTTTTCAGGTTGTGGGCATAAAACGGATGATGCAGAGGTCTGTTCTGAGCAGAATGTATCTGTACAAGGGGAGTCAGAGGTCAGTGCCTCTAAGACAGTTCCAGCACCCCAGAGGACCCATCTCTGCCGCAGGTGTTCCTCTGTGTTCAAAGACATTCTGCACCTGACTGAGTCACAAGCAGCAGACTTTGAGCAGAAAGCCTTCTTCAGTGACGCATGTGTGAGAGACTTCTGTTTCAGTGCAAACCCTACCCATCAACAGAGGGAAGCCAGTGGAGAGAAGGCCTGGAAAGAAGCTGTGGACAGGGCCTCATTTGGGACCAGGTTCAGCTTCTACTTATCAGGGCTGCCTTCAACCAGGAGGGAGGTTGGGGAAGACTTCCCAGCCACCTCAGAGCTTCTCCAGCACCAGGCACCTCTAAACACTGAGGAGCCACACAGTCATAGTGAGATTTCAGTGGAATTTCTCAATAGAAAAAGTGGTCACCAATGGGATGATTGTGAAAAAGCAGCCAGTCACAACCAGAACGTTCAACATCAAGGCGTCTGCTCTGGAAAAGTGAAAAATGAGTGTAATATATGTGGGAAAGTTTTTACATATGTCTCTAATCTCAATAGACATAGAATAGTTCACACTGGAGAAAAGCCTTACAAATGCAGTGAATGTGGAAAATCATTTAGGTGCAGTTATGACCTCTCTGTCCACAAGAGAGTTCACACCGGAGAAAAGCCTTACAAATGTAGTGAGTGTGGAAAATCATTTACCCGCAGGTATGTCCTCTTTACCCACCAGACGGTTCACACTAGAGAAAAACCATATCAATGTAGTGATTGTGGCATGTCCTTCAGTCAGTACTCTAACCTTAGTAGACACCACAAAATTCACATTGTGGAAAAACCTTATGAGTGCAGTGAATGTGGGAAGTCCTTCCATGAAAGGCGTTCCCTCATTAAACACCAGAGAGTTCACACTGGAGAAAAACCATATAACTGTAGTGAATGTGGTAAATCTTTTAAAGAAAACACTCACCTCCTTATCCACAAGAGAGTTCACACTGGAGAAAAGCCACATCAATGTAGTGATTGTGGGAAGTGCTTCCGTCAAAGCTCTAACCTCACTCAACACCTCACAGTTCACACTGCAGGAAAACGTTATGAGTGTAGTGAATGTGGAAAATCTTTTATGTACAACTGTTACCTACTTACCCACCAGAGAATTCACACTGGAGAAAAGCCTTTTCGATGTAGTGATTGTGGGAAGTGCTTCAGTCAAAGGTCTCACCTCACTCAACACCTCAGACTTCACACTGGTGAAAAACCTTATGAGTGCAGTGAATGTGGCAAATCTTTTCGCTACAAATATGCCCTCGTTCAACACTTGAGAGAACACACTGGAGAAAAGCTTTAATTTGCAGGGAATGTTTTACTTTCTCACTCAGAAGAACAACTCCAGCCCTAACCGGTTTGGCTCAGTGGATAGAGCGTTGGCCTGCGGACTGAAGGGTCCCAGGTTTGATTCCAGTCAAGGGCATGTACCTTGGTTGCGGGCACATCCCCAGTAGGAGGTGTGCAGGAGGCAGCTGATCGATGTTTCTCTCCCATCGATGTTTCTAGCTCTCTATCCCTCTTCCTTCCTCTCTGTAACAAATCAATAAAATATTAAAAAAAAAAAAAAGAACAACTCCAGAGGAGAAGCCTTTACCCCCATTTACCTGAATGCAAACCCCTTTATCAGAACATACACTCTGCTAGATGCCTCCTAAGTTTCAGGTATAAGTGACTCTTTCAGAAACTGCATCGCACTTGGAACCTACTCAGGACTACAACCTGATTGATGTTTCTGCAAGTATTTGTGTGGAAGCTCTTTCACCCCTACCACCTGGCTCACCTGAAGAGTGTGCATCCATCACAACCCCTGCATGCTCTGGGGTTGTGCTTGAGAAAATTATGAATATTCTGAGCTCCTGGGTGAATCCTCATTCCTTTGTTTCTGACCAGAGAATTGACCCAGGTTTTGCCCAGAGCACCCATCCTCAGCTAAGTGCTACCTCTTTCAGGGACATTGTGGATCTCACATTATGTTGTGATGAAGTGTTTCAGGTTTCAACCTGAAAACCTCTTGCTGTCCTCTGCTCTGGTTTATGATTTTTATTTAAAGGGTTTTTTTTCTTTTGTACTTTAATTTTGTTGGTTCTATTCTCTCCCTGGGATGATTGAAAGGAAAGTTGTGATCTGTCAGCATGGACAGGTGAACAGACATGGTGGGGTCCCAAACTTTCTGTGCTTAGGAAGGCACAGCTTAATGACAGAAAATCACTGTTTGTTCAATATTGGCTGATTTTGTATTGTTGACCAAGGCCTTCAGAGAAAGTGTGCATGACTTTGTGGTTTTAATGTGCTCTGTGGTGCCTCTTTTATTGTAGAGGTCAATGGTCACCCTGAACAGACGCCCTTTATTGTGCTCCTGTGAACAATATGAATTATATTCTCTGTTCACAGTATGAATTACATAAGTGTCAGCAATGTTTAGGGGAACTACTCTCCATGTGCTCCAAAGAGGCCATGTGTCATGATGTATGAGATTTCATAGGCTGGTGTCATTTGCTGTAAGACTCTGAGGTGGAATTAGTTTGGGACATAAACACTGTTTTCATAGTCAAGGCAGACACTGCAGTTAAACTAGATGAAAAGTGCCTCTTCTGGACATAAGTCCAAATTATTCCAGGGCCTGTGGCTTGTATGATCTTTGAATACCTTCTGAGGACCTCCATCACTATTTCCTGTAGCTGGAGTCACTGGCAGACAAAATAATCTCATGGTTTTGTGGATTCTTCTGCCCCCTTAGGGTGTTCACCTCAAGGTTGTAGCTGAACATGCAAGACCTCAAAGCTAGAGGAAGGATAACCCTGTCATCAGTCCCAGGATGTGTCTGTTGTAACCAGTCAGCATTCCTGTTGGTTCCAATGGCTATAGTCTTCCCTGCTTGACAGCATTTGCTGCCACTGAGGCAAGGCTGGTCCCCCAGGAAATGAGAACTGACATCCAACCAAGTGCACCTTTCTCATGTGTGCTATTTGGTGAGCCCTGACCTAGAGAGAAAGCTGTGAAACTGTCACATGTGACATTCACCACCTGTAACTCCTACACAGGGTGGGGCAATAATGTGCTTACAGTTGTATGTTTGCAAAACACAGAGATTATTCTTTTAAAGAAATTTTTTAGAAAATACTTTTATTCTTTTTTGGGGGGGAGAGAGAGTAAGAGACTGGAAGAGAGAGGTGGTAAACAGGTCTGCGCCTCCTGCACGCCACACCTGTAAATCCATTTGGGGATGTTCACTGATCTGGAATCAAACCAGAGACCTGTCCATGAATGGGATGACACCCAACCAACTGAGGACACTGGCTGGGGCAGCGTTTATTCCTGTTTATTGTTATTAATTATTGTATCGTTTTCCCTACCAACAACTCTATACCTTTTTTTGCCACACCCTCTATTTTCCTACTGCCCTGTTGTAATCTCTCTTTCTGCGTTTCCTGGCCCACCATACAGTCATGGGTTTTCTTTTCTTTACAACGGAATAGTTCACACTGTTCATAATTTTATAGGCATTACTTGGTGTGTACTCCTTAACAAATACTGGTTTCCTCCATGTACACAGTCATTTTGAGATTCAGTACAAATGCTCATGTGAAGAGATAATTTACTTATTTCTGAGGAGTACTGTGTTCCTTGAATAATCAACTTATCTATTGATCTGTCTATGTTTTTTGTTATTTCCAGGTTTGAGGTATTATAAATAACTCTTCTGGGAATATTTGCATTCAGTTCTCTATATAGACATATGTTTTACTTATCAAACTGTTGTGTGGGTGAATGTTTTATATTTAAGATATGCGGAACTGTGAGCCAATATGGTCATTCCCTTTGCCTTCCCCCTAACCCACGGAATATAAAAATTCCAATTTTCTGCTACCCTGCAAGGACATACAGTGGTTAACCTTTTCAAATAATAACCCGGAAATGCTTATAATATTAACTCGCTTTCGTTTTAATTCCATCTACCTAAGAATTGTTTATGGTGAACATTTTTTTTTATACATTTCTTTGCACTGTTTTTATCTACTTTTTTAAAATGTCTGCAGAGAATCTTTTTCAAATTGTTTAAATAAATTTATTATTTTAACCGAAGGAGGACTGTGTAGCATCTAAGACATCTGCTTAAATTTCCCTCCTTCCTCAGTGACTCAAGTGACTCCCTTGCCATATGGAACCATTGGTTTTGAATCCTGGAAGGAAACTTGTTTTACTCAGTTTTAATGCTCTGTACAACTGAAGCCAACTTATGTCATATACTGACACATTTAACCTGCATTTGTAGCATTCGGAGCCACTCTTAAGTCTAAGCATTTTTTAAAGCATTTATTAATACATTAAATGAAGTCTAGCTTTGCAGTATTTATCCATTTCCATGGCATAAATATTCTCATCATGGTCAGTTTTAAACTGCCAAAATGATAGCAGTGAACATTGTCATGATAAGATATTTCAGTAGCACATCATAGGTTTTTATTTCCAACAAACTGATACAGTAGCTACAAATATGCCCCAGAACTTTCATAATGACAGTAAAATTATTGGGATCCTCAAATTTTAAACCTATTTTAAAGTTTGATTTAAGTACAATTGATTTTAATCATACATTCAAAAAATATTTTTAATTGATTTCAGAGAGGAAGGAAGGGAAAGAGAGATAGAAACATCAATGATGAGAATCACTGATAGGCTGCTTCCTGTACCTCCCCTCTCCCTGGGAATTGAGCCTGCAACCCATGTATGTGCCCTGACCATGAATAGAACCATGACTTCCTGGTTCATAGGCTGACGCTCAACCACTGAACCACACCATCTGGGCTATAGTATTAAAAAAAATTTTTTTTCAATATCTGTATTTTTTATTTCTGATAGTATTACAGATGTCTCCCATGTCCCCTGTATATATATATATTCTTTGGTGGATCTATCCCAGTCCTCCCCTTCCCCTCCCCTCAGAGATCTGTCCGTGTGGACCAGGGAAGCAGACCTCCAGCCACATCTCCTCCTCCAGCACCACTTGTGGGGCCTCAACACCTTACTCACCAAGGTCATTGGCTAGGATGAGCCCTCCTCTGGGTCTATGGGAAAACTACATTACCCAGAAAGCACTGCGCCAGAATCAGAGGGGTTTCTAGGCCTCTCGGTTCCACAGTTGCTCCACTGATGTGGCTCCTGGAAATAAATGGCTATTCGGGCGAGCTTTTGTTCAACACACAGTTCCTATATGATTATAAGTGAAAATTAACCACTTAATTCTATTATTGTCTAAACACATTTCTAAAAAGTATTTTGTTCCCTTCAGCCTAATTACAGAAATGTGATACGTTCCTTTTAGGTAACAACACATCTTATTTTGTGAAGTCTCACCTAGAGAGCTCAGATTAGGAATTCTTCTCCCCATCGACTGTGAATAGTTCATACATTGGGACACCTGAACTCCACCAGTCAACTGCCTAAAAAACAATCTGATTAGAACATTCACTAGTGTGCAATTTATAAGAAAAATGAGCAAAGTAAAGCTGTATATTTGGAAAATATTTTATTTTTTAAAATATATTTTTAGTGATTTCAGAGGGGCAAGGAGAGGAAGAGAGAGAGACATCGCTGATGAGAGAGAATCACTGATCACCTGCCTCTTGCATGTCACCCCACCCCACTGGGAATTGAATGCACAACCCAGGCATGTGCCCTGAAGGGAACTGAACCACCACCTCCTGGTTTATAGGTCGATGCTCAACCACTGGACCACGCCAGCTGGGTCACCTAAACTTTCAAGGGTCCCCACCTGACCTGCAACCGGGGCAGCGCTGAGCAGCAGCAGCAGCTCCTCCCGGCTGAGGCCCTGAACCTGCACTCAAGGCCCCCTTTTCTCCGATGGTCCAGAGAGCTAACCACAGCCCCGCGTTGGCTCCCTCATTTCCCACATGTTCCTAGAGCCACAGGAGCCCCACCTAGTCTCTGCTGTTGCTGGGTCTCTCCTGATGCCTACCTGTCCTCACTCTCCCAGAGTAAATGAACCCTCAAAATC